>NC_052635.1:45398421-45701452 GCF_016161935.1 Mauremys reevesii | reverse complement strand
GGAGTAGCTTCTCTCTCCCCTGGAGCTTCCTCTGTCCTGGGGCCTCCTGACTGAGGGCTCATAACCCTTTATACAGCCCAGTGTCGGGACTGGGACAGTTTGATCTAGTGGTCAGAGTCTAAGCCACGGGTCAGAGCTGGAATCAGGGAGCAGTAGCCACTTGGGAAATCTCTCAGTTGCTTGGACAACTCTCTGTGCCTCCTCCTGACTTAAATAGTATGGTGGGGCCAATCATCATCCCCAGTCTGGATTCTTATGCACAGTGCCTGTGGGCTGGGTTCGAGTTCTGCTGGCCCCTCGCTTCCAGCTGTTCTGGGTGGGCCGGGGGGAAGGCTGCCTGGCACCTCTGAGCCCTTGCTCCCCGGTGTTCCTTAGCTAACTGCAGCTCAGTGACTTGTCTGACTAACTATGCACAGGTGAAACTGGGTTGGCTTGTTCTCCCTCGTGGAGCCGGTCACAGGGAGACTGCCTGGCTGGCTCCTCAGAAGCCAGTCCCTGGGACAGAGGCAAATCTATTCACTTCAGTAGGTTTGTCTCCCATTTACACCAGGTCTGAAGTTTTGCAGAGGGTGATCCTTGCAAAGAAGGCCAGGGCAGGTGTAAGCCAGGATAACGCTGGTGACTTTTGTGGAGTGGCAGGTGCTTTGAGCAGAGCAGAATTTGCCCTGTTTCTGTTTTTATGGCAAGGGTTCCCCTAGCAGGGCTGCACGTACCAAGAGGCCTTTCTCCAGCCTTGCCCAATTCCCTCCTCCTTCCTTATGTTCTCAGAGCGCAGGCACCATCTGGATAATGCTCCTTTCCCTTGGTGAGTTTGGGGGATGGCCGCGGTCCTGGCCATGGCTCAGCTGAGAGCTGTTAGCAGCGGATACAGGCAGCAGCCTGGCAGGGAGAAGACAGGTAGATTGTTTCCACCGCAGACAACGGTGGAACTGTGGGAAGCTAGTGAGCTCCGGGCAATGACACAAGCAGGGACCAGTTTGGACTTTTACCCCCGAGGAACTAAGAACTCAGGAATTCTGGAGTCACAGGATTTTAAGTGTCTCATGCAGCCTGCGAGCAGGGCCAGTGGGTAAAGGTGGCTTCTCTGCAGGAGGAGGAGAGAGGGAGGGAGGCCGGCTCGGTTCAGTTTGCAAGAGGCCGGACCGTGCTCCAAACAGGAGGAACCGAGCCCCTAAGCGTGTCGAGGCAGAGGGAATTCAGCAGCAGATTGCCAGTCCTTCTGCCTCCGCACTGGGCTATTTTTAAAATCCCTTCTGGCTCCAGCGTGCAACGGGGTTTCCGGGACTGTTGCTAGCTGGTCTGTGGCAGCATCTCCAGCCGGCCCTGGCGAGGATTGTGCATTTACAGGGACCAGAAGGCAGAAGAGCATTAACAGCTTCAGAGAAAGCAAAAGGCTGATTGTTACCGTCCCAGGCCCCAGCAGCGGGGGCGGTGGAGGGATGTGAGTGCCAGCAACGTTGTCTCCTCTATCTCCCGCGGGAGCGTCCGGAGCCAGTGACGTTCGCTGCCCGAGCCCCGGGCTAAATGACAATATAAACCGCAGCTCCCACTCCCTGGCTTTTGGGGCCAGAGGTGCCTGGGCAGACACTCTGGGCATGTCTGCACTGCAGCTGGGAGCTGGGTAGACAGACTGCCAGTGGCGGGGGTGATGCTGAGCACTAGTAACTAGCCGCGCGGGCGCTTCAGCAGCGGCACGGGCTAGCCACGCGAGTGTGCACCGAGGGGGGGGGCTTCGGGTGGCTACTCGGAGCCTCGGCCCCCAGCTCTTTGTCGCGTGCTAGCACATGGCTGGCGACCCAGGCTGGGAGGCGCGTTCCCAGCTGCAGCATGGCCTTCCCTTGGCCATGCCACACTGGGGGACCTGTGCCAGGGGGGGCCTGCTCTGCCGGTGCAGTAGCTCGCTGGGGCCTGGGCAGATGCTGAACTCGTAGGGGTGGCGTGCAGGTGGCGTCTGAAGGTGTAACGCACCATCGTGTGCGTTCCTACCCCCACCCGCCGTGCGGCGCTAGGCCGGGCCGCATATGCAAGGATCCCCCCAACGGCAGCAGAGTTCCTCCCTGCTCAGACCCTCTGTCCCAAAGACCCAGCCCCGTCAGAAAAACGCCTCCCCAGAGCGAGACCGAAGCCAGATGTGGGCTGAGCTGCTGCCCAGTGGGTGGGGGGGTTCCGCGGCCACCAGGCCTCCACCGAGGATGCTGCGGTGACCTGCCTGGAGAGCCATGTGCCTGGATGCCCTTAATTCTGTTGGTGGGATGGGGTGACTTTATAAAGGAAGTGGGCAGAGTGTGAGTCACTGGCAGGGATACAGGGGGGGTTTCGTTGTCCCACTGCTGTACAGGAATTCCCAGTAACCACAGGTGTTCTTTTGTAGGTAGAAGAAATGTACTCGACTGTGTGCAAAGCTGGCAAGAAGAAGAAACACCCAGGCTCTGCTCCGTGCCCCTCTGAAGGAATGGACACTGGGGAGACCGGCCAAGGAGAACAGGGGCGGCCAGCTGCCCATCTCAGAGATGTCAGGGCCGGGTATAAGTCCACACCAGGCCGAGTCTCGCTCACTGGGCCCTGCTATGAGTCTATCAGTGATGGGTCCTGGACTGAGCAGGGCAGGAACCCAGCCCCAGAACCGTCCTACGAGGCAGTAGATGTCAACTGGAAAAAGCCCAAGAGAAGGGACAAGTCTACCAGGAACTGCCCTGCCGAGAACTTGTATGAAAGCATCAGTGAAATGTGGGAAGGGGACTCTAGGAACACAGCTACCTTGGCGGCTCCCAATGGGTTGGAGATATACGTAACAGACTTATAACCCCTTCTGTCTAGCTGCCCCCTTCCTGGGAAGGGCTGTGCTCCTCCCCCGAGACCTCCAGCTGTCTCAGGTCTCAGCCACGTGGCGAGGCACAACAAGAACATCCAACACCACAACAGTAAATACTAAAAATATCAACCCGCTCTAAACCCTCCTGCCTCAGGTCTCAGGCCAACCCATCACTAACAGGAGTTAAACTTTCCCTGCGGGCCGGGTATCCCAGTGCTCCTTCTGCAGAACGCCTCACACCTTCCTCTGAAGCAGCTGGTACTGGGCACTGTCCGAGGCAGTTCACTGGGCTCGGTGAACCTATGGTGGCCTGAAAACTACAGGCAAAAGAACGGAGTAATTCTAATGGGTGCCCACTGGGGTTTGGCATTGCTTGGGGGTTGTGCCCATTCTAGCGGGCACAGACACCCAGGTCAGGTGCCTCTCTTCCCTGAGTCTTTATGCAGGGTCCAGTGAAGCTGGGCACAGAAACCTAGGGAAGGGAAGGGGCAGCTGAGTTAATAAAGAGGAATCTCCCGTATGTATTTTAATCCTGTTCTGAATTTCTGCATCTGTCCCAGCCAGCAGGCTAACAATGCAGTAACCGAGCTGCCCAGAAACAGGATGGTTTTTATTGCCTGAGAATGCACGTTTCACGGGATAACGCTGCCTGCCTGTTCCTGCTGAGATGGTGAAGGGTTCCTGTCCGGGCCCTTGGAGCTCTGATTATCAGCCTGAGCTGCCCAGCTATAGCAGCTCGGGGGTAGCAAAACCAGGCAAACCTTGGCCAGATTTCTGAGTCAGGCTGGAGGGCACAGGCCAGTCTCTGGAAGGGCAAAAGGAGAGGGCTGGAAACGGAGGCAGTGCCGTGGGTGGATGGAGCGCGCCAATTGGGGCCGACTGCACAGCAGGTAGAGCCGATTGGGAGCCAGATAGCCTTGTGCTCAGTGCAGGGCCTGGGGGCAAGGGGAGAAAGGTGACTCGAAGCCGCCTGTCCACCTCCTCCATCCCTGGGCTGAGCAGGGCCCTTTGAGTGCCAGCAGGAACGGCCCTCTAGATCCTGTTACGCTGCCCAGGGACTGCCACTGGGCCACAGCCCCTCCTGCCAGCCTTCCCCGGTGGCGGCTGAGAACAGGCTTTGCCCTTCGTACACCAGCCTGGGATTCTCCAGGGTCAGGGGAGTCCCCGGGTGCCCTGCTTGTTCTGCGGGCACCATGCCCGCCAGCCAGAGGGCTGAGCGTCTGGCCCAGAACGCCCGTGTGCCAAGCATGGGAGTTAGCGGAGGGGCCGCACTCACTGGTTACATGGAGTAACTGGCTCCTCTAGTGCTTGGAATATTAAAGAGGCCAGAGACAAATGAGCAAACTAAGGTCAGTTTATTAAGAGGGAGAATTTCTGCAGAACTGCAGAGGGCTAACGCCTGCCCTGTCTGGATCTAGGAATTTCCTCTCCTCACTGACCGATGTGTTAACCCAAGGAACCCACACGGGCTGACAACACCCTGAGGACCCCAGACACTGGTGCTTGCTGCTTGGGGAAACCAGGGCTGTGTACAAATTAACCCTTTCACGGTGGGGACACACACACTACAGCTGCCCTGCCTTAGGCTGGGTCTACGCTCACATCGACCCAGCGGTGTAGCTCAGAGTGTGAAGGATCCACATCCCTTCGCAACGTAGTAAAACCACCCCTGCGCCTGGTGTGGCCAGCGCTAGGTCAGGGGAAGGGTTCTTCCATCCACCACTCGGGGCAGTGGATTAACTTCGCTGATGGGAGAACCCCTCCCGCCGCTGTTGCGAGCGTCTACGCAGAAGCATTTCCAGTGTAGAGAAACCCGCAGTCCAGCAAAGGAGGAGAGGATTCCGGACTCTGCCCCTAGGTGCCTCAGAAATGATACTGCTACCCAGAAAGCAAGTCTGGCCTCATCTCCGCCGGGATTCCAGCCTCTGGTGCCGCTGCACTAATGCCGGGCTCTGTTTGGCCCACTAGCATGGTTACCCGCAAGTAAACTGTTCAAATCAGGCAGCGCCAGGGACACGGGTACCTGGGGGCTTCCACCAGTGGCTGAAATCCTGGCGTCGACAAAGACTGGGTTCAGGAGAGCTTGACTAGCTGCGCTGTTCCAAATGGGTGGCTGTGTAGATCATTTCTGGGTGATGTATTACCCTTTTAAAGCCCTTCCCCTGTAACAGAAAGCGTGTGGCGCAAACCTCCATGCACCGCTTTGGTAGTTTGGACGGTAACTTTGGGAGGCAGCGTTGCCTGGTGAGAAGAGCACTCAAGTGGGACTCAGAAGGGATGTGGGTTCTATTCCTGGCTCTTCCACTGGCCTGCTGGGTGCCTATGGGCAAGTCGCTTTGCTGATCTGTGCCTCAGTTTCCACATCTGTAAAATGGGGATAATGATATTGATTTCCCTTGTAGAGTGCTGTGAGATCTACTACTGATCAGATTCAGGGATTAGTGTTTTCCTTCTAGATGTCTCCTGCTGGCTGTTGAAGGTCAGGACGCCTGCAGCCCCCTGCAGTTTCCTATCACTATAATAACCCAATAATATCATTAAAGGGCTGGGAGTATTTTTATACTGGAGCAAACATCTTTTTAAACTTTCACCGAAAGAACAGGCTTAGGGTTGGGTTTTGGTTTGAGGTATTTTTTCCTGACACATTGTAACATACAAACCAAACCCACCCAACCCAGACTTTACTGTCCTGTCCACTAGGACGGCATCAGGGCTAAAATAAACACAGGAGCTACGTTTCATGTGTGCCAGCGTGTGGGCGTTACCCAAGGCGCTCGGAGGCGAAGGTAACGACAAGTGGCTCTGCAGCCCCTAAAAATGGTGTAGATTTGCCCCATGCAGTGGTTCCCTTTGTGTCAAACCTGAATCCAGAGCACAGCTGGAGGGACCCGGCTGTGCACAGAGTGGGGAGCGCTGGACTCCAGACTGCTCCGAGAGCCTCAGGCCTGCTCACCTCCCCTGCGCACGCGCATGCCTGACCGTTTGAAAAGCCCTGAGGCGCATTGTGGGCTGCTGGAGGTACAACCCCTCTCCCAAGTCTTGTAAATCCTACTTATTCCCAACCAGCAGAATCCCACCAGCTCCCCTCCCCCTGGAGCTCTGTGGGCCCGTGTGGGCGGAGTAGGGTGACCAGACAGCAAGTGTGAAAAATCGGGACGGGGTGGGGGTAATAGGAGCCTATATAATAAAAAGCCCCAAATACCGGGACTGTCCCTATAAAATCAGGACATTTGGTCACCCTAGGGCGGAGTCAGGATTTGCCCTGCGGAGGTTTGATGTTGATACAGGTAAAACTCTGCGTTCCTCAGCTGGGACAACTTGTTTTGTAATTCATTGTCTCTCTCCACCATCAGTCGAGTAGGCTGGTTTCTGGATTGCTGCTGGAGAGAAATGTTTCAGGGGTGGTGCAAACTTAACAGGCCATTAACTAGATTAGGCTGTACACATCGTCCTCTAGGAAGCTAAGGAAACACGTACCTGCCTTTCAGCTGCCCATGAGTTATCAAGGGGCTGTGGCCCAGATGTTCAGACCTGTGCACCTCGTTTGCAGGTGCCAAAGACGTGCGTTCATTTGCTGTGTGCTATTGCAATTGCAGCCATTGTGCCCTGGAATTGGGATGCACAAATACGCACCCCTAAGATAGATTTACTACTCTCCTTTCCCCTGGTGAGCAGAGCAGGCAATCTACAGGGGTCAACAAACGTGTGGCATTAACATAGAATATCAAATATTTTCCTCTCGTGCATTCTGGGGAATATGCAAATACAGTAATATTTGAATGCAGTTTAGTGCATCTCTGTGGCATAGTGTTACTACGGTGGAATCAACTTAATTCCAGTTGGTTCTGATTGAAGTTCCCGTCTCGTTTACATTCAGTTTAACTAAAGGTTACATAGCCCTGTAGTGGCACCTCTCTGCAAGCACTGAAACAAGGGTGACCTTTAACAGCTCTCCTGGCATCCTTGATTGTAACTGGCAAAGCAGTATCCTGACGAGACAGACGTTGAGCACAAGGCACCAAGCAATTGGTGACCTTTAACCACTGTATTAACACCTCGACTTATAAATGATGCAGAAATTAGGCTGAATATTCTTCCAAACACCAAAATGACACTGGTCCCAGTGCAGAGACCGAGCTGGCTTTCAGCTTCACACGATGGAAATCACTTCGCCGCTCCCAGTGGCTTTGACCCTTTATTGAATCATGCTCACATTGCTCCTAAAAATGCTCTGCACTAAGTATGCTAAGCCTGAAAGCCCTCCAGGCAGCAGGGAGTTAATGGGCCATTCTTCATGGGCCTTTTTGTCAGCCTGATGCTCAGTGGTGAACCGCAGCCCTTAGCGATAGAAAAGTCCTGCTAGACATCTGGTCCCACCCCTCTGCCAGACACAGTCCCCCCATAGGGGACATATCAGATAGAGATCCTGTAGTTCTAACATTAGCCCCCTGTATGCTACTGCCTTGAACTTAAAAGTATGTGGTTCTAGAGGGTCCTAGAGGGGGATAAATTCCTGGCTCTGCCCGAGATTTCCTGTGTGACCCTGGGCCCCGCTGCTCCTCCGTGCCCCGTCTGTAAAAACGGGGATACTAATCTTCCTCTTCTCCCACGCTTGGTCTCTCTTATCTATGTACATTGTAAAGTCTGCAGGGCAAAGATTCTCGCTCCCTAGCAGAGCACGCAGTGCCTAGTACAATGGGGCCCTGTTCTTGGGTGCAGCGTCCAGCTGCTAACGTAACACAACTGAGTAATGATGCTGATGGACCCAAACCAAGTGACGTGACATTAGCGCTTGGGGGCCAGGGCTTCCGCTGTTGAAGTCGTCAGTCAGCGACTTCAGTGAAGGGATGTCAAGTGGTACCGGCTGAGCCTCTGGCCCTGGGCATCCAGCTAGTTTGTTAGTTACTGTGCTGAGATAGTGCTGCTGAGGATTAGGACGCCCGTTCCCCCTCCGCGCTGATTGCAATGACAGCAGCATATACTGGCAAAGACAATGAAGTCGGGGGGATCCGGTTCCGAGGGCAGCAGAACCTCTCATTGGGAACGGCTTGACGTTCATGCCTAGCCAATCGCAGCTCTGAAGTGTTTTTTTGCCCTCATTAGCAGGTGGTTTGCCACACCTGGGCTGGCCAAAGCACTCGGCAAGGCCTGAATGGCCACAAGCTTTTCAATCCTTAAAGTGCTGGTTGGGGGTAGGGGGTAGCAGATCTTCCAAAGCATCAGTTCATAGCTCCAGTGTTTCCTGGATGCCAACGAAACAGACTACAGCAGGATCCAGATCTCCGGCCAGCGAGCTCTGAAACCTGTCCCGCTGCCCAGCTGTGTTATTTGTCACAGGCTGGCTGGATTTACCCGCGGTGGGAACGCCCAAGGTTCACTGCAGGAGTGAAGCTTCGCACCCTCAGGGCTGCATTCACATCTGTGGTTCCTGCACTCACCCTGCAGCTGCAGGATTCACGGGAGTTCTGGATCATCTTGCCACACCCTGGCTCGGCCCACAAAGCCCCTTGCCAGGCAGTGCAGGAAGAGTCACCGTGGACTAATGCTCTCCTGCGGCTGGGTTCTTCTCTCTGCGTCAGAGCTTCCCTGGCTCCAAGGCCTTCCCAAGGCTGCAGGATCTGGCCCTAAAGGAGTCAAGTGTGTCTATGCATGTCGCATAACTGCTCCCATCGGGGCTCTGACTTTCGGGAGGCCTCGGTGTGTCCTGCAAAGAGGGTGATGTGACCACTGGTCCCATCCACTGCTGCGAAGCCTCTTAAGATTCATGGCTCTACTAATGCTAGTGGGGTGGTTTCATTATTCAGCTCATCCAAGGATTTCCCCTGTGGCCTTTGACCCTGCTACAGGTAAGATTTTCTGCTGGGAAATGGTGTCCCAAGCTAGTGACTGGAACGAAGGTTGAAGAGCGCTGAAGGAAATGAACGGCCCGTCTGCAAACCCAGTTTGGATGCTGCAGGAACTGGGGCTTTCTCGTACCATTGGGGAACCCATTCTCTTCTTCTGATGGGGAAGAAATCAGGGAGAAGAGGACAGTCTAATCACTGTCATATGGCTTTGTGCGCAGATGTGTGGAAGGGGAATTGCTGACTGGGTGTCCTGAACAATAGCTGCGTCTGTGTGGGCTGGGGGGAAGCTGGACCGTTTTAATCAGCATTTGCCTTGTGACTTTTCCTGATGTGCATGTGATCTATTCCTGTGCAGGAAAGATCTCTGTGTGGGGCCGTGGCACATGGGCCTTCGGACCAGGCCTCTTCGTCAGAATGGGCCAACGTGTATTGCGGAGAGGCATCAAACTGCACTCACATTGGCATCTGGTACCAAGAACAGTGCCCTTCTGATGTACCCTGCCCTCCTAACCAGCGTCTTCACCCAGAGTTCCCAGATAGGCTCCTGATAGGCTCTTCCTACCCGCTCTCATAACCAGAATCCATCCCACATGGCCACAAGAATCTAGTCTAGGTTTCACGTGGGGGAGTTCTGGGTTAAAAGCATTAGCTAGCCCAGTCTACAGGGTCAGAAAGACAGAGGTCTTCCCCCCAGGCTGCACATGCCTTTAGAATGAAGAAAAGACCTTGCTATGGATTCCTCTCCACAACACACCTGCATTTCACTAGCCCGATGGCTGGAAGACCCGACAACACCCCCAGACTAAAATGCTGGAGTCGGGCCAGTGGCCAGGCTCCCACACAGCTCTGGGAAGTGGTGGGAATTGCACCCACTTATGCCAAGGCCAGTGATGCGCCTATTGCTCGCATTAAATGGTGTGACTACAAGAGGTCTCCCAAACCCGCTCTAAGCAGCATTGTGTGAGCAGCATCTGGCGAAAAGGTGCAGTTTGCCGTGTTGCCAGCACTCATGGTTTTGTCACGGGTCCCACGGTATTTGGAGTTTGCCGTCAAGCCCCAGCTCCTGGAGTCCAGGGATTAAGGGAAAATCTCAGCTTTCAATGAAAAAAGAAGCACAAATATCTAATCCCTGTGAAGGTGTAGAAAAGCATCAAAATATGACCTGAGTGCAGCCTAAAGGCTCAAAAATCCGAAACCAAGTGAAAAGAACCCCAAGTTTATGATTTGACTTAAAAAAATCAGGAGGTTTTCTTTTCAATCTCATGATTTTTGGGAGCCTGACTCATCTGGGGCTGGTGATGCTGAGTTTGAATGGAAACCGTGTCTGCTGTGTCTGGGATCCAGCCACGCAGCACAAACCCGTCTCTTCCTAAGCCCTCGAGAGCTGCTCCTCTCTGCCGTGCTCCTCATGGAACTTGCCCCGGTATGATCAGGGCTCTGTAGACACTACCATGCTGCAGAAACGGGCATGTCCCCAAGATACCACAGAATTCAGCTTTCTGGCTGCAGGGTTTGCCTTGCTGCAGCTGGGAACCGGCGTTCTGGTGTCTGTCTGGCCTGCCCAGCTGCAACCTTCCAGCTTTCCCCACGAGGGGGAGTTAAATGGAGCCCAGTGCATGTTCCTGGAGCTGGTCAGCAGGGGGCTGATGAGCCAGAGCTGCCTCCAGCTTGCAGCCAGGGAGCTGGGGTGGGAGCCAGAAGTGTAGACTAGCCAGGGTGGCTGCAACAGCCAAGATCTAGGGAGCCGAGGAGTGGAGCCGGCCCGGCCCTCCTGGAGCACATCGAGCAATGCTCAAAATTTGCTTTGATTTTCTAAGTGCCTTTGCTTTATACTGGGCACTGTTCTCGGGGGATCCCTGTGGCTCATCTCCAAGATGAGGAAAACAGACGTCTGCCCTTTGGGTAGGAAATGTGCCAATCCAAGGTGCGGGGTGAAAGATGCCCCTTCCCCACAGGTGTTAGCAGGCTGAGCTGGCTGCAGGCAGTGAGAAGGGCAAAGCTACCCCCTTGCCTATCTAGGTGGGGACTCCAAATTAGGGGTGAAGCTTGTTGATGGGGTTGCATGGGGGAAACTTGTGCCACCGCTGCCTTTCCCGTACAGATTCTGTGGACAGTCAGAGGAGGTCAGGCCCCAGGACTGTCCATCTGGCATCTTCTCCCTTCCAGCTAGAATCTGGTCTTCCCCAGACAAGATACCAACAAGGAAATCTCCTGGAGCAGCTGAATAACATCCTGGAGTCCCCTTGGAGAAGCAAGGTAGCCGGGACAGATGGAGTAGCAGCTAAGAGACCCCTCGGCCCCGGAGGATAAAGGCAGATTGGGTGCCTGTGCCATGGGTTCCTGATGCAGGGGAGTTCTTGTGAAACGACTGCAAACTCCATTAGCTGTGGTTGCATAATATTTAAATTGACTAAAGAAGCCAGCTCAGCATTTTTATGTTAAAGATTAAACAAGATTGGAAAAAAGGCAGCCTGCAAGCTGACACCCGGGTCCCAGCATGATAACAGCCCAGACTTGTTATTTCGATAATAATTTGAGAAAAGAAAAAAAAAAGAGGCGTTGCCTTTCCAGCCAATGGCAGGTTGTTCTGCTGTTAACTCTTTCTGAGCTCAACTAACACAGGCAGGTTTAACCAAGCCCTCTTCGCCCCCCGCCCCCCCCCAGCTCCTGCATTGGTCCATATCTTGTAATGACCGGAGAATTGTACATGAGCAGGGACAGCTGTAAGCACAGCACTAATTGCAGCAATTACAGGGCTTAGGTGGACAGACTCTGAGAGCTCAGGTTTGAATGACCATGAGTATTCTGGTCATTTTAGCCAGTAAAGGTTATCAAGGAGCAGTCCAGGGAAGGCAGATGGGCTGCACTTGGGGTTCATATTAAGGGGTCCATTTCCAGCTTCCCCTGGAATTTGCACAGCCGGTTTTGGTCCCAGCAGCTGAATGCACCAGCTGCACATGTTTTGCGCGCACAAAACCCAGTGGTCCCATTTGCCCGCGTGATGCCAGTTCCTGTCCAGGTTTGCGGGTGAGGTGAGTTGGCTGGGCAAAAGTGAGTGTGCTGAGTCAGAGACCAGGACTGCAAGTGCATCCCAAACTGTTACGGCTCCTAGCGGCACGGTGACCTACGCAACCCCAGGATTGTGGAGCAGGGTCAGAAAAGGAAGGTCAGCCATGGCGAGAGCACTAGACTGGGAGACGTGGCTTCAACTGCCCACACCGCCACAGATTTCCTGTGTGTTCTTGGGCAAGTCACTTCATCTAACCTGTGCCTCGGTTTCCCATCTGTAAAATGGGGGTAACCTTTCCCTACCACACTGGGGTGCTGCGAGGATCAAATCCATTCATGACTGGGAGGGCCAGATAAGTACCTGGACAGATGGAGCAGTTGGAGCTCATGTTCATTGCCGACTCCATACTGCAGCCCTCACGTGATCCTTTTTGCACTTGACTGTCGTATGGAGCATTAGCCTCACTCCAGTAATTCCAGTGACTGGGTTTGTTTAAAGTGAAAGCTGGCGGCGTCTCTGTCACGGGAAAAGCGAGCAACACCCTCGGTTGCTGGCTGCCCTGGGCCCAAACTCCAGTCAAAGCCAGTGGGTGCATTGCCCGCTTAAAGGCTGCAAAATCAAGCCTAGTTGCTGTTTATGGCAAGGGAGTCACAGGAACTGGAGCTGGAAGAGACCGGCTAGTCCATCCGCCACGCTCCTTCCACCTCTGCAGGACCTTCCCCTACGGAGTGGTCTCTAACGCCTTGTCCCATCTGGTTTGCAATGGCACCAGGACTTCCACAAGCTCTAGGGTGACCAGACAGCAAATGTGAAAAATCGGGATATGGGTGGGGGGGGTACTAGGAGCCTATATAAGAAAAAGACCCAAAAATTAGGACTCTCCCTATAAAATCGGGACATCTGGTCACCCTAAGAAGCTCTCTGGGGAGATTGTTCCACACAGGTTTCTTGAAGGCATTGCCTTGGAATGCAGAGCGGGCAGGAGGGTGAGGGAGGGAAGCCTAAAATCTTAATCTGTATGTTCTTTGCAAACCACGCCAGTGCAGTTATGGGCTATCGTTACCGAATTAGCCCTGGACATGGGGATCCGGGATCCTCCCATGTGGTAGCTCTGAACCCTCCTGCCCCAAGGCAATCTCTAATAAACAGACCCTGTTGGTAACTGCTCCATGACGGACAGTCTCCTGCAATAGGCTGCCTCCGGCTGGGGCGTTTTCCTGTAGCACCCCAAAGCTAAAGACCTGGGTGCTCTCTGCTAAGGGAGTGGAGGCGAGATAGGGGTATAATATTACTGAGCATTTACATGATGGTGGTGCCTCTGGCGCCAGTTGGGATGGGCACTGGACACACACAGATGAAGGGAGAATCCTTGCCCTGAGCAGCTGAGAGTCTAACAGGCATCCAGCCCCGGCTTGGATGCAAAGACAGAGATGGTCCCACCCACTTCAGTTTGAACCAGATGCCTGGTCTTCCAAGGCTTCAGTGGTCCGTAGGCCTTGCGGTGCACAGGGGTGAACTCTAGAGGGGGTGAGTCTGGTTTGACTTCAGCCCCCAGAACTGCTCCCCAATCACGTTCTCGCATTCTGGGTTGGTTACCGGGCGGGACAGAGCCGGTGAGGTGTGGGACCTTAAGGAAGCTTGAGCCTAGGCCAATATAGGGTACCCAGGACCTCAAATTGTACCCATAATATGACTGTTACCCACCGCTGTGTGTGGCGATCGGGGCTTTGGGGGTTTATTCAGTTACTGTTTTGGTTCCTGAAGGGTTAAAAGGAATTGCTGTTCCTGGCGAAAAGAGGGAAACCATGTGGGAGGAACTAAATATAAAAATAACGCCAAAGAAGTTATGTGTGTGCATGAGGGGAAAACATCATCCCGGTGCAAGGGCCATGGCGGGGGTAGTTTCTGCAGAACAGTCTGGTTGCTAGAAACACAATTTTCATTTCACAGTCCTGATGAGAGCAGGAGGAGGAGGATGAGCACACGAGAGGTTTTTGAATCTCAATATTCTTGTAGCTAAAGGGCCCCAGGCGCCAGCCCAGAGAGAGATGTCACGCGGCAAGGGAACGGAACGGACGGATACACCTAAGTCCACGTTCCACTGGCAGCGAAAGGCGAGGGATCCATATTGACTCTGTCCTGGCTTTTCAGCCTCCGGATTGTAAAGCAGACAGTAGGAGCATCTGGACGGCTTCTATCCCCTGTGCTGGCTACCAGCACTGAACATATGCTGGGGGAGAAGACGGTGCTCAGACAAAATGCTAATGGGCCTGCCATGTCCATGTTCTTCCTCCTCATGCTTTCCTCTCTCCGCTCCCCCCACATCTGTCCGCACACGCGTGATCTCGCTAGGGTTTTCCTTGTGTCCAAGAACTGTGGAACTAAGAGCTGGGCGAGCCGACCAACGCTCAGGCTAAGCATGAGCAGAGTAACCAGCTATGTGTCCGAGCTAGAGGAGGAGCTGAGCTGCCAGAGATTTATTTGGCATCACTTCCCAATGTTCACACTGACCGCACAGATCAGTTTCTGAACTTCCCTTTCCATGCTCAGAGTTCAGGTCCAGTGACCGGGCTCCCCAAAGCCAGACCTCTTGGCTCAGCTCCACCTTCAAACCTTGTGGCTTCTCCCGGTTCAGCAGGGAAGGTCAGTAGTCGGAATCTATCTTTTGGCAGGTCAAGGCATCAGATGACAGGAAATGAATCACGAACACAATGGTCACAAGATGATAGGCAAGTGCAAGATAAATGGAGCAAACTTGCAGCGCACACTGTAAATACATTCACAGAAGCATGAGGAGCTACAGAGCTAAAGAGAACTAAAGAGCCCAGATTCGTAGGTTAGTGGCAGGCAGCCTCCACGCGTGGCAGAATGTGCCCTGCAGAAGACAAGTCCGTCCGATTGCACCACAGGCTGCAGAGTAAAAAGAAAAAATGACCCGACAATGTCCTAGGACAGAGTAATTCTCTGCTCGTCCTCAGCACTGTTCATCCAGGGATCTCAAAGAGCTTTCGGGATGTGAACGAATTAACCACACTGCTTTGGTGGGGATCAGTTTGCTGGCCACTGAAATGCAGCCACCTCTTGGATGGAATGCAGCCATGCCACAGCACTGCACAACACCTTATGAAAGGATCTGAAGCAAAATCCTGCATCCAGCGAAAACTGCAGGGGGAATTTAGGTAGGTGGAATGTAGTTTCATGTGGAATTTGGCCACAACACCTGGGTTCACGCTCCACACGTACAGAAATGTCGTGTGTTCTTTATTGGCCAGAGGTAGCTAGGTACATTTTGTCTAGATGTGAATCCTCCAGCAGCACCCTCCTGGGCCTTTGGTTCAGTAGCGGATTAGACGGAAGGAGATCACCAATTGTATCACCAGCACAGCTTCCTGGAAAACTTATGATACGTGTATGTTGGAGTCTCTGGTCTCCCATTCAAGTATGATCTGACCCAACCTTTCTTTCCTCATGATGGCTGAGTTCACTAACAAAAGCCCTGCTGCATCATGCATGTGCCACATTTGGATACCTCGTGTCCCAGCATGCAACACTTTTGTCTTGGGTCCTAGATGGAGCATTGAAGGCCGGGCCCTGTAGTCTCCATGGGCCATGCCATCATATGAAAGATGAGGCCAGCTGCAATCTAGGCCACTTCATACAGTTTTGGTGCCACCTTAGGGCTCCTGGCAAGATGCTATTCAGAACCTCCTGGGTACCTCTTAGTAGGCAGCTGGGAACACAAAAACACAGACCCATAAGTAGGATTTACCTCCTTATGATTAGTGCAGTTACAAAATGGTTGGCCTGAACAAAATTAGTTGTTAGCTGTGTCTTAGCCAGATCTAGCTAGGAAGTTGGCCTCTATTGCTTAGGTAAATTCTTAATTATTAATTCACTCGTCCTGAAGGAGCTATGATACCACCGCCTCCAATACCCAGCTGAGGCAGCTTGTAGGCTTAAAATTGACACAGAAGAGGCAGAGATTGAAGAAAGGGAGGAGAGCCAAAGGGGCTATTAATGGGGCTATTAATGGGGTTCCATTCACTCAACCGGCAGCGGGCTGAGCGGGCCAGTGGGAGGCTGAGTGGGGCCGGCGGGGGGCTGAGTGGCTCAGTCCGCTGCCAGTCTGGGGTTCCGGCTGCCGGCCCCTTGCCAGTTGGGGTCCCAGCCGCCGGCCCTGCTCAGCCTGCTGCCGGCCTGGGTGAGACGAACCCCAGGCTGCTAGCGGGCTGAGGGGGGTGGTGACCGGGATCCCGGCTGGCAGGAGCTGGCAGACAGAACCCCATACTGGCAGCAGGCTGACCGGCTCAGTCTGCTGCTGGTCTGGGCCCCGCTCAGCCCGCTGTCGGTCTGGGTGAATGGAACCCCAGGCTTGCAGAGGGCTGAGTGGTGCCAGCGGCCGGGACGTCAGACCGGCAGCAGACTGAGCCGGTCAGCCCACTGCTGGTCTGAAGTCCTAGCCACCGGCCCCGCTCAGCCTGCTGCTGGCTGAGTGAATGGAACCCCAGACCAGCAGCACGCTGAGCAGGGCCAGCAGCTGGACCTCAGACCGGCAGCCGGCTCAGTGGGGCTGGTGGCTGGAACCCCAGACAAGGATCCCAGGCCCTGCGCAGCCCGCTGCCGGTCTGGGGTTCTGGCCACCGGCTCCTGCCAGCTGGGGTCTCAGCCGTCGGCCTGCTCAGCCCGCTGCCAGCCTGGGGTTCCCAGGGGGTCTCCAGGCTGGCAGTGGATGCTGAGTGGGGCCGGCGGCCGGGACTCCGGCTGGCAACAGGGCAGTAGCCGGAACCCCAGAGCGGCAGGGGGCTGAGCCGCTCAGCCCGCCGCCGTGTGCCATCAAAAATTGGCTCGCGTGCCACCTTTGGCACATGTGCTGTAGGTTGCCGACCCCTGCACTAGACTATCGTCTGGTTGTGGTGTTGCCTGAATCCAGGTCAGCGTGTTTTGGCTGGATCCCCGCTGATCCAGTGACGGAACACCCCACCAGTGTTAGGGCCCTGGGCTGGGACCTGGTGGAGTAGGGTGGGCCTGGGTCCCCCTACTTCTCCTGCTGCCTAGGCCCAAAGGCCTGCATTTGTCTGCCATTGGCCTAGGGTTGCCAACTTTCTACTCACACCAAACCAAACACAGCGTGCGGAGCCCCCAACTGCCCCTACGCATAGGAGCTGAGGTGGGGGACGTGCTGCTACTTCCAGGAGTCACAAGGAGCCATGACAGGCAGGGAACCTGCCTTAGCCCCGCTGTGCCACTGACTGGACTTTTAATGGCCTGGTCAGCAGTGCTGACCGGAACCGCCGGGTCCCTTGTCAACCGGGTGTTCCGGTCAAAAACTGGACACCTGGCAACCCTACATCCACCAGAGCCAGGACGTCAGACTGTCTGTTTCACGCTCCGCCCTGCCTGAGGGCCTGAGCTTACGAGACTGTCTGTCGTGCCCTACCTGAGGCCAGGGCCCTGGAGTACTTGTCGCCTGACTCTGCCTAGAGGGCCAGGGCTTTAAAGACTGCTAATTGCCCCAATAACCCTTGCCTTGCTAGGGATGGGAGAGCGAGGGGGCATGGCCTCCCTCTGAGACTGACGGGGAGGGATGGCCACGCACGCCTACATATGGCTTGTTCAGGTATGTAGGTGCAAGTCGGTGCTCAGAACTTTTAGTGATGAAACAGACGACCGATTGGTAAAAATGGGAGTTCATAAGGGATCAGCATTGGGCCCTTTCTTGTATATCCTTGGCCTGGATACGCTCAAAGGGAACATACAGAAAAAGGCCCTTTGGTGCATGTTGTTTGCAGATGCCAGCATTCTGTGCAGTGAGGAGAACAGCTAGAAGAGCATCTTGATAAGTGGAGAGATGTGTTGGAGAGACATGGACTCAAAATAAGCAGAGGGAAAAAACAGTACATGGTATGTAATTTCAATAGTGTGAACAATGAAGAATTATCTTTGAAACTAGATGGGCAAACAATAGCAATAATGCAGTTTCAAGTATCTGGCTACCAGAATATGAAAAAATGGGGAAATGGAGGATGAAATTAGAGCTAGGATAATAAATGTATGGCTCAAAGGGAGAGAAAGAAGTGGGGTACTTTGTGACAGGAAGATACCAGTGAAATTAAAAGGGAAAATCTCTAAAACAGTGATCGGTCATAAAAAAAATGTAAAGTTAGTTTGAAAGGATCTATTTTCCATCAACCAGTGTTGATTGGCATTAATTATATTCCTCTCCTTTAATTCTTTATTAATTGAGTCCTGTATTAGCTGCCCCACTATTTTGCTAGGATTGATGGCAGACTGACAGGCCTATAATTACCTGCCTTATCCTGTTTACCCTTTTTAAATATTGACACTCTTTCTTCCACTCTTCTGGAACTTCTGAAGTGTTCCAAGACTTATTGAAAAGCAGCATCAATGGTCCTGTGAGCTCCTCAGCCAACTCTTTTAAAGCTCTTGCATGCAAGTTATCCAGGTATGATGATTTTAAAATGTCTAACATTAGTAGCTGAGATACTAGTGGAATGGAAAGAGTGTTATCATAGCATATGACTATGTCATCTGTTTCTTCCAGATACAGAACAGAAATATTTATTTAATACATCTGCCTTTTCTGCATTATGATTGATAATTCTACAATTTTCATCTAGTAATAGATCAATACTATTATTAGGATTCTTTTTATTCCTAATATACTTTAAAAATTCCTTCTTATTGTCCTTAACTCTGCCGGCCATAGATTTTTGCCATGTGTTCCTTTGCTTCCCTTATCAATTTTCTACAATTCCTAGCTTTTTATTTATATTAATTGCTATCAACTTACCCTTTCTTCCATTTGTTATATATTATTTTTATAGCAGCCTTCACTTTCCTTCTAAACCAGGATGGCTTTTTTAATCAATATGGTTTTCTTTCTCGATTGTGATTTTTTTGGCTCGTAAAGTATTCTTTAACAATTCCCAGTTATCATTCAAATTTTTCTGATTAAATTCTTCCTGCCAGCTGAAGTGGCTTATAATTGTTTTCATTTTTGTGATATTGGCCCTTTAAAAGCACCAAGTAAGTGTGTGTGTGTGTGTGTGTGTGTGTGTGTGTGTGTGAGGGAGAGAGAGAGAGATCACTGGTCTGGACTTTATTCTGTTTGCACATTGTAAATTTTATCAAGTCGTGATAACTTATATTTAAGTTACTAATTTTTAGCTCTGTGATCAGTTACTCTTTATCTGTCAAGGCGAGATCTAATATAGAATTCTCCCCGTGGTGGATGCAACACTTTTTGAGTTAGGAAATTGTCATCTATAATATTTAGAGGTTCCAAGGATGACTAGTTACTGTAACTGCATATGTATATGTGACCTGGCACTGTTGGGCAGATGTCTGTGTGCTCACAAAGATCTTAGATATTTTGATCATATTCTGTTATCTATGTAATTTGGTTTCCTGTTAAGATGCTCAATAACTTTTTCGACACAGACCCCTGTATGTTAGAATGTGTATTGTCATGGGACTTCATTAATTAATGGATCTCGTCTCATTTTTTCCCCCTTCCTATTCCTTCTGCTGATTTAGCACCAGCCTTGTTTCTGTGCCTTCACATAATTTTGCTACTGTTAGGGTATGTCTATACTACCTGCCGGATCGGGGGGTAGTAATCGATCTATTGGGGATTGATTTATCGTCTCATCTAGACGCGATAAATCGACCCGCGAATCGATGCCTTTACTCCACCTTGGCAGGAGGAGTAAGCAGCGTCGACGGGGGAGCCACGGCAGTCAACTTGCCGCCATGAGGACGGCCAGGTAAGTCGAACTAAGATACTTTGACTTCAGCTATGCGAATAGTGTAGCTGAAGTTGCGTATCTTAGTTCAATCCCCCCCCCCCCCCCCAGTGTAGACCAGCCCTTAGTGTGAGAGCCTCTTCTGCAGTTCTTTTTGGGAAGACCCTCTACTTCGTTGACTCAAATTCATTTCAAACCTCAGATGAGAAATTCCCTTTTGTCCCTTGCCAATGTCTCCTTATTTCTCTCTCCCTCTGTAACTATCATTTAGCTCTATGAAATGCTTTGGGATGCCTTTGGCTGCATTCAGTAGAAACTGATAGTGTTTATGGATATATTTGAGAACCTGGGTTAAAATGTGGCACTGCAGAAGTGCAAAACATTGTATAATTAGCCTTTCAATCGTGCTTTGCATTTTCAAGGTGCTGTGCATACACCTGAATCCTCACAATACCCTTATTAGGTAGGTAAATATTATTTGTAATGCTTCCAATAAAATGAATTAGTTATTATTTAGGAGTAAGATGTAGTTCTGGCCTGAGAGGAGGGATGGTGGTGCAGTTCAGATACTGGACTAGGATTTAAGAGAACTGAGTTCAATCACTGGCTCTGTCACAATTCCCTATGTGGCCTTGGGCAAGTCACCTAATTTCTCTGTGTCACAACTCCTCATCTGTAAAAAGGGGATAATATAACTTCCTTTGTCTGTCTTGTCTATTTAGACTGTAAGCTCTTTGGGGCAGGGACTGTTTTTTACTATGTGTATGTACAGTGCCTAGCATAACAGGGCCCTGGTTTTGGTTGGGGCTACTTCCATTCAAATACTAAGAAAGAACTAGATTGGCAGTCAAGGGATTTGGATCCTATTCCTGGTGTATACTGACCACTGTGGTCTTAGTAAGCCATTTTGTCTAATAATTCCATGGTTGATGATTAAACCAATGCAGAGCATTTCTAAAGCCAGTTCTGCCTATGGTTGACTTTGTTACTGCCTGTGGAATGCAAGCGGCATTTGATTTCACACCAAGAGTAGTGTTTATTGTGCAGTCATGCTGAGCACTCTTCTCTATGGCTGTGAAACATGGACACTCTAAAAGTAACTACAGCATTTTCATGTGCATTGTCTGTGTTTCATCTGTAACATCAAGTGGTTGGACAGGATACCAACTATCAAAGTCCTGGACCAGTGCTGCATGCCTAGCATGAATTCCTAACCATAAAGGTGCAACATCGCAAGACTATTATCTTGTACGTATGGCTGATGCGTGCCTCCTCAAAGCCATATTTTATCAACAGTTGAAAGTGGGGAGGCCAATGAAAATGATAATAAGGACACTCTCAAAGCTCCCCTAAAAGCTGGCCAAGCTGACCCGAACACATGGGAAGCTGCTGCTGCAGATAGATCAGGACGGCAGCAGACCTGTTGGTCTATGGTTAAAGCCATTGAGAACAGCAGAACAGAAAAAGCCAAAGAGAAGCGTGAGTGAAGAAAGCAGTGGTAAAAACGTGGCCACGTCTGCCCGACGTGCGGACGCATCTGCAGATCCCTCATTGGTTTACATTCCCACAAGAAGATGCACTGAAACAAACTGACTCTCATATTGTACTACAATGGGAGGCTCCAACAATACGCCAGTTAAGCCTGCTTTATCTCATTTTACCCATCTATAAAATGAGTAATATTTACCTCACGAGGATGTTATGAGAGTATGGGCTTGTCTGCTCTAAGGCCTGGTCTACACTACAGAGTTAAGTCTACACTACAGAATCAACCTAACTCTGGAAGCGTCTACACTAAAATGTAGATCCCACTGATGTAACTTGCTGACTACACTGACTCAATAACTCCACCTTCATGAGAGGCATAGTGCTGAGGTCAATGTAGTTAGGTCGATGCGGTGTCAATGTAGACACTGCATTCCTTACATCGACTGCTGCTGCCTTTCAGAAGCTGGCCCCGGTGTTTCATTTGTAATGAAGACGGTGCCAGGGCTCAACCAATTAGCAACTGTTTTATTTTCATAATTGATGTGGCAAGCCCAGAGGTGCCAGGGCACAGCCCTGGCAAGCCCTGGCACAAATTAAGCACTGGCTGTCCCACACTGACAGTTAAATAGGTGCAAGCGCTCCTGGTGAGGACACGCACCACCAACACAAGGAATGTAGTGTGGACATGCAAAAGCAATTCAATTACTGCGGTGGCTGTACGTCGAAATAACTTAGGGCAACTTAATTTTGTAATGTAGACTTGCCCTTAGTGAAGATGCTACCTACGCCAATGAGAGAGCTTTGCCCATTGGTGTCGATACTCCAACTCCCCGAGAAGCCTTCCTGTCTACATAATGCTGTCTACTCTGGGGGCTAGGTCAATATGAAGTGCAAAAATATAATTAGGGAGGCCAAAAAAGAATCTGAAGAACAGCTAGCCAAAGACTCAAAAAGTAATAGCAAAATATTTTTTAAGTACATCAGAAGCAGGAAGCTGCTAAACAACCAGTGGGACCCCTGGACGATCGAGATGCTAAAAAAAACAGGAGTACTTGTGGCACCTTAAAGACTAACAAATTTATTTAAGCATGAGCTTTCATGAGCTACAGCTCACTTCTTCGGATGCATAGAATGGAACACACAGACAGGGGATATTTATACATACAGAGAACATGAAAAGGTGGAAGTATGCATACCAACAGGCAGAGTCTAATCAATTGAGATGAGCTATCGTTAGCAGGAGGAAAAAAACTTTTTGAAGTGATAATTAAGATGGCCCATAGAAGGTGTGAGGAGAACTTAACATAGGGAAATAGATTTAATTGGTGTAATGACCCAACCATTCTAAAGGAGCACCCAAGGACAATAAGGCCATTGCAAAGAAACTAAATGAATTCTTTGTATCAGTCTTCACCGCTGAGGATGTGAGGGAGATTCCCAAACCTGAGCCAGTCTTTTTAGGTGACAAGTCTGAGGAACTGTCCCAGATTGAGGTGTCACTAGAGGAGGTTTTGGAACAAACTGATAAGTAACAAGTCACCAGGGCCAGATGGTATCCAGCTGTAGCGGGGTGGTCCCCCGCTCCTGCCTGGGAGGGCTGCAGCTCTAAAAGCTGGGCTGATTAGGGAAGTGGCTGCAGCTGGGCCACACCCCAATCAGGCCACAGCTGGCCTGTATAAAGAGGCTGGGAGCCAAGAGCCCCAACAGTCTCCCTCTGCCTGTAGAGGGAGAAGGGCCTGGCTGCAGGGAGCTAGAGACTGGGTACCTGAGTGGAGCAGGGCTGGGGAAAGGCAGAGGAGCTGGGGAGCTCCAGCCTGGAAAGCCCCAGGCTGTGACCTAGCATTGGGCTAATAGGTACTGGGGGTTGCAGAGGGCAGCCCAGGGATAGGCCAAGGCAGCAGGTCCAAACCCAACCTTGCCAGTGATGAGTGGCTGATACTGCAGTCTGCTCCAAGGCGCGGGGGCTAGACAATGACTGGCAGTATCCGTATACTGAGGTGAGGTGGGGATAGTGGGTGGGGGTTCCCTGGGGAGGGGAGACCCTGAGAGAAAGGGGTTACTGCCAGCGGGCAGCACAGCAGACAACAGGGCACCGGGTCCAGGAGGGACACGGGGCCAGAGGACAGGCGGATCACCGGCCTGCAGATGGTGCTTCAGAGCTGCAACGAGCTAATTCCCAGAAGTCGCCAGCAGGAGGCACTGCAGGGGTGAGTCTGCACTTCTACACCACCCGGTTCTGAAGGAACTCAAATGTGAAATTGCAGAACTACTAACTGTCGTCTGTAACCTACCATTTAAATCACCTTCTGTACCAAATGACTGGAGGATAGCTAATGTGACGCCAATTTTTAAAAAGGGCTCCAGAGGTGATCCCGGGAATTACAGGTTGGTACGCCTGACTTCAGTACCGGGCAAACTAGTTGAAACTATAGTAAAGAACAAAATTGTCAGACACAGAGATGAACATTATTTGTTGGGGAAGAGTCAACATGGTTTTTGAAAAGGGAAATCACGCCTCACCAATCTACTAGAATTCTTTGAGGGGGGCAACAAGCATGTGGACAAGGGGGATTCAGTGGCTATAGTGTACTTAGATTTTCAGAAAGCCTTTGACAAGGTTCCTCACCAAAGACTTTTAAGCAAAGTAAGCTGTCATGGGATAAGAGGGAAGGTTCTCTCATGGATTGGTAACTGGTTAAAAGATAGGAAACAAAAGGTAGCAATAAATGGTCAGTTTTCAGAATGGAGAGCGGTGAATAATGGTGTCCCCCCAAAGGTCTGTACTGAGACCAGTCCTATTCAAAATATTCATAAATGATCTGGAAAAAGGGGTAAACAGTGAGGTGGCAGAATTTGCAGATGATACAAAACTACTCAAGCTAGTTGAGTCCCAGGCAGACGAAGAGCTACAAAAGGATCTCTCAAAACTGGGTGACTGGGCAACAAAATGGCAGATGAAATTCAATGTTGATAAATGCAATGTAGTGCACATTGGAAAACATAAACCCAGCTATACATATAAAATGATGGGGTCTAAATTAGCTGTTACCACTCAAGAAAGATCTTGGAGTCATTGTGGATATTTCTCTGAAAACATCCACTCAGTGTGCAGCGGCTGTCAAAAAAGGGAACAGAATGTTGGGAATCATTAAGAAAGGGATAGATAATAAGACAGAAAATATCGTATTGCCGCTATATAAATCCATGATCAAGGCACTAGCGCAGCAAGCTGGTGCTTGGGGCTGCCTATGGAAGGGGGCGGCATGTCCAGGTCTTCGGTGGCATGTCCAGGTCCCTCAGTCCCTCTCGGAGGGAAGGACTGGCCACCAAATTGCTGCCGAAGAATGAAGCGGTGCGGTAGAGCAGCTGCCGAAGTGCTGCCAATCACGGCTTTTTTTTTCTCTCTCTCCCTTCGCCACTTGGGACGGCGAAAAATCTGGAGCTAGCCCTGTACATGATATGTCCACATCTTGAATACTGGATGCAGATGTGGTTGCTCCATCTCAAAAAAGATATATTGCAATTGGAAAAGTTTCAGAAAAGGGTAACAAAAATGATTAGGAGTATGGAATGGCTTCCATATGAGGAGAGATTAATAAAACTGGGACCTTTCAGCTTGGAAAAGAGACTAAGGGGGGATATGATTGAAGTCTATAAAATCATGCCTGGTGTGGAGACAGTAAATAAGGAAGTGTTATTTACTCTCTCATAACACAAGAACTAGGGGCCACCAAATGAAATTAATAGGCAGCAGGTTTAAAACAAACAAAAGGAAGTATTTTTTCACACAATGCACAGTCAGTCTGTGGAACTCTTTGCCAGAGGATGTTGTGAAGGCCAAGACTATAACAGGTTCAAAAAAGTATTACATAAGTTCATGGAGGATAGGTCCATCAATGGCTATTAGCCAGGCTGGTCAGGGATGGTGTCCCTAGCCTCTGTTTGCCAGAAGCTGGGAATGGGCAACAGGGGATGGATCACTTCATGATTACCTGTTCTGTTCATTCTCTCTGGGGCACCTGGCATTGGCCACTGTGCGGAAGACAGGATACTGGGCTAGATGGACCTTTGGTCTGACCCAGTATGGCTGCGCTTATGTTCTTATAACTACATCGTTCAAGGGTCCTGAGTGACATAGTTATACCAACGTAAGTTGGTAGTGTAGACCAAGCCTCAGGCTCTGATCCAGCAATCAGATTTTCTAGAATGGATCCCTGCACCCTTGGGGAAAGCATTAACTTCACTGGGGCTCGACCCATCTGCAGAGGTTTGTGCTTGCACATCTGGTAGCATGAGAAGGTCTTTCCCATGTATGTTTGCAAATATCTTTAACATAGGGTGGTGAACATAACAGCCATACTGGGCCAATCCAAAGGTCCATCTAGCTGAGTATCCTGTCTTCTGACAGTGGCCAATGCCAGGTGCCCCAGAGGGAATGGACAGAACAGGTAAACACCAAGTGATCCATTCCCTGTTGTCCATTCCCGGCTTCTGGCAAACAGAGGTTAGGGACACCATCCCTGCCCATCCTGACTAATAGCCGTTGATGGACCTATCCTCCATGAATTTATGTAGCACTTTTTTGAACCCTGTTATAGTCTTGGCCTTCACAACATCCTCTGGCAAAGAGTTGCACAGGTTGACTGTGCATTGTATGAAGAAATACTTCCTTTTGTTTTAAACAAACCTGGTGATGTGGGAGTGGGTGAGTTGGGCACCAGGACTGACTGGAAGACAGAGAAAGTTGATTTTTTTTAAAAAGTTGGAACTAACAAGATACACAAAAGACTTAACATATTAAAGACTTTGTATAGTGTATACTTTGCCCACATCAATATCTGCTTTTAGAACATAAGAACGGCCATATTGGGTCAGACCAAAGGTCCATCCAGCCCAGTATCCTGTCTACCGACAGTGGCCAATGCCAGATTCCCCAGAGGGAGTGAACCTAACAGGTAATGATCAAGTGATCTCTCTCCTGCCATCCATCTCCACCCTCTGACAAACAGAGGCTAGGGACACCATTCCTTACCCATCCGGGCTAATAGCCATTAATGGACTTAACCTCCATGAATTTATCTAGCTCTCTTTTAAACCCTGTTATAGCCCTAGCCTTCACAACCTCCTCAGGCAAGGAGTTCCACAGGTTGACTGTGGCTGTGTGAAGAGTTTTAAGATTGTAATCTCTTCAGATCAGGTAGCTTGGATTCTAAACAAATAATAAACATTGCTAAGGTATTTTGAGATGCTCAGACAGTGGGTGCTTGAGTTGTGAAAAGTACTGTTACTGGCTTACTCATTTCTCCAAACAGCTTTTGTGAGCCTATTTATAGTCAATAAAGATGGGCCCCAGCTGCAAAGTCCAGAATCCCAACTAAAGGCTAGATCTGAATCCAACTTCTCCAAAGTTCAGAGACAGGGGGTTCGGTCGGGGTCCATTGCCAAGTGGTTACATTTAGGAAAAACCCAACAACAAATGCAGCTTTTAACTGATGAACCATTTTTGCTCGTTGGAGACTTTGCTCTCTCTTCTCCTCCTCACCCCAAAGCGCCACGGCGAAAGGGCTCCTTCCCTCCCCACCCAAGCCCCTGAAGATGGCCGCTAAACCCAGCGGCAAACCCCGGCTCCCTCCCCAACCCCACTCTCCCTCCCTCTCTGAAATCAAAGTCAAGCAGCAGCTACAGCAGCCGGGCTGGGGAGGGAGGCGGGGCGAATGGAACGCCCCTACGCTAATTGGCAACGCCGTGGGGCCAATGGGCGCGCGAGCCGGCTCCGGGCCCATATTCCATTTCGGAATGTTGATACAGCGAGCGGGCCAATGGCGAGCGGAGACTGGTTCCCCGGCTCGCACGAGCCTCGAGAGGGGGAGAGCGCGGGCTGGGAGGGGGCGTGGTCGGCGGGTGCAGAGACCGGGGGAGCTCGGTGTGGAGGGAGCGACCCGCAGACACCGGCTGGGCTGCAGCCTCCGCCCGCACGGCGCCCCCCACCTCCCCCTTGCCGGGAGGGGGCTCGGTCCCTCTCGCAGGGGTCATGGATCCCAAGCGCCTCCCCAAGAGAGCTGCCCCGGACAGCAGGATCTACTCCCCTCCGCCCGGCTTAACAGCGGCCGGGCCCTGCTGCCCCGACTGCAGCCCCCCGTCGGCCGCCCACCGCCACGGGCTGTACTGCGGGGTGATCCAGGCGTGCAAAGCCCCCACCTCCGCGCCCAGCAACGCCGTCTACACGGTGCTGGTGGAAGATGCCCTGCTGCGGCGGCGGCGGCGGAAAAGTAGCGAGGAGGCGGCGGTGGCCAACGGGCTCGAGGGGAAGAGCCCTGGCAAGGGCCGGGTGAAGCATTTGCAGAAGGTAACGGGAGGCCCGACCCGTTCCCGGAGCCCGCCAAGCGGGAGCGGGGCTGAGGGCTGCACCGGTGGGGTGGGTGTGTCCCGTGGCCTGCTCCGGCTGCCTCTGGGGTGTGCATGTGCGTGGAGGCAGCTGCCTGTTGGGGGTGTCGAGCCTTGAACGGGGCTTGCATGGGGCGGGGGCTTCTCTTGGGGGGCAGCTAGGGCGGAGGGAGGGGAGTTCCTGGGGGGGTTGCATGGGGCAGCTGGGCGGGGGAGTTCTCCGAGGGGGTTGCACGGGGGGACGTGTCGCTCCCCGTTGGGGGAGGTAGGGGTGAGAGTCGGTTGAAGGCGCCGTTGCAATTTTTGGGGGGGGTCAGTGGGGGCTCGTGACAGCTCGGTCCTGCCCGGGCTTGCAAAGCCCCTTTCCCGCCCGCCCCGGAGGCCGGGCCGCTGCAGCGCGTTCTTGGGCGTGGGGGCGGCTGCCGGCTCCGCGGTGCCGGGAAAGTTTCCCTCGCTAAAGATGGCGCCGCTCGGTAGAAATGGCCGTGCGGAAAGTTTAGAGGGAAGCGGGCCTGGGCCGAGCGGGGCCGGCCCCCCACCCCCTAGCGCCGGCCCGCCCGCCCGGCGCTGCAGGAATGCACGGGCCATCAATCACCCCGCGCGCGGACAGCCAGCCCCGGGGGCGGGGCTGCCTGGACCGGGGTGGGGGGAGGGGGCTGCAGGGACCGGGGGGCGGGGCGGGGGCAGGAGGGAAATCGCTAGCTCCGGGGGTGGGGCGTAGATCATGGGGGGGGAGGAGGGATCTTCCAGCCTCTCTGGGATCCGCCCCGCCGCCCTGCCCTGCAAGAGCGCTCCCCGGCCGGCCGTTCTGTGCAGGTCCCTGTTTGCGCCCCACCCGCAGGAGCTGGCCGAGCTGCAGAGATCCTGCAGGAGCTGGCTGGCTCGCTCGGAGACGAGCGCTAGTAAACGCCAAGGGTATGTTTAGCAGCACCGCTGTCCTGCTTCAGTGTAGACACTCGCTGTGGCGGTGGCAGGGGCTGTAGTTAATCCACCTCCCTGACCCTGAGAGGCGGTAGCCAGGTTGCTGGAAGAGTTTTACTGCCCACCTACATGAGGGTTAGGTTGGCTTAACTACGTCTCTTGGGTGTGAATTTTCACACCCCCGAGAGCCTTGTTTGCAGATGTAAGTTCCCCGCTGTAAGAAGAAGATTATAACCACTTGTACTTTCCGTCAGCTGCACTTTTCTGGTTCTTAGGTGTTAGTGAGCAGGCTGCTCAGGCCTTAAGCCAAGCTCAAGGGAGCAGGAGGGGGAGATACGAATCACAACAAACTCCTCTGCGCTTTTGATACTAGCAAATTCTAGGATTTTTGTAAAAAGACTGAGCTTACTTGCTGGGGTGTCTTCCCCTCCACCCCCCATCCCAAACACGTGCACTAGTCTTAATCAAGTGTGGGGATAGCTACTGTTAGAGACTCAATTTCCCTCCCCCCCCCCGTTTTTTTCAAAAGTAATGTTGCTGTTTCTTGATGAAGCTTCTTAGTGGACTTCTTTAGGCCCAGAGTACAGTATGGCAACAGTTACTGTATGTGGCAGGTAATTCATTTTAGGAGTTGCATAAGAATGACCGCACTGGGTCAGACCAATGGTCTGTCTAACCCAGTATCCTGACTTCCAACAGTGGCCGGTGCCAGATGCTTCAGAGGGAATGAACAGAACAGGGCAGTTATCGAGCATCCCATCCCCTGTCCAGCCCCAACTTCTGGCTGTCAGGCTTAGGGATACCCAGAGCATGGGGTTGCGTCCCTGACCATCCTGTCTAATAGCCCCCCTGGGCTATTAATAATCCTCCATTAACCTACCTAATTCTTTTTTTAACCCAATTATACTTTTGGCCTTCACAACGTCCCCTAGGAACAAGTTCCACAGGTTGGCTGTGTGTTGTGTGAAGAAATGCTTTTGTTTGTTTTTAAACCTGCTGCTTATTCATTTCATTGGATTAACCCTGTTTCTTATTTACTCTTTCACGTAACACATTTTGCTATTCACTCTCTCCACACCATTCATGATTTTATATACCTCTGTCCTATCCCCCCGCCTTATCGTCTCTCTTTTTTTTTTTTTTTTTTAAGATGAATAGTCCTAGTCTTTTAAATCTTTCCTTGTATGGAAGCTATTCCATACCCCCTAATGACTTTTGTTGCTCTTCTCTGTACGTTTTCCAATTACAATAATTTTTTGAGAATACTGCAATCAGAATTACATGCAGTATTCAAGGGGTGGGCGTACCATGGATTTATATAGTGGCTTTGATATTTTCTGTCTTACTGTCTATCTTTCCTAATGGTTCCTAGGATTCTGTTAGCTTCATTGACTGCTGCTGCATTTTGTCTAGATATTTTCAGAGAACTATCCACAATAACGCCAAGACCTGTTTCTTGAGTGGAAAAACATAATGCCAACTATACATTCAAAATGATGGGGTCTATATTACTTGTTGCCAGTATGCATTACTTTTTCTGTCTACATTGAATTTGATCTGCCATTTCCTTGCCTAGTGACCCAGTTTTGTGAAATCCCTTTATAACTCTTTGCGGTCAGTAATTTTGTTTTGTCTGCAAACTTTGCCACCCCACTGTTTATACCTTTTTCCAGGTGGCTTATGAATATATTGAACAACACTAGTGATAGAAGCCCAGTAGTTTTTGACATCAGGTGTCTTTGAAAAAGACCGGGTCCAGTCACAATGACTATTGAAGCATAGTACCTAATACGTTTGATCTCTCAAATTGGTAACTCCCTATTCCCACCACAGTCACTGTTTAAAATTGGCCTGATTCCTGTGCACATTTGTTTAGGAAGAGGGGGAGCAAATGCTGTTTTTGTCTCAGAAGGCCTGTAACAGAATGGGTTTGGGCAGAAATGTGCATGTTACAGGGGTGGGGACGCAAGTGGATATTAAACAGCAGTGGGATGCTGTGGAAGGTGTCAGGACAGAAATTTAGTTTTTTGTTGTTTTAAACCGGACATGACTAGATATACTGCTATTATTACTAGTGTTACAATAGTGCAAGTAAACAAAGAACGTCAATAGTGAGTAGAATCAATAAGAGGATATTAGAAATACAGATACAATAGTTACTTTCAGTGGTTTGTGACACTGTTCCTGTTTAAAAGGATCACTGACTATACCTGGCTCTCTGTGCAATTGGACCCCATTTTCTGTCTGTCTGGCCTTATCAAACAGAGATGCAGACCTCATGCACAGCTGGCTTTAGTTGGATTCCATGTGGCTGGAAGGGGCTGTGATCAGCTCTGACCTCTCCAGAAGGTGGCACTGCAGTCAGTGGGAAGTGACAGTTCTTGGCAGTTCGAGAACACTAATGATCGGTAGCTTGCATTCTCAGAGCACTGTTTGCTCAATAACCACCCCTCCCAAATCCTCCGTGGGTACCGAACAGTTGTCCCCTGCTCTCCACGCTGCCAGCTTGAGTGGTTAGGCAAAAAGGATGGGTGGGAACTGAACATAAACGGTCATCTTTAAAACCGCCCCACTGTCCTTAGTGTAGACGGAGCCTCTGAGTTACTCTGGTAGAGTTAGGAGTGGGGCGAGCTTGGCTCTCAGGGCCATATCTGAAGAATAAGCAGCTGCATTCTGTTCTGTGTAGCTTCCTTTCGGGAGGGGTTAGCTGTTTGTAGTCAAGACGCTGTGGAGTACGGTCTGTGCAGATGGAGTTCAGCCATAGGTTTCAAACCCTCCCTCCTGTAGGAGCGTGTTCTTGCTAAGAGCTGTGGTGAGTCTGCTTCCTCTAGCTATGGTCTAACTTTGCAACCATTACCCAGGGCAACGTGTGGGAGCCGTCCCATTGAAGTCAGTTGGACTGCTCCTGCGTGGAAGTGCTCCTTGGCATAAGTAAGTGTCGCACAATTGGGCGGAGGGGGTGGGGCCTGCTACAGAAAACTGCTACAGAAAACTGAAAGGGTTTTGCAGACATTAGCCATCGGTTTTAGCTCAAGCGGGAGGGGTGACTCGAGCTGCCTTGATTCACACCTGCTGTGTTTGTGTAAGATAACTTGAAGGGCCTGGGAGCCTTGCTGCTGCCCTGTTTGCAGAAACCAGACCTGGCTGATTCTCTGCAGACATGGAGGGCTTATGGTGAGATATGAAAGAGCCAGCAAAGTCCCTCTCCAGATGGGGGTTATGCAGCTGGTAATCCAGCATGTGCAAAAAATCACTTGTGGGGTTTTTCTTGTATGTTATAGGCCAAAGGTGTAATTCTAGCCCTGGAGTGAAGTATTGACTTGGTGGCCCTGGGGACCAAAGTCCTCTAGTTATATGCAGAACAGCAGGAGAGCAGACTTCTCCTCTCCCCCCCCCCCCACCTCAGTTTGGATGGGGTGTCTGTGTGAAATGTGTGTCTGTCTTGGAGGGGGTGAGTTTGCAGGTGAGGGAAGGGGCTATTTGAAGCAGTTGCCTTTTCAGAAAGGGGAAAAATGGGGTCCGGCTGTTGCTAACGAAGCAGCTTTGTTTACTGCAGAACCTGCTGTGGGGTCCCTGACTTGCAGACTAACCTGGCTTCTCTTTAAATCCTAACGTGCTCTGCTTGACACTGCATCCATCCTCCAAGGTTTGACTCACGTTCTCACCCTGCCAGGGCTCCCGTGAGAGGAGCACCAGAGCAGGCTTTGCTTAGGGGTGACTCTGGATGCAGGCTTCAAAGCTTGCTAGGGCTGGTTCAGGGTCCCTGGGATGACTGGGGTTATGCTGCATTGGGCCCCTAAACCCCGACGCCCATGATGAGAGCTCTGTCCCTGGGTCGTGTCTTGCAGAGCTGTAATGGCAACGTGCTGCTGGAAGAAGCTGAGCCGAGGGGCCTGACGGACACTCTGGTGCTGAATGGCAGGAAGGTGGATGAGCGGCAGGGCCTGCCTGCCATGGCCCACAGCCAGCTGGAGGGATCGAACAAGGAGGCAGCGCTGCGACTCCTCAGCGTGGGGCTGGAGCAGCACCCCCCCCTGCATTCGGCCTACATCCCGGTGCCCAGGCAGAGGTAGGAACTTTGCTGCTGGGGTGGGGAGGGGTGTAGGGGGTGAGAAGGTGAGTAACTTGGTGTCTTGTCGCCTCATGCAGGGGATAAGTGCAAGTCCTACTGCCTCCTATCAGAGTAGGGCTGGGCAAGGTGTATCCCTTGGGCTTTAGGGGGAGGAGTGGCCTGGTGGGTGCAGGAGCATCCATTTCTTCCCTGCATCACAGCTGCCTTCCCTCCCAGAGGAGCTGGGGCAGCTCCACTTGGAGCTGCTAGGGCATGATGGGAGCTGCTCCTTCCCCTCGTGCTATTCCCAGCCCAGCCTGCAGGGAGAGCTCTCCCCTCCTGACCTCCCAGGGGCTGCTTGTGCCTCAAGCAACGAGGGACTGAGTCTCTCTCTAATCCTACATTCTGTCACCGAGACCCTCCAAAACCAACATATTCTGCCCACCCCGGCTGATTGTGCTGCCTGGGTAGGGAACTTGGCTGAATCCCACCTTGTTGCCTCCTTCTGTGCTAGAAGTGCTGGGATGTCTGCCCAACGTGGCTTGGCTTGGGCAGTGGGGAAATTTTCCAGGAGAGTGTGTATTTAAAAATCCTACTGACAAATAGCTTTTTCTCCCCCTGCAAGGGTGAACCTGAGGTGCCAAGACCCTGCTGCATTGGATGTTGGCGCTGGGGAGAGCAGAACCTGCAAGGCAGATCCTCTCTTTGAGGGGTGGGGTTTTATTTGCACAGGTTTGAACCATGGGAAGGTGTATCCCTAGTGATCAGTCCTGGCTGGTCTAATGGTGTGGGATGATTGTTTGTGCTGCATTGGGGAGCTCAGGATCCAAGCACGGGGAGGGCAGCAGGGTCAGCCGAAGTGTCGGGGATTGGCAGGTTCAGGAGGGAACCGTATCTGTTCCTCCTTAGCTAAATCGCTCTGTCTTGGGTACTTGTATGGCCCGCCTCGCTGTGGTCCCTGAAACAGAGATGCCATAGTGATGAAACTGGTGGACATGAATGGCCCCTCTCTCTGCCACATGGTGACGTGTTTTTCCATGGGAATCCCTTGGACTTGCTGGATTCTCTGTCCCTGTGAGGGACACCAGCTTCTCTGGAGAAAGCAGCATTGGAATGTCTTGTGCCAGGGTTTGTGCTAGTTGTGCCCAGGATGGATTTTGTGCAGCCGGAGGTGGGAGAGTGGAAATGGGGGTGAGTGAGGCCAGGAGAGGAGGCTGAAGCCAGTGTGTTTCTGACCTGATGTGAGCAAAGCGGCAGATGTCATTCCTTGGGAAAAGGTTATTATTTTGCCTGATGTGACTACTGGCTTGGGAAGGGCGGGGCGCTTGGGTGCTGGCACAAACCGATCCACTAGTTGTGGATCCTTACATTCAAGCACCGGTTTGGATCTAGTGCAGTGTGTGTCCCTTCTCATTCTGTCCCAGTCCTATCCATAGGCAGCTACTGTATCGCCTGGAGGCATTAGCCTGATGTGGGCTTGCAGGCTAGTGATGGGGCTCCTAGCAGCGCTTGACTCTGTCTGAGTCAGGCATGCTGCATGTTGATATGCCACTTAACTCCACACAGCATCTGTGCTGGGGAAACACCAGGCTAAAAATAAACCAAATGGTGAGGCAATTATGTATTTATAATCTTCTTAGATTTCAGGATAGAGGCTCTCTGTTTGCCCTGTGCTCTGCCTGAGTTTAAAAAAGCAATGGAAGGGGAGGAATCCACTTCCCTCCTTGGGAGGGATCTGCTACTAGTTCTGTAAGGCAGATGCAGTCAGAGTGATGCCTAGTGGAGAGGACAGAATAAATGAGACGTTGCTGTTCTGGCCCAGGGAATCTGCAGTTGTGACTTATCAGAGGGGGGAAATTTAGAGGATTCAGATCTGGATAACTTTCATCCAAGAGTTTTAAAAGAAATGGCTGAGGAGCTTGCTGGGTCACTGCTGACTTTTTTGGTTGTCTTCCCCCCCTCCACTCCTGTCCCCCCTCTTCCTCAATAATTCTTGGAATTCTGGGGAATAATCAGTCCAACATGCGCTCCCAGTGTGATGCCGTGGCCAAAAGAGCTAGTGAGATCCTTTGATGTATAAACAGGGGGACATGGAGCAGTAGAGAGCTTATGCTACCTCTGTATCTGGAACGACCACTGCTAGAATGCTGTGTCCAGTTCAAGAAGGATGTTGATAAATGTGAGACGGTTCAAAGAAGAGCCACAAGAAAGATCAGAGGATTATTAGGCATTTTCCCAATGAAACTGCAAGAGCTTAATCTATTTTGCTTAACAAGGAGAAGGTTAAGTGGGGGACTTGATCACAGTCTATAAGTACCTTCATGGGGGAACAAAAAATTGATAATGGGCTCTTCAGTCTAGCAGACAAAGGTTTAAAAAGATCCAGTGGCAGGTAGTTGAAGCTAGACTGATTCAGCCAGGAAATAAGATGTACTTTTTTAACAGTGAGAGTAATTAATCCTTGGAACAGCTCACCAAGGGTTACGTGGGATTCTGTACTATTTTTAAAATCAAGACTGATGCTTTTCTAAAAGATCTGCTCTGGTTCAAACAGGAATTAATTGAGGGAAGTTGGTTACACTAGATTACGCTATACAGGCGGTTAGACTAGATTATCACAGTGGTCCCTTCTAGCTTCATAATCTATGCGACTGAAGACTTTTAAGCCACAGATGGTGTTGGGAGAAAGGGAAAACTCAGATTCATGATCATCTAGTCCAGGGGTAGGCAACCTTTGGCACGCAAGCTGATTTTCAGTGGCACTCACACTGCCCAGGTCCTGGCCACTGGTTCAGGGGGCTCTGCATTTTAATTTAATTTTAAATGAAGCTTCTTAAACGTTTTAAAAACCTTATTTACTTTACATACAACAATAGTTTAGTTATGTTATAGAAAGAGCCCTAAAAACATTAAAATGTATGACTGGCACACGAAACCTTAAATTAGAGTGAATAAATGAAGACTCAGCGCAGCACTTTTGAAAGGTTGCCGACCCCTGAGCTAGTTTGACCTCCTGCATGGCGCAGGTCACAGAACCTCACCCTCTCACTCCTATAGTAGGCACATAATAGTAGGTCTGGCTGAGTTACTGAAGTCCTCAAATTTTGATTTAAAGACTCGGAAGTTACAGAGAATCCACCATTTACTTTAGTTCAAACCAGCAAGTGACCTGTGCCCCAGAGGAAGATTAAAAGTCCTCAGGATCTCTGCCAATATGACCTGGGGAGAAATTCCTTCCTGATCCCAAACATGGCAGTCAGTTAAACCCTGAGCATGTGGGCAAGACCCACCAGCCAGACACCCGGGGAAGAATTCGCCGTAGTGTAACAGCCCTTCCCATCTAGTGTTCTACTTTCAGCTATTGGAGATATTTGCTAATAACAGTTGCGGATGGGTCGTATGCCATTGTAGTTAATCTCATCATTCCATCCCCTCCATAAACTTATCAAGGTCAGTCTTAAAACAAGTCAGTTAGGTCTTGTGCCCCCACTCCCCTTGGAAGGCTGTTCCAAAATGTTACTCCTCTGATGGCTAAACTTATTGATGGCCAGTTTATATCCATTTTTTTGTGCCAACATTGGCCCTTAACTTAAATAATGCCTCTCCCTTTCTGGTGTTTATTCCTCTGATGTATTTATAGAGAGCAATTGTATCTCCCCATAGCCTTCATTTTGTTAGGCTGAACAAGCCAAGCTCCATGAGACTCCTCAGGTACTGTAGGTTCTCTATTTCTCTGATCACCCTAGTAGCCCTTCTCTGCACAATTCCAGTTTGAATTCATGTTTCTTAAGCATGGGAGACCAGAATTGCACACAGTAGTCCAGATGAGGTCTCACTGGTGCCTTGTATAATGGTAATAACACTTCCCTGTCTCTACTGAAAATACCTCATCTGATGTATTCTAGGATTGCATTGGCCTTTTTCATGGCCACATTACATTGGCAGCTCATAGTCATCTGATCAACTAATACCCCCTGGTCTTTCTCCTCTGTCACTTCCAACTGGTAGGTCCTCAGCTTATAGCAAAAATTCTTGTTGTTAGTCCCTAAATTCATGACTTTGCACTATTAAATTTCATCCCATTTCTATTACTCCAGTTTTCAAGGTCATGTAAATCTTGGATATTCTGGTCCTCCTCCATATTGGTAATACCTCCCACCTTTGTCATCTACAGATGATATTAGCACGCTCCCAAGGTCATTAATGAAAATGTTAAATAAGATTGATCCCAAGACTATTCTTGAGGAACTCCACTAGTAACATCCCTCCAGCCTGATGATTCACCTTTCAGTATGACCTGCTGTACTCTTCTCTTTAACCAATTCCTTCACCACCTTTCAATTCTCATATTAATCCCTAACTTTTCCAATTTAATAATTTCCCATGCAGAACTGTATCAAATGCTTTACTGAAATTCAGGTAGATTAGATCTACTGCATTTCCTTTGTATAGAAAATTGGTTATCTTCTCCAAGAAAGGGGTCAGGTTGATCTGGTGTGATCTACCTTTTGTAAAACAATGTTGTATATTATCTCAGTTACCATTTACCTCTGGCCTTAACTACTTACTTTCAAATTTGTTCTAGAACCTTGCATACAATTGAGGTAAAACTAACAGGCCTGTAGTTTCCCGTATCACTTTTTTTTTTTTTAAGAAAATATAGTACCTATATTTAAGATTCTCCAGCCAGAATATAACTCCCTGAATTTATGGATTCATTAAAAATCCTTGCTTCTTGGGTTTGCAATTTCATATGCCATGTCCTTTAATATTCTTGGATGGAGATTATCCAGCCCCTGATTTGGTGCCATTAAGCTGTCTGAGTTTGGCTCCCACCTCAAATGTGGTAATTTCTTCTTCCATATCCTTGTTCCCCGTAGGCCCCCGTCACTGCCTCCAAGCTCCTAATTATTCCTTAAAAAAACAAAGAACACTCAAGCAAAGTATTCATTTAGGTGTAGGGGCCACGCCCAGATCATCTTTAATCTTCACCCCCTCCTCAGTGTTTAGCAGTCCCCCTTCTTTCCTTGTTTTCTTTTTATTTATATGGCTGAAGAACCTTTACCTATTGGTTTGAATTTCCTTTGCAAGGTCCAGCTCTGCTTGGGTGTTGGCAGTTCTTACTTTTCCCTACACTTTGACCTCCCAGAGGTAGCTTTCCTTGCTGATCCATCCCATCTTCCATTCTGTGTAGGCTCTCTGCTGTCTCTTAACCTGTTTTGCAATGCTTGTTCATCCAGTTTGGTCTGCAACCCTTCTCTACACATTTCACGCCCCCCACCCCCCTTTGCTCGGGGATGTAGGCTTCAGATGCTTTAAATCAAAGTTGCAGAAACTAACTCCAAGCCTCCTGTACATTCAGATCCTTGAGTTCTTCAGTCCAGTCCACTTCCCTCAAGCAGGCTAACTTGGGGATGGTGTTAATTCTTTCTGAGGTGGCTGTGAATCCGTCTGTCTTGTTGAATTGAAATAGTGGTTTACCTCTGTGGGCATCCCTTAGGCGCAGGGGGTGAGCACTAGGGCATTTACTTAAAGAAGTATCAGTGAGGCCATATTGCTAAGGGGATGAGCTTTGGAGAGGTGTTCAATTAAAATAAGCCTTTTGGGGTTTTTTTGAAGTTTGCGTGTCTCTTTCTGGATTCCCTGACATGGTGCCCCAGAGGCCTGTGCAAACGCACATGGGGAGACCAGTTCTTGCTTCGCTTACAGAACTGACTGCAGATGGGGAGCTCCAAAAGATTTTTGACTATCTCTAAACTTTAAATTTAAAAAACGTTGCCTGATTCATAACGGGTGAGGTAGGTTCTACCTTGCTCACAGAATTCACCACCAAGGAGGCCTGTTTCCAGCTGAGTTATTTAATAAGACTCCAGTCTTAATAAGACTTCCAGTCTCCTCGTGAATAGGCATCTACTGTTCGGGGTGCGAAGGGAGATGCCGAATCCGGGTGGCATCCTTGGTAAAATGTAGAATGTGGAAGGGCACGTTGTTGTCACGTTACCTTTCCTTATAGTTAAAGGCAACTAGCAGTGGGGGGTCTTGGTGCACATAAGTAATAATTGTGATGCGTGTGCAATGTAATAAGAGGGAGCAGCCCTCCCGCCACCTGGGACTAACCAGTATTTTGTAATCCTGTAGAGATCCATCATTTTGGATGAATACTTCAGTTTTCCTGTATGACAGCCCTGGATGGGTCTTGTGTGGGGATTGAACTCATTCCCTCTGCATCTAAAAACAGGAGCATCTGTTGCTTATGCTAAAAAGCCCAGGTAGTTGCAAACTCTTCTAGGCAGTTGAGCCACTAGCTGGTGACAAAGGGCCCGGCCATATGAGGGTGCCACCGAGGTAAGACAGGGATACAGCATACCCAGGCCATCTCATAGGAAATGGGGAAGTGTTGGTCACATGGGTGCTTTCCAAGCCCTCTTCTTAGTAACTCCTGGTGTGGGTGGGAAGTTGTGAGCCCGTCTATTGGAAATACTCATCAGCACCTTGCAGAGTCAGTTTGTTCCATGTGTCCTTCCCCTGCCCAGCCGTCCTAACTTTGCCTTTGTGAAGTTCAGTTTTGCACTGGGCAGCTAGCACAGGGAGGATGCAGCTCACTCTGCTACAGCAGGCAGCGAGGGACTCGCTCGGGGCTGATTGCTCTTTGAGGGATGACTGCAAACGCCTCCGCTGCTGCTGGCTTCCCGCCATCTTTCCTCCCTTCCACTCTTAGTCTTGTCTTCCCTTCTCCCAACCTTATACCAGGCCGAGCTCTCCAGTCGCTTTCAGGCGGTGCAGTTCCCAGGCATGGGCCTGTCTCTACCTCTCGGAGCTGTAGGCAGACAGGGTTTGTCTCCTTGCCCAGACTAAGGAATCAAAGGGGGGGTTCCTTCTACAGGTGATGCAGAGCAGGCAGGGAGAGCCTGGTTAGATTCCAAAAGAGAGTGCCGGTGTGCTAAGGCATGTCCTAAAATACTGCCCTGACTCCCCCCCACCCCACCTACCTTAGCCTGGATTTCTGCTGTAACTCGCCACACTTCTGAGCACAGCAAGGTCCAGGTCTGACCGTACAGCTCAGATCACTGCTGCTCTGGAAGTGAACTAACCTCAGTGGGAATTGGAAGTGCTCACGGCCACCTCTTGGGATCAGGTACTGGGTGCAGAGACCGCTTCCAGGAGCTGCAGTGTGGAATGCTGTTGCTAGGGGGCAGTGTTTGGAAGGAGCACTCTGCAGTGGGGAGAGAGAAGGGAGGAGCCCTGTTCTGTAACTGGATCAGTATCCATAGCATGGCCCAATTGTGGCCAATCACACTCCGGGGGGGAATGGTCTCTGGAGCTGTCGAGTAGCATGTTACAAGTTCTGACACCAATCCAGAAATGGTGGTGGTGGCAGGGGGGGGACTTTTATTTTTTTTTATTTTTTTTTTTTTTGGCAACAGCTGCTTGGCATGGGCTGACGGGTCTTGGCTTTCAGAGTTTTATTTAGTTGACCCTTTAAAGAAGGGTTTGGCACCCTTGCCAGGAGTTCGGATAATAGCAGGCTTGATGCTGTCAGATTGTAATGGGACCTGTCCCAGTTAGGTGTGGAAAATCCAGTTCATCTCCCTTTTTCCTAAAGTCTGTTCCTATTGAGGGTTTTTTGGTTTGTGTCCACACACACGCTGCAAGGGAACTAGCTGTCTGCTGAAGCATGCTATCTCTGGCTTTAATACAGGGTTAAGGGCATGAAAACACTCATCACCTGGAATAGGCTGCAATGGAGAAATCCTGGCCTGGATTTTTGTGCTGAAAAGAAACTGCTGCTGGCTGTTTCCTGTTCCTTATGTGAATGGAATACACAGTGTTACAGTCAAGACTTAATGCCGCTACTCTCCCCTGTGGCTGTGCCAAGTCACTTTGGGACTCTGGGAACAGTGGCTGATTTCACATACCTTGGGTACTGAAATAGCCATTTCCAGCGTCCCAACACGGTGAGGTAAGGAAGGAGAGGCAGCCTCCAGCGGACAATAGTGTGGATATTCTGAGTTAGCAGAAGCCTGGGAGAGAGAAGGCTTCATGGCAGCATATTCTGGCTTCTAGAAAGTGCCCTCCGATGGTCAGATACTCTCCAAACAAACTGGAAGTACGGAGCGTGTACAAAGCAATTTGGTTATAAAGAAAAAAATCCTGCCCCCTTTTCTACACCATTGTTTGAGAGGGGAGCTGTGACCTCTTACATGCAGGCTGGGAGCACCCAGGGCCCATCCTTTGAGGAATAGAGGAGGGTCCCAGTGACCAATACTATGAACCTTCCATCAAGGGACAGGGCAGTCAGCTATTGCATATGACAGGTGCTCAGATACTACAGTGATGAGCCTGGTGTGAGGTCTGAACAGAACAGACCCGAGATCTCCATCCCCACCCGAAAATGGGTAGTACAGTAAATTCCACCTTGCAAGAGGGAATATTACAGCATCAACTTTTATGTAGAGCAGCTAATAGTATGAGTGATGTGTAAAGTGGCAAAGTGTGAGGAGAGTCGGATCACAACCAGCCTGGGTGGGAAGCAGTGAGTTCTGATGGTCCAGACTAACTTGATTCCAATTCATCTGAATACCTGGATCTGCTCCTCCTTGGTTTACAATTCTCTGCGCCACAAATGCCTCAGCCACAAGTGTATGTCTCCTCTGTCTACTGGAAAGGGATGTCTCCGGCTGACCTTATTCCTCCTAGATACACATGCAAGACTTACCCCACAGGAATCTTTCTGTTCACTTCAGAAAGCTCTTTTCCCCCTCTTGGGGGTAGATGCCAAATATTCAGCAGATCTATGTTCAGGGCATTTATGTAAGCCCCCATTTCTTGCAGCCCAGGAACATATGCATGGATGCTGCTACCTGGGGAAAGGGGTCCTTTCCCCACCAGATGTGCAAGGGTGGGGTCCTCCTAGGTGGGAGGGCAGTGTGGGTGGGGATAGGCAGAGATTCAGCTCATATCGCCTCTGCAGAGCAATCCTCCTCTGGCTAGTTGTGGGATCAGACTCCATGCCCCCTCCTTCCAGTTTTCTGTCCAGAAGATGATGGGTTTGAGGCGGCGTCTTGTAGCAGGGAAGGTTGAAGAGGGGGAGATGCTTGTGGAGGGAGGCTGGGTTATTGCATCGAGGCTGGCAGCCTGCATGCTGACTCCTGGCCATTGGAGACATATCTCATCCAACTCCTAAAACTATAACACGTGTTTGGCCGGGCCCCGGGCCATTCTGGATGCCGGCACAGCAAGTGCAGAGGCTGCCATAGAGAAGGTGGCTCCCAGCTCAGCATCCTTGTGATAGCCCAAGGTGAGGGGTTCGAGTGATACAACCTTGGTAGCATCCCTCCAGTACCTGCTGTTTCTCCTGGAGAACTTGCACACTCTTTGCTCCTGTTCTCTTCTATCACATGCCTAGAATTTTTTCCTCTCCTCTCCCGTTTCCGTCATGGGGGCCCATCATACTCCCTTGCTTCAGTTTTCCCCAACAGGGGTTGAGGTCAGGATTCCCCCTGCCCTCCCCACCGTGCTCTCTTTGACTAACACCACCTAGCAGAGCTCCAGGGTAGGGACCCCACTCCTCCTTCTGCCCTCTTTCCTTCCCCACCACACTACGATGAAAGTGCTAGTTTGGTTGCAGTTCTGGTGCCTGTTGCAGGGAAGGGCTGGGAGGAGCTTTGAGTGTTGCGGGGGAGAAGGCAGTGGAGTTTGGCACATGTGCTGTGTGTGTTTCCTTCCTGGAAAACAAGGGAGGGTTGGTTTTTTTGTTTTTTTTTCCAGGCCAGTGGTTTGGGAGCTGATTGAAAAATGGTTCCTGCTGTTACCGGAGGTTGTTTCCCGTCTCGGGCGCTCTGCGTTCCTAGAATGCAGCATGTGCACACAGGCGTGCCCTCGTAGGACACACTGTGCCAGTCTTCTTTTTGCACAATGGCCACGTGCGTTGGGTGTCTCTGAACTTAATCATCCCATGTTGTGTCTGTGGGAAGTGTGCAGAGGGGGTGGAGAAGGAGAATAGTCTAATGAGGGCCTGTTAAGGAATCGCTCTAGTAGTAAACAGCTTTGGTTGGCCTCGTGCCCACTTGGCTCCTCCCGGCCTTGCATGCTGTCCATCCGTGTTTTTCCAGCCCAGCTGTTTAGCTGAGCAGACTGCACAGGCCCAGAACTTTGCTCATGTGTGTTCTCACCCATGCATGCAAGGGAGAGCTCCTCGGACCCATCTCAAGGCGGTATATGCATCTGGGGTGTGACGGGCAGAGGGAGGATTTTGCTCTGTTTATACAAATGCACATGTGGTGGTAGAAAGCTGTTGGCAGCCTTCACAATGACCAGAGGTGGGATGTTCTAGCCACTTGGGATTTGCAGCTGCACATCTTGGAATCTAGACCAATCCAGACTCTTCCCCATCTGTAAACATTGGCTGCTGCTGCTGTTTAAAGGGCCTGATCTGTTTCCAATCCTGGAAGCTGGGTGGTGGCGGTCCCTGTTCCAAGACGTTCTGCACCTATTACTTCTGGAAAGAAAGTGAAAGAGGCGCTGGACTGTTACTTAACAGCTAGGATTCATCACCAGAGCCCAGTGCTATATATTTAAAAAATGCTTTCACTGCATCCAGGGGAGAGTGACTCCCAAGTGTATTTGGAAGAGCTAAAGCAGAGAGACCCAACCCTTGCAGTCCATGCAGGAAGCGTGCCAGAAGCCCGTGGCAGTGTTTAATCTGTAGATAGTTACAGAAATGTGCCTGGATTGTCCGTTTGTATTGCTCCCCAGTGGGATTTATAATAAATTCAGCTGTTTGTTGTTTATAGATGCATAGCTTCCTAGCAGGGATTTTTGAGGTGTCTTGCTTTATCTTCCCTTGTTCTCTTTGGATACCTTTCTTCCTTGGTGCCCCTCATCTGTCGTTCCCACTGCCGGTGCTCTAGGATCTGCAGGCCGCCTGGTCTCCCCTTGCTGTCTGGGTGTCTGAAGCACTGGTGTCCTTCCAGTTGCTCAGCTGTTCCTCCCTCCTTGTCGTCAGTGTAGATGTGGGGCCACATGTCCCAAAATGCCTTGGAGTGTCTCTTAGGAGCAAGGTGTTTGCTGGAGCCCAGGCACTGACTCAGACTGGTGCTAAGGATTGGATGTTTGGGTACTAAAGGTGAGATGTGGAAGGGGTGCTGGATGATGGACTTCAGGAAGGCTTGTGTTTAATCCAGGTAGCACCTTGCTCCCTCGAGTGGGTGTCGAGGGATGGCTGAGCCGATTGCCTAGGCTATGATTGCACCAGCTGTTGTCACTGTTCCACCTTGGTGGTGAACGTGTCCCGGCAGCTGGCGAAGTGGCTGCGTCTCAGAGGAAGTCACAAGGCTGATTTGTTTTGTATGACACCACGTCAGTCTTGTCGGGGCTTTGCCTTTGGGGCTTCCCCTCTCCTCTGTATCTCCATTCTGCTTGGAGCCGCTCTAGCTGCAGATGCTCTTCTGTGGTGCCGCCGTTGTGCGCTTCTGAAGTGGGAAGGCAGGCTGGTGGGTGGGTGGGTGAGTGTGCGTGAGTCAGGTGGGAGCGGAGGGCAGGGAGGCTGTTGCGTTTCCAGGGCTGTGTTATTTCATGCAGTGGCCCCCTTTCCTGCAGTCCTAGTCCTGAGTTATTGCTTTGCAAAAGACTTTCTCTCCTTGGGAGCGCTTGGTCTTGGCTGTTGCTTTCTTCCAGCTGGGGTTTTCCAGGCCATTGGAGCAGTGATGTGTTGGGGTTGAGGGTGGGTGGGAAGTTCACTGGAGACACAGAAGTGATGAGGTGGTGGCTGTAGCTGCGGCTGATGAGGTGGTGGCTGTAGCTTAGCTTGGCATCTGTCCTCTGGGGCCATGGTGATTTCAGTCCAGCCCATGGGTAGAGCCTGAGCGCCTCGCCTGCTGCAGGGTGGATCGGAAAAGGAATACCTGCTCCTCCTGATCCCTGGAAGGCACAGCAGCTGCAGGGCTTTGTCCCTGACGCTCTGGGGGGAGCGGTCTTGGGGCCACATTCTGAGCTCTGTTCAAAGCTGGTCCATCTCTACTGACTATGGTAAGGGCTGTCCTTGAACTAGAAAGCGTCCTCCCTCCCAGACTGGTGGCTCTCATCAGCCGTGCCATGTTTCCACGAACCCTCCGCACACTTTAAACACTTCACTGCTGGAACCTGGGCCTCCTCACATGCAGCATCTTACTCTCTAGGTGCTCGCTCAACTGCCACCCTGAGTCTCTTCCTGTCTTTCCTAGTACCGAATCCATTGTCTGCCACATCCCGTCCTAGCTAGAGGCATAGGCAGCCTCGTGTCTGAGCTGCCTAAGCGTTACCATTTTAAGCCTGCACTCCTAAAGAAATGCTCCTCAGGACTTTAAACCTGAAATGTGACCATGGCTCTGATCTACTACATGCGGCTGGGGAATGGCCCCTGCACACTTAATAGTTCCTTTTAAATCAATTGCTCTGTTCCCTTTAAATATTTTTGGTTGGGGGCCTCTGAGCAGTCTAATAGCCACTGGCTCCTCCCCTTTTCTTCAGAAGCGGAATCCAGCCTGCAGAGGGCGCTCACATGAACGAACAAGTCCTATTTCCATTACTGCCATCAGTGGTGAGGTTGTTCGCAAAGACGTAAACATTACTGGGCCAGTGTTAGGGTGGCCAGCAGCCCGGTTTTTGACCGGGCAGCCCGATCGAAAAGGGGACCTGACACTATCCAGTCACTGGAGGCGAGAAGGCGCTGGGCCATCACCTACACCAGCTCCCACTCAGCTGGGGCTGCCTCCTACCTGGCACAGGCGGCTGCAGCTCCCAGCCCTGGCTCCGCAGGCGAGTCCCTCCTGACCCAGGTCGGGGGGATGGGAGGGAAAAAGCAGTGAGCGATGGCGGGGGAAGGGGAAAAGAGGAGTGGGCAGGGGTGAGGCCTCGGGGAAGAGGTGGAGTAGGGGAGGTTCCCGCACTCCTGCTGGGGTGTCCATTTTTTAAATATTACCAAGTTGGCAACCCTGCTTGCCATGGTGGTTTCGTGCTTTATTGTTTTAAGAGGTAAAATTGTGGGAGTGTCTGGGCACAAACTTGCCCTGATTTAAATTAAACCAGTGCAAGCCCCTCATTTCAGTTCAGCTAAAACCTGTTCCTATCGACTTAGGCTAAACTGCAATAAACCCGGTTTAAACCAAAATGTGTGTGTCCACAGTGTCTTTTTTGCGCTGGCTTGAACTAAATCAATTTAACATCACATCTTCAGTTAAACTGGTGCAACCTTATGTGGAGACTCTGACGGAAATGATCCATTTGTTGGCCGAGAGGTTTTTATTGTGCTGGTGGCCCCCACTGAGATCAGGGCTCTGTTGTGCTAGGCACTGTACAAACACATAGTAAGAGTCCCAACAAAGGATGGGGGGGTGGGGTGGGAAATGGAGAGCAAAGTGACTTGCCCAAGGCCGTACAGCAGGTCAGTGGCAGGAATAGAACCCAGTCTCCTGACCCTCAGTCCCGTGCTCTATCTATTAGACTGCACTTCCTCTCAGGCTGTACTGTTGTGCTATTATCAAAGGAGCTTTGATTTTTTTTTTTTTGTGCTGATTTGCTGGAAGCGCGGCCGTGCCCAGATGTGTGGCTCCTGGCGAAGATGTAGATTTTTGCCCTCGGCACCATGTAGCGGTTGGCTTCTGCTGCTGTGAGACGTAGGGTGGCGTTCGCTTCACTGGGACTTCAACGCTTCCGATGCAGCCCTACTGATGGCGACATAGCTTAGTGCTTGGGTTGCTCACATGGCTGCAGCCTCCTGTCTCAGAGAGGGGTTTGGAGTGGGGATGAGTTAAATCTCTCCTCCTACCCCATCTTTCTCCACCTCCGACTCGTCCTCTGCTGGGCCAGTCTGACGGAGGCGCCCTAAGAAGATGGGGAGGGCCGTACAGAGCAGTGCTGGGGGCGAGAGCCGTGGGAGGGAGGGGGTAGAGAGCACATCTGGCCCTTGGTGGGGTGAGGAGCCCAGGAGTGGCCTTGCCAGAGCAGAGATCCCCAGCTCGACGGCGACTCTAGCCCTGGCTTGCTGGTTCTCCCAGGCCCTCGCAGCTGAGCCTGCCGACTGCTTCCCTCCTGGGCTGGACAGCAAGCGCCGCGTTGCTGGGCCTTGGTTCCCGCTCCGGCTCTCGGGCCATGTTCTCTCGTGCACTCTCCCTGGGCTGGAGCTGCAGCTGCTGAGTTGACTAATTCTGGCTCCACGACCTCTGGGCCAAGAGCAGCCACAGGAAGAGGAGGAGGAGTCCGGGGTGGGGGTGGGGGTGGCTAGCAAGGGGCTGGACCGGGGGCGGGCCTCCTTGCACTAAGCTGCCAAACCAGTTGGCAACTGCCTTCCCATTGGCTCTTCTGTCGCCATGGAGACGGCGATTGGCCATGTGTTTGAGAGGGAGGGGCCTGCCGTAATTGCAATTGTTTGTTTATATTTAAACAAAAAAAAAAAAACCCTCAAGCCCTGTGCACCGTATGCTCTCTGATAACCGGCTGCTTGGGGCCTGCGGTTTGTGTGAATAAAGCTTGGTGCTTCCCTCCCTCCCTCCCCAGCCAGAACAAGTGCAGCAGCGTTTCCGAGAAGGCCAATAATTCAGTTTGGCCCCAAATACAGATCTAGTCACCAACTGTGACCCGGCCCCCTCGGCATGGATCTTTATGTAGACGTATCATTTTAGTCCAGCAGGGGGGTGAGGAGTTGTTTTTTAAACAAATAACTGTTCCACTGTGCTGTTTGTAACCCAAACACTGCGGCACCCAGTGCCTGATAGAGAAACTGGCTGTAACCAAAACTTGTCGTTATTGTTGGCGTTGAAAGAGTTGCAGGAGGGATTGGGGTAGGGGGAACGAACAGCATAACTACTGAAAAGTTGACCTTTTTTAAGAGAATTTTTTCCCCACCTCCTGATCTGTGGGGCTGTTGAGAAGAGAAGGAAGGAGACTGCTTGCTTCCTATGCATACTTCAAAATGGCAGGGTCCCTTTGTGGATGTGACCTGCAAAGGAGTTTTTAGAGATTGGATTTTTGCCTTTCTGTGATGGCTAATGAAGGGTGTATTGAGAGCGTGAGGATTGTCAGACCTGCTCATTCCTGGCTCTGCTGGCTCTTCGGTTTCCCATGAAACTTGGGATGTTGAATCTTTAACACAGACATCCTTTCTCCCACATGTTTATTAATAGCTGTAAACGAAAATGGAGTCTTTAGGCTAAGCACCTAAGTTGAATATGTTACACTGGTGAAAACTTTACTAATGTAGACTGGGTTTAACTCCTCTGACCAGCTGTAGAGAGCAGAAGGGCGTTCCAATTTCTTGGCATGACAGTGGTTCACAGACTTTAGGGCCAGAAAAGGAGCTACCGTGAGCATCGATTTCCAAACCTTTTATTGATTCATTTTCTACTATCTTCAAAAAAAATTTTGAAACACGCAAATTTCTCCTTTTTGTGCCCATTTATTTTAAGCCTTAATATGTATAATTTAAGTATTTCTGGATTCCATAGTAAAACAAATTCCTAAGGAAGCCTGACACGTTAGATTATAGCATCCTTTTTAAACATCCTGGTTTTAGACAACACATCAAAAACCAGAGTGAAACTGCTCTGCTTATTTCTTTTGAGCTACTCGGATTGCAAGAAACAATTTACCTACGTCGTGATGTCTCGTAATGTGTCGGTGCATGCTGCTGAGCTACGCTCTGTGGCTTGACTGGTTAATTTTGTTTGATTTTTAATTTTGCCGTTGCTGCTCGTTCTTATCTGAACTAGTCACGCTGGACATGAGCCAAAGGGCGCTTTGCTGCTTTTCTTACAAAACTTGCATCTAAAAAGGCTGGGTGTTTTCAGAACAAACACGGGAAAGCAAGTGCCGTTCTGCAGAAGGTATGTGTAACGGGGGGGGGCAGGGGGGTCAAGGAAGTGGGTGAATCTTGGCTTGAAAGTGGGGGCTCCATCAGCTTCTTGCTCCTTAACAGTTCCAGACCCTGGATACTTCAATGCCTGGCAAACTGAACCGCGGCTTCCCCTGCTGGGAGGAGGCCTAAATAGCAACTAGCCGGCTGCTCCACAGTTAGAGAGCCAGGAGGCTCTTATCCAGTGGACCCGACTGGCCACCCTCGTCCCCTACAGTTTCCCTGCAAAGCCAAGAGGGAACTCTCCATGCTCCTTGCAGGGTCTAGGCTGCAGCCTCTGCAGACCTGGGAGTGCAGAGGGAGTTCCTGCTCCACAGCAGTTTCCTGTATTTTGGCCTGTTGATCTCAGGGCTCCCCAGCGCTGCTGATTTTGCAGCCGCTCTGAACGGACCCTGTATGAATGTGCCTCTCTTTGGATGAGAGGAACTGTGTTGGCGTGATACGGAACGTCACCGTTTCGCTTCAGTGGTTGGAGCGGTGTGACTTGGTGCCAGCCGTAGCCAGCTGTGCCCTGCTTGAGAGTACAGCGCAGCCACATTGCATAGCACACTGCTAAATCAAATTACTGTGCCAGCCTGGTCCCAGAGTGTGTGTACCCCCTCCTGGCTGAAAACAGGAAAGGGAGCATTTTACAGCTCAGGTACTTTCTGATGCGCTGCAGCACATATGACAGCTGTTGCGTAACACAGGCCAGAGAACTTCACCCATTGATTCTTGTATGGAGCCCAACAACTTGTGGTTGAACTAAAACATCTACTTCTCAAACCCTCAGAAGATCTGAATTTAATTTTTTTTAAGGCAGTTCTCTCTCCCCCCCCCCCCCCCCATATTATTAGCACTCTGGATGCATGAGTCTAATCTCTCCCCACACAGCTCACTTTTAAACTTCAAGACTTCGGATCTGCTTTTGCATAACCTCCCCCACTGTCTTACTTCTTTCTCTCTCTGCTGAACACCCACCAGCTCTGCTTCTGAGAGTAGAATTTCATGCACCCTCTCACTCAAGGGGCATTGCTTCAAGAAATAAACTAAATTCAGTTGTCCTCAGAGTTTTATATTCTGGTTGTCAGAGCTGCACCCTTCCTCCCATACTGTAGCCCATGTCTGAAATCTTAGAGCTAATGAGAAACACGCATTATTCTTGCAGTGGTATTCTAGGGACTTTTCAGACTTGGTTACTGTCTAATCGTGGCCGTGCAGGTATCCAATCCACTTCACCCCAAAGCACTTCACATGCTGCCATCTCTGGGGTGCAGCCAGTGAACACATCAGTGCAGAAGAGGGTGTTTTTATTTATTTATTTATTTATTTGAACCAAAGAGACTGCCTTTAATTTTCAGTCTTTTTCTGGCTTCAGACAGTCCTAGTCATAAGTAAATTATTTGCAGGGTAGGGCTCATAGAAAGGGGGAGTCTGAATGAGCAGGATGCTGTGTTTAGGGATGCTGAAATGGCTGAGTGCCCTGAACTGTGAGCTCTTCGGTGGAGAGAGAAGGGCTTACCCACCACTGAAGTGCAGCCACCTCTGGTGTGAACTACAGTAACAGTTCAATGGCACCCAGCATCACTAAGAAATAGTAAAGCAGATGCTGAATCTGTTGACACTGCAGGGGGATTGTGATTGCTAGAGTTGGAATGGTGCAGAGGGGTGTCCTTTGGATCTCATATGGCCACAAATGCCCAGGACTTTGTTTTTTAAGTCTCAGCTGAAAGAGGGTTCTACTGTTGGTGCAATACCAACTATAATTGAAGAGTGTCTCCTACTGAGTCACCCACACTATTCTGGTGTGTGCAGGTAGGTTGCCTCTCCTAGTACTGCACCAGGCATATGCTGCTTAGCTTGAGATGCCTACCAGGAAACCACTGGCTGTTGTATATTTGATTAAAATGGCCTCTAGTTTATTTTTGGACTGGCTAAGATTGACCTCTGAGTAGACTCTGTATATAGCTGTATCCCTTTGCCCCAGCCAGTAACTGTGAGCTGGGCTCGAAACAGCTAATCACAAGTGAGGGGTATCTTCCTACACTTGTTCTGTTTAGCCAAAGATATGCGATGGAGTTCTATCGTGCAGACTTTTCTCTCCCCCACCAAGCTCCCTGCAGCTGCAGCACCACCATCCAACTGCTCCCCAATCCAGGCGGTAGCATTGCACAATTCTGTGGTTAAACCATTAATCCTGTTCCAACATGATGCTCTGTCTGGCCAGATTCTCCCCTCTAATGGCCTGCACATCTGCGCGGTGAATGTGGGCACTGGGAACGTTAGCCCAGAAGAGCCCAGACCGCTGGCTTTGGGACTTTCAATGCGATGCTTGTGTTTTCCCAATAGAGTTCCAGAGAGGCCATAAATCTCTTCCCAGGCCTCTCCCATCCTCCTTGCTGTTGGCTGAGGTGATGGTGGTAAGAGAGAGGCTAGAACTAACGGAAGTGCCTTTGCTCTTGGCACTAGGGAGGTTTGACTAGAATCTCTCCTACCCAAGAGTTCCAAGGTGCTTCCCAGGCATTAGTATCCGGGCCTTGCTCGTGTGGAAACCCGCTGATGGAGGGTGGGATGGGGAGTCACATGAATGGGGGCTGCCATGATCCTGAGAGCTGAGTTGTATCATTTCTCATGAGCTGATGGCATGGATTTGAGATCAGATTCCCAGCTGGCCTGCCGGGGACAGCAGCACGGATGCTCCGTGCTTACATATGAGGATAACAGGCAGCGGGTGAAAACACTCGAGAGAACAGAAAGGTCTACCAGTGTCCCACATAAGGAACGCTTGGATTAGTGGTAGCTGCAGTGTCTTCATGCTGTTCCAGCATCCACTGGCCGCCCCTGCCCAGATCCCCTAAATTCCTGAAAGGGATCCTGCAATGGACTGAGCGGAGCTGGGACCAGGAGATTAGTAAGGGGATTGAGATGGGTTGCTGTAAATCTTCCCAGTTCTCTCCTTTCTCCCTGCGAGTGCGTAGCCTGCCCATGCCATCCGTGAGTATCCAGCTCCCGGCTGCAGAGCACCAGCCCGATGACGCCCAGGAGGCGGGAAGCTTGCAGTGCTGTGGGAGGGACAGGATGGCAGGCAGCAGCAAACTCTGTGCGCACTTGGCAGCGCTTTGGCAAACGGGGATTGGGAAACCGGAGCAACCCTGCTAAATATTAACCCAGGAGCAGAAAATGCTGCACTGTTCATCACGCTGCTTTGAGTCGGGCTGGGGAGTCCTGGCCTGCGCAGGAGCCCCACGACTATCCCTGTTGCTCTCTTCCCCCAGCCCACTGCCCCCATGGGCCAGTTTGCCATACCCATCTCCTCTGTCCTTCCTTTCCCTGAATGTCTCTGTCCCCTGCTCTGGCCTGGCCTCCCTAACATCACAGCTGCCTCCTCGGAGTGGCGTGCGCCGCAGTCCAGGATGCAGCACTGCTGACTAGCTGCCCCTCTAGCCGTTCCCGCTGTGCTTTGCTGCAGGGGGTGATGGGGAGGGGACTCTTGGCTGCCTGCTCATGGCCTCCGGGAGGAGGAGCTGCTGGGTAAGCCTTGCCCTCTGTCTGCAGCCCTGGTTCTGAGTGCCAGTGGGGCCAGCGTGCGGCTGTCACCGCAAATGAGCGGCACTTGGCTGGCAGGCGCGCTGGCAGGGCTGCTGTGAAGCCAAGTGCCTCAAACAGGCCCAGCTGCTGTATGAATCCGCAGCGTGCAGGGATCCTGCATGGTGGGGAAAGCCTCGTGTAGACGGGGCTGCAGCTTGTAAGGCTCTGGGGTGTCTCAGGAGCTCTGCATTCACTGGCGGAAATAGAAAATAACAAACCGTGGAGGCTCCGGCTCTCCAAGTCTCTTCCCTCGGGGCTGGCCTGTCCTGCACTCCAGACGTTTGGCCGTGCGGTGGATTCAGTTCAGCTTTGTGATCGTGCTTCCCAGTGAATCCAGATTCGGGCCCCTGAGCGAAGGGCTTCTTGAGTTCTTGTCTTGGCACGACACGCAGTAAAAGATTTTTGTTTTTTCGTTTGTCTTGCTGGCTCTTCGTTCCTCCTCTTCCCCCCCCCCCCCCGGTTTATTTAAAGACAGGAAGAAACCATTTTAAAGTAGCTCTTTAGGAGAAGCTGCCCATCTCTCTTGCTGTTTTTGCTGCCACAATTGGCTGGCCTGGCACTGTGCCATCCAATCACTGCAGACACCCCCCCCCCCTCGTCGGTAAAGCAGTCCCCCGCCTTGGGGAATGATTCATTGACCACCATGTTCGTTTAAACTCCTGGCGGTCATTGGTGCAAGGGGAGGTGGGGTGTGTGCCTGGTGGGAAGGGGCTGGGGAATGGTGACTTCTCTCATTCCTCCCCTGATTCATGACTTCATGTGTCAGGCAGAATGCCCCCTCCCAGGCTCCAGTGTACCCCTCCGACTTCCTGCAGCAGGAGGACACAGCAGTGTTGCTCCCTGCACAAAGTCAAATTGCCAAACACTGGCTCCGGGGCCAGATGCAGGCTGAGGAAGGGCAGGTGTGCAAACGTAAGGCCACTGTGGTGATTGCACAATCGAGGCCGTCTCTTTGGCTGGGAAAGCCGAGCTCTGCTTCACGGCCAGGAGCTAGAGCTGGTGGCGGCACTCGGGGAGGGAGGTGGGACGCTGCTGGGTTTGTCTGTGCCATGTGGGGTATGTGCTAGTCCAGGCCATGCAGCAGCCAGCGTTGAACGTTCATATTTGTGCTCCGGGTTTGAGGGAGGGGGTGGGGTGGGCTTGGTGAAGCCTAGAATGTTAATGGAGTGTCAGCGCCTCTTGCACGCCAGCGCCCCGCTGTCTGCGCTGAGACTCTAAATCCCAGACCTGCCGGAGGCCGGTACTGGCTCTGAAGAGCTGGGTTGAAACACTGCTGGTTCAGTGGATTTTGTGCTCTCCATCCACTCCCTTGGTGGCAGCAGGTGCCCGAGTCTGCTGGAGATGATAGTGGAGGTGGAGTAGTGGAATGACGCAGGTCTCGCAGGGAGACAAGAATGCTGTGCCTGTCTGGGCCATGTTAACGTGTGGCACAGGGAAGGCAATGGCTAGCCAGACCGATACCATCTGAATGCCAAGGATAGCAAAGCTTAGCAGATGGTCACAGGGATCCAACAGGTGGGACATCACAATTCCGGCGGCTTTGTCTCCTAGGCAGTCTCCAGAGATACACCCAGGCCATTTGGGCGAGCGTCTGACCAAATCCATTCCCTGCCATTGCAGGACTTGAGCCATTGCTGCACCTCCGCCCACCAGGGGCACGTGGTGTTTTGTTTCTGGGGGGATGTTACACTCTAGTGTACTCCTGGTTATTGGGCTCAGAGCACTGTGATGGGCAGGGGTCAGCTTCTGGGGATAGTGGAGGACTGTGAAAATGTGGTTTAATGGGGTTAGGCATCAGGGTGCTGGGAAAATGCTCTCTCCCTTGGAGTTGAAGGCTAGGAAAGCTAAGCCCCTGAAGCCAAAGGCAAGGTTGATCCTGGTAGTTCGTGCTGACAAGCCGTGCTCCAGCATGGTTGCTGGTGTGTACCAAAGATGGCTGCTCCCTCTGATGTGGGGAAACCCCAGGGATCAATCCAGCCTGGAGCTCCTTGCTGGAATTCGGAAGGAGTCCACAGGGTGAGGGGGGGTGGGTAGCTGAGCGAGGGAGTGCAACATTTGGCACAGAAAGAACTACCCAAGAAATTCTAGTCCCCTACATGTGCTATAGATACACCAGTCTGGCCAACTCCTGCTGTTGGATATTCATTACTGGGAGACGGGGAGGGTGGGCTGTGGAGTTTGGGTTTTTGTGTGTGTTTTATTTCCCCCCAGAAGCTGAGGGCCCGGGGAAGTGGGCAGGGGCGTGGGGGGTCCTGGCGTGATGCCCTCGGCCAAGTGCTGAGAAGGTAGTGGGCAGCACGCTCAGCCAGGCGGCGTGGGCTCGGCGCTCTCCTCTGGGGCGCAGGAACAAGCCAGCGTCTCTGGACGCAAGTCAGGGAGACAGTGTGTGTCTGCGGGAGTGTGTTGGATTGTGGATCCTACCCCACTCTGCCAAAGGAGTCCAATCCCCTCGTAGGCAGAGCGCTGGTATAGAGAGAGCAGGTGACGGTCGCAGGCTGGGCAGGCTCGAGAGCAATCGAGCCCCCTCGCCGAGGGAACCTCACGTGCTGACCTATGTCTGGGATGGCCTGAAGCCACACAAAGCTGAGGAGTGTCAGAGCAGCCTCCTGGGCTGAAGAATGGCGGGGAAGGGAGATGCTGACCAGCAGGAGGTGCCATCTCCAGCAGGAAGAGCTTGGCTTCAGAGTGTGATTTAATTTTTGTTTTATTTTTTGGGAATTTAGTTGTTTTGTTTTAGCCATTAAAATGTTGCTTTATTTTTTATGCTAATAAAATACTTCCAGTGCCTGTCTCTGTGGTACAGATAACCTAGGATCTATACCCATTCGTTGATAAGGCATTATTTCATGCCTTGAGGCACTCACCAGTCCCCACCACAGTTAGCCACCCCAAAATAGCCTGGACCGTTCCTTAGGCTTCTCCCCTTGAAATATACCCAGTACTGCAGCCCCCCTGTAACCGCCACTTCTCCAACCCCACTCAGTGCCACAACCCCATGGATTGTCCCAGCCCCAACTGCTTCCTTCTTCAGTCCCCCCAATAGCTCCAGGGACTCCTCCCTATCTCTATTCCCGTCCCCCCGCATCCCCCCACTTGCCTGCCTCTCCTGGGTTTTCCGTGGTAAGCCTGCCCTGCCGCTCCTCTCCCACCCGCCTGGGCCCAGCTTGGTTGTGACCTGGGGCATGGTCAGGGTTGGCCCTGCTGCCCGTCCCTCACAATGACATGGCCAGGCCAAACTTAGAGCAAATAAGAATCTGACCCTGTGTTTTGGGTCCCCACTTGCTCAGATTTGGCCTGGCTATCTCCCAGCCATAAGGGATGGGCCCAACCTGAGCAGTGCAGCAAATCCTGTGGGCCAGGTCACAGCGCCTGGAGCGAAGAGCCAGCCCCACGGGATGGGAGACGCCACTGCAGGGCCAGTGCTTTGTTTTGTCGTATGTTGTGTTCTGTCACGTGTGCGACGTACACAGGGCCTGGGCGTGACTTTTCCACCCCTAGAAAAGCAGAGGCCAGAGCTCTCCAGCTGCTCTGTCACCCCATGATGCCGCTTCTGGCTCTCAGCTGGTGATACCCGGCAGGGGTTGCTGGCTTGTACCTGGCATGTATGGACTAGAGCCCATGACCCACCCTTGCTGCCTAGAGCTCAGCAGGCCCTGCCAGCCTCCCGTCTCTGGGCTGAGAACCACTTGTCCCTTCACAGAGAGCCAGTGTTTCCAGGCCCTTGGGCAGCAGAGTAGACTCGCCAAGCCAGCGCTGGGCTGTCAGCCAGTGAGGGTAGGGGGGTGATCCAGCACCAGGGCTCCTGAGTATTCATCCTGGCTCTGCCACTGGCTCATTGTGTCTCCTTGGGCAAGTCACTTAATCCCTCCGTGCCTTAGTTTCCCCATCTAGAGGGGAGGAGGATGGCTGCCTGCCTAAGCTGGGGAGGGGAGTTGTGGGGATAATTCGTTGGCTGGCAGAGTATTATCATGCACGGAGACGAACCAGGTGTTTTAAGTGACCCCAGAGGGGAGCAATTTCCCCCCTTACAGCCTCTCCTGAGATGCTGCTCCCCTGCCCTCGCTGAACAACCCGAGCCAAAAGCCCTCGCTCCCCTCCCCGGCTGGAGACTGTCTCCCCCGCTCTGCTCATTCGGCATGGCCAGCCCCCGCCCGTGGTTTTCTCGGTTAGACATTGACCCAGATAAAGTGCTTGGCAGTCAGAGGCCCTGTGTGCAATTCCCCCCCTCCTCCCCCCAGCTCTGGGCTGCTGCCTGGGTCTGGTGGATCACGTGGTGCAGACTGGGGGGAGGGAGGGGGTGAATCATACTGGCTTTTAAAGGGACTGCAGCCGCTGAAGTGCGCAGGGGGTGGGGGCAGGCTGGTGCTGGGGATTTCTCCGAAGGGGGGCTCTCGCCCTGGCTGCCTGTGACACCCCTCGTTCCATTAGGGCTCACTTCTCTTCCTTTCCCTTCCTTCCATTGTTTACCTGCCAGTGATCGAAGAACGCGCTTTGCTCACTGCCAGACCGTCTTTGGTTCCTCCGTCCTGCACCCTAAGGCAGCCGCTCTGCGGGGTGGGGTGGGGGGGCCTGCCCAAGGTATCGTACAGGCACTCTTCTCCCTCCAGGGCACCTCAGCTCCTGCCGGCCCAGGATGCACAAACCTGTGGTTCGCCCCTGCCACACGGCAGCTGGTCACGCCACAAGGCTGGCTTGCAGCTTATGGTGCGCTTTGCAGTTGTGTGCTGTCCAGCGCTCTAGACCCTTCCTTAGAGGGGTGAGCAGTCGCTCCTTGTCCTCCTGTTGCCGTGCTCATCTCAGGCTTGGGGAGACGCTCCAGCAGCGGGGCAGCGTGCCCGGGCGTCGGGTCTCAGTGTAACGCTCTGCTTGGGTCAGAGGGCAGCGTCGGGGGGAGACAGCCTGTGCATTGGAAGCCTGTTGGCTGCAGGAATCCAGTTGACTTGGGACTCTTCCTTCGTCCCTTTGCTTTTCTGTTAGTGGCTCAGGGATGCTCCTTCCTGGCTGCAGGCTGCCCCCTCCAGCGGCAGCTGTTCTCCTCTCTGTGTGCACGTGTAAACACCGGTGCCTGTACCCAGGTGCAGAGCACGACGCGCCAAGGCAACGGCCTTGGTTTTGCTGCCCCAGGCAGGTTTAGAGCCGGCTCACGACAGCCAGGGCAGATACGGTGCTGAGAGCCGCCCTGCCCCCGGGGTGGCCACTCTGGAGCCCAGAGCACTGGGTTTGGGGCAGGCCACGTGAAGGGAATGAGCCACGCCTTCAGCAGGAGGGAGGGGCGTCAGCGAGAGGGTTGCGGGGGAGCCCCCATGCCCAAAGTGGCTCTTCGGGGTATGATACGATCCAGCCTGCATGGCTGCTGTTGGCTCAAACGGACCTGAAGCGGAATCACAGAATCTCAGGGTTGGAAGGGACCTCAGGAGGTATCTAGTCCCACCCCCTGCTCAAAGCAGGGCCAATCCCCAACTAAATCATCCCAGCCAGGGCTTCATCAAGCCGGGACTTAAAAACCTCTAAGGAAGGAGATTCCACCACCTCCCTAGGGAACCCATTCCAGTGCTTCACCACCCTCCTAGGGAAAAAGTTTTTTCTAATGTCCAACCTAAACCTCCCCCACTGCAACTTGAGCCCGTTACTCCTTGTTCTGTCATCTGCTACCACCGAGAACAGCCGAGCTCCATCCTCTTTGGAACCCCCTTTCAGGTAGTTGAAAGCAGCTATCAAATCCCCCCTCATTCTTCACTGAATGAATGTGGGAGTCACAATCTCGCCCCTGTCCCCTGCGTGTGGCTAGTGGCAGCCACAGAAGCCTGGATTGGGAGTGGGAATAAAATGGGGTCTAAGGCGCCTTTGCCCTCCGGGTGGCTGGTTCAGCCAGCAGCGACTGGAGATGGTTGCCAGGTGCTGGGCGCGCAGTGGCCTGTGGGAATGGTGTTGGGCGGGGCCTGCAGACGGGTGTCTGCCCTGATGGGGTGTCTCAGCAGACTTCTTGGTGGACTGATCATCGGTTCGTCTCGCCCCGGGCTGGAGCCAGATGTCAGGGTGGCGTGTGGGCATCCGCTTGCCCCGCTGCTGCTCTGGGGCGCTTGGCGGAGTTACGGCCAGAGAATTTCTAAGCTGGATCTAACCGCTGTGTTCTCCGTTTTCTGTCTGTCTTTCAGAAAGCTGTCGGGCAAGGCGGGGATAGACGAGGTCATGGCAGCCGCAGTTCTCACCAGCCTGTCCACTAGCCCTCTAGTGCTTGGCAACCCGCCTGGCACCCTCAGCCCAGGTACTGATGGGATGCTGAGCCCCGAGATGGGCAAGGCAGAATTGCTAACGGGGGTGTCGGGCCATGTGCTGCTCTCGGTTACGCCTCTGTAAATCCTGCATGATGTAGGGAATTCAGGGTCCCGAGTCCCCTCGTAGGAGCTTAGGAACTGGCAGACTGGGTCAGCCCTGAGGTCCATCTAGTCTGTGTCCCGGTGCCAGCTGCTGTCAGGGACAGATGCTTCGGAGGAAGGTGTAAGAACCCTGCTGCAGCAGATGGGCGATAATCTGCCCCTCTCCGCACGAAATTTCATCCTCGTCTCCAATAGAGATTGGCTTAATAATGGGAGGCAGCGTGGCCTAACCCAAGAGCACTGGACTCAGGAGACGCAAGTTCTATTCCTGGCTCAGCCACTGGCCTGCTGGGTGACCTTGGGCAAGTCACTGCCCTCCCTCTGCCTCAGTTTCCCCATTTGTTACATGGGGATACCAATACTGGCCTCTTTGTCACGTGCTCTGAGGTCTGCTGATGAAGGGCACTATAGGAACTGCCACTGGAGGCAGTGCTCCTAGCCAGGGCTCTGGGGCCTCCCCACGTCACCACGCCACATGTAACAAAGAGCGGAGGTGGGGGGTGTTGAGTTGAGGTCTTTATGGCTCGAGGTTCCCATCAAGCACGGCAGCCCCTGCTGTAAAAAGCCCACTTGCGGGAGCAGACAAACCTACCTGCCTCTGCTGCAGGAGTTGTGCCGGTGGAGAAACCTGCCCTGCTGGCGCATGAAAGCTCAGGCTGGGCACAGCGCTTGCTGCCCGGGAGGTTCACCCCTGGGCTGGCTCTGCCCGTGGGATTCCCAGAGCTCTGCTCAGAAGGTGCTTTATCTGCCGGAGCACTGGAAGGGGCTGACGTCTGCGTGTCCAGGGGCTGAGCCCCGCCCCCAGTGAGTGACCAGTGGGCAATTGAATTCCTCTCCCCCCACAGCAGAGCCCAGCTGCGAGGCCTGGAAGGAGGGTCCCGCCATGTCCTCCAGCTACAGCAGCAGCAGCAACAACAGCGGGGACTGGAACTGGGACCTGCCAAGCGACCGCTCCACCCCTTCCACCCCGTCGCCGCCGCTATCCACCGACGTGGCCAAGAGCTTCCTGCCGGCCCCCCAGCTGGACGACGGCATCGAGGAGACTGAAGCGACCCACTTCCTCTTCGGAGACCCCATTCCCAGGAAGAGGAAGGTGCGGAGGACGGTAGCTGGAACAGTGGGGCTGCCTGGGGTTGCTCAGGGGGGCCGGCCCAAGAAGGTGGTTGGGGGGAGAGTCCCTGGGGTCCGGCAGAGCAGTGGTCCCCAAACTTTTCACGGTCACATCCTGCCCCTGTTGCGCCGCACCCCGGGAACCAGGCTGGGAGTGGGGCCACGGCTCAGGGGAGGGGTGAGGAGGGCATGGACAGGGGTAAGGGGGCCAAGGCTGGGGGTGGGGCTGGGAGCAGAGCCGTGGTGGGGGCTGTGGCTGGGAGCGGAGCTGTGGCTGGGGGCGGGGCCGGAGCAGAGCCGTGGTGGGGGCTGTGGCTGGGGGCGGGGCCAGAGCAGAGCTGTGGTGGGGGCTGTGGCTGGGGGCGGAGCTGTGGCTGGGGGCGGGGCCGGAGCAGAGCCGTGGTGGGGGCTGTGGCTGGGGGCGGGGCCGGAGCAGGGATGGAGGCGAAGTGGACTCACTGAAATGAGGAGAAAGGGGCCTCTCTGTAGGCAGGAGACAGGCTCGTCTCCTCCCCCAAATAATCAACTTGCTCCTCCTCTGCTCCTCGTCCACACGCCCTTGCCAGGCTGGGGAGGAGAGCTGGGCATTGTGCTGTGCCCTAAAGGCTGACCGGACTCGCTTTTTGGGACGAGCTTGGGGAGCAGGTTGCAGGGCCGAGGGGCGCTCCCGGTGGGGGCTGAATTATACGGTACCAGCGAGGGGCTGTTGACTCTGACTCTCCAGCCAAGCCTGTAATAGAACTTCAGAGTCCAGCGCCCTGCATGGCACGTGGGAGCGAACAGGAAGCCGGAGCAGTTTGAACTGTGTCCCTGCAGCGAGTGGGGCTTTTCCCACGCAGCCCCTCTTCTAGCACCAGGGCTTAATTTATGCCAGCTCATAGCCCCGGCACCTCTGGGCCTGGCAGTTCAGAGCCTCCCCGGCACCTCTGGGCCTGGCAGTTCAGAGCCTCCCCGGCACCTCTGGGCCTGGCAATTCAGAGCCCCCCCGGCACCTCTGGGCCTGGCAGTTCAGAGCCTCCCCGGCACCTCTGGGCCTGGCAGTTCAGAGCCCCCCGGCACCTCTGGGCCTGGCAATTCAGAGCCCTCCCAGCACCTCTGGGCTTGCGGCATCAGTTATGAATGTAAAAAAATTACTTGAGCCCTGGCACGTCTTTCATTACAAATTAAGCCCTGCCTAGCACCTTTCCTCTGGGCACCCCAGCTGCTTTAAGACAGGAGATAATGCCCCAAACTCCCCCCAGAGAGGGGAGCGTAACTGTCCCCATGTTACAGTTGGGGGAGCGGTTCAGGAGCTCCCCCAAGTCAGAGGGACCTGGTGACACAGGCAGTTCTCACTGTTCCCTGCTCCAACCACTGGACCACATTCCCTCCCCACGCACACTCAGCCCAGCCTGTGGGAGTAAGAGCCTTGGCCCCCTTTCCAGGTGGGGGTCTGAGCCCCGGGGAGCGGGGCTGCCTGGGGCCCGAGTGGGAGCCGTGGTCCTCATTCATTCTCTCTCCCTTTCCTCCCCAAGAATTCCACCAAGGTGATGTTCAAGTGCTTGTGGAAAAGCTGTGGCAAGGTTCTGAGCAGCTCCTCGGGGATGCAGAAGCACATCCGAACCGTCCACCTTGGGTAGGCGTGAGGGTGCGCTGGGTCCTGCAGTGCTCCGGGCGGTACCAGCAGCCGGAGGAGGGCCGGGAAGGAAGGAATTACGTCCTATGGGCAGGGCAGGCTCTGCCAAAGCTCCTCCCCCAATTTTTTTCCCCCATGTCTCTTGCATCCATGTTTGGTTGCTTCCAAGTTACTTCTCCCTTCCTCGCCTCCCCACCCTCCTGCCTTTACATCTGCCATTCAGGAAGCCTTGCATTGCAGCCTCCTGTCTTGGAGTCCATCCGCTCCATCCCTTCCCTTAATCAGCCCGAGAGATCACTGAGCAATCCCCTTCCAGCCCATATCAGTGGGGTGAGCTGGGCGTGGAATCCCTCTGGCCCTCCAGCGTTGTTGGATAGGATGGGCGTGCCGCAGCGAGCAGGGTCCTTGTTGTACGAAGGCCATAGGTGGTCCCAATTGTGGGTTTTTGGAGTGATGGCAATGATTGGGGTCGGTGGTTTCTGGTTCTGCTTCTCTAGCAGGTCCAGTTTGCGTTTTCTCTCTTTCCCTCTCTTTGCTCTTTCCTTCTCCATGGCCAGTTCTTTTAGTACCAAGATTCTCTGGTGCTCTCGTTCTTTTTCTGCAACCTGCAGTCTAAAAAGCTCCAGCTTTGCAGTAGCTCCACTGCTTGCACTCATTTTCCATCCTCATTTCCCTTTCCCGAAATAAGCAAACAAAAAATAACAAACCGGTAGCCTCCTCCTGACTGTCCTTAGCCACCACACGTAAAGCCTCACTTAAAATCTTTACGCCAGTGTATGAAGTGCAAATCTTCCTCAGTACAACAAGCTGCGTATTTCACCCTGCTCACTGCACCACTGTGACAGGATCCCCCGGTGCAGCCTGGGACCCCTGTGCCCCCTGGGCTGTCTCTTACAATGCCTGGCTAGTGACCAGCAACAAACCCCTCCAGGTGCTGTGATCGCTCAGCACAACTGCATGTGGGATGCTCCCAGGAGGTAGGCAGGCCCCTTGGCCTTGCCCCCATGGCTGGGTCAGGGCTGGAAATGCCTCCAGCGCCTGACTCCGCTTTCCCTTTGCAGCCGGAAAGCCGACCTGGATCAGAGCGACGGCGAGGAGGACTTTTACTACACAGAGCTGGACGTCAACGTGGACTCCCTGACAGATGGGCTGTCCAGCCTGACCCCCGTCTCGCCCACTTCTTCGGTGCCCCCGGCTTTCCCTGTCCTGGAGGTGCAGCGAACCCCGCCGGTGCTGGTGAAGCCCGAGGACTCTGTGGAGTCTCCTCTGAGTCATTCAGCTCCAACGAGCCTGTGCCATGTCCACACGGACCACGCCTATCAGGTGGGCCATGTGGAAAAGCAGGTGAGACCGCATTGGTGGGGAAGAGGGACACAGATGGTGGAGTAATGCATACTGGGGCGTGTGGGCCCCTCGGTCCCTGAGCTGAAACCATCCTGGGCTCAGCCCAGTGCAAATCCATTGACGTCTCCCGCGTCGGCCCTGCCGAGTGTCCCTAGAACAGGGTGCAACTTCCCTGCACTGGCCATGCTGCAGCCTCAGACTGCGCAGCAAACGTTTTCAAACCAGCCTCCCAGATGGTGCTTGTGGAAGGAGGCAGTGGCTGGGGTATAGGAGGTGCCTTTGGAGCATGGCCCCCACCACGTCTCCATTTTGGGAAGGAAATGCTTGTGTTACGCAGGGTGCTGCAGCGAGCCTGTGGAACTCACCGCTGCAGGAGGCAGGTTTGCCTTGGTGGACAAAGGCTCAGTCTGGCCTCTGATCTTTGCTCGCACGACTGGCAGTGCTCCCAGAAGCGTGTTTGCTCCAGTTTTGTGTGTGAGTGTCAGGCAGTTGGAGCCAGGCTGTCTGATCTGGATGCACCAGGTGGGGGCCTGGACGCTTTTGCAGGCGCAGCCAGGGGCACGTGTGGAAACGTGGGTGAAGTCAGAGTCCAGCTTGAGGCTGGCTGAAGATCTGGGAAGTTTCAGGGAAGACAAAAGCAGCAGCTGCAGCTGCAGGGTAGAAATGATCAAGGCCTGTCGCGCCTCGTGTTTGGGGCAGAGATTGCTCAGCAGCCGGGCTTTGGGGATGCTCCCTCCTTGCCCACCCCGGGTGGTATTTGGGGGGCTCTCAAGTGTGTGGCATGGGCTAGTGGGAGGCAGGACACTGGAGTGAACGGGCAGCCCCTGAGCCCCACGCAGACCTGGGAGCCGAAACATCCCATGGCAGGAAGGTTCTGAGAGCGTATTTAATGCCCAAACCGTGCTGGACTCGGACTCCCTCTGCTCATCTCTCCTGCCCGCCCGCCCCCCCCCCCGTGCGCTGGAGCGTTCGGATGAAGTGGCAGAGCCCGCCCGCCGCATGGGCAGGTGGGGGCCCTTGTTCGGATGCCTGTGACGTTTCTCGGCACTGACGCTGTCTGTCAGGCCTGTCCAGAGCTGCCCCCTCTGGGCAGTGTGGGCAGAGTGCCGGGTTAGCCAGAGCTGGGCCCCATGCCGGGGTGGTCTTGCCAGGCTTTGCGCCACTGACCCGCAGCTTGTCGCCTTTGGGGCGACGGGGGCCAGCTCCCTCCCCAGCTCTCCTGGCCGCCCCCCGTCCACATGCCCAGATGTGTCTCATCCTCTCCTGGTTACGTTTGTGGCTTTCAGGCGATGGCTCCCGTCAGCATCTCAGCTGCTTCGAAAACCCTGCCTGGCGGGATGGGCTTCAGCATCTCCTGGCAGCCACCCCCAGCGCCACAGTCACCAGTTGTTTTTAAAGGGTCCCCGGTGAGTAACCAGACAGTTCCCCCACCCCCTGTATTGGCTGGCAGGAGAGAGGCAGCCGGATTCCTAGAATGGCTCCTGTACCGTTACCTTCATGGGACACGCGGCTGCACTAAAACAGCACAGGTCATTCCCCAAGCCTGTCCTGTCTACGGTTCCCTGCCCCAGAGCTGCCAAGCACGACACGCTCTCTGAGAGGAGGGATGCTCCAAGGCAAAGGAGGGAGGCACAGAGCAATTTCCTGGCTAGAATTCGGCAGACGTGCAGTGGAAGTGCGTGTGTCATGCAGGCTGGCGTCTGATCTGGAGCGTCGCGCGCTGCAGGGGTTTGCATCTGTCTTGTCTCCGTTTTGCAAAACAAGTCCCGTTTCACGACAAGCCTGTGGCCTTTGACAGGGTGTTTTTGGCTCGAACCTGGGCTGGTTTTGCATGAAATTGGGACCCGGTTGCATTTAGAACCGTCACATTCTAGAGCAGAGACTCCAGAATGCTGCATTCAGCCAGCAGGACTCGGCTTCCATGCTACAGCTTCTGCCTTGCAGGGTGTGGTGTGAAAAGTGGAAAACTTTGGGCTGTGAAATGGTCCCCGGTAGAAAAGTTCCCTGTATTCCTGGATCTTCGGTTACAATGTTTGGGCTCACCAGGTGCCTCCTGCCTAGGGACTGCAGCACACTTCACACACGCGTGCGAAGCTGCCTGCGTCCTGGGTGAGGTCAGGTGGTGTTTTCCTTTTACATATGAGGAAACTGAGGCACAGAGGCGCCGTGAGTTGCACATGCTCGTACAGTCTGTGGCAGAACTAGGGCCCTGCTCTAACCACTAGGCCATGAAACGGGTGGAGGCGATTTTCCTCTAACCACAAGAAGGGAACCAGGCTTCTTTTCCTGACCCTGGGGGCTGAGCCAGGTTCCCCCTCCCCCACCCCAAGCATTAACACTTCTGTGGCTCTGGCTTGCCCTTCCCGTCCTCGTCAGCTGAGGTTTCCGCCTGGCAGGACACGTGTGGGTTGCGAGACCTGCGGAACCAAGGGAGCTGCGGCATCAGCCATAGGCTGAAATGGACAATCACTGCTTCCATCTGGCTCTGTGAGGCCTCCTCGGCCGTGCCAGGCGGAAGGGCATAGGGTCCGTTCTGGTGCTTGCCCCCCGGATCTCGGCTCCCAGGTCTCAGCGTGGGGACCGTGGGCCGAAGGCTCCTTGCCCTCCCATTGGCTAGTGTCTCCAGAGGGCAGATCCCAGTGGGTGTAGGTCTGTCTGCTCTCGCCCCCATGCTCGCTCTGCCCCGGTGGGGTCGCGGCTGCCGGGCCTGTGAGTGCTGACTGTGAGAGGAGGGTCTCACCGTGGGCTGTGTCGTCCCCAGGGCTGCCTGACTGCGCTCCGCCCCGTCGGCGTGGGAGAGAAGCGGCCACAGATCCCTCACCCGGCCGTCACCGCGGCGCCTCCCTCTGTGCCAAAGCCAGCCGCGGGCACCAGGTAAGTTGGGGCAGTGCTAACCGCCCATTCCTGCCGGACCACAGCCCGACCTGATCCTCCTGGAGCTGGAACCTGGGGCTTTAGGGAGAAGTTGTCCCTGATGCATAGACACCTAAGCCATCCCCTCCAGCCCCGCTGCCAGCCTGTGAAGGAGCCGAGCTCGGGGGCAGCTGGGCACTTCAGGTGTGTGAGCATTTAATCCCATCCATGCCCCATAGACAGGTGGAGAGAAAAGGCCACCTGGGGCTGCTCTGGGAGCCAGATCCCTCCCCAGCTCCAGTAGTCACCCTGTCTTAGGGGGCCAGGAGGGGAGGGAGTCCCTGGAGGCCCCGGTGCAGGGACCCGTGTCTGGAGTGTGGCTAGGTGCTGCCCAGGGAGGCGGCCCAGCGCTGCTCCGGCAGCTCAAGGGATCGTGACACCAGGTCAACGTGCAGCTTGTGCCAGGTGAAGGCGTCTCTGGGACAGGGGAGACGGGGCATGTGAGGACGAGCCACCAGCTTGGCAAGGCCTTGCAGAGCCTGCTCACCCCACTGAACAGATGCCACGTTCTGAGGCCGGGTGGCTAACCGTGTCCCGTGCCCCCGCCCCTTTCACCCACCGCACAACTGGGGGGAAGCCTGGGGCGGGAGGGGAACCGTGCGGCAGGGCAGGACCGTGCCAGTTAAATGCTTCTAGAGACGTGGGAGCTCCCTGTGCTGGGAGCCAGGGAGCTCGTGCTAACGCTGCCCATTCGGTCCTTCCCCATTGAGTCACCAAGAGCTCCCGGCCAGAGGGCTCAGGGGACAGCAGCGCCCCGGGAGGGCTTTGGCCTCTGTCCCCGCTGGGCCCTGTCTCCCGCACTGAGGGTGTTGCTTGCACTCCCTTCTCCGAGGCGGAGCCCTGCTCTGACGGTCCCGTCTGCTCTTCTCTCCTAGGAAGCCCCGCGGCGAGGCCAAGAAGTGCCGCAAGGTGTACGGGATGGAGAACCGGGACATGTGGTGCACAGCCTGCCGGTGGAAGAAAGCTTGTCAGAGGTTCGTCGACTGAGCGCCCCCCGCCCCCCGCGCCTGGCCCCGCTGCCCGAGCCCCCAGGCCCCTCTGGCTCCATTGGAACCTCCGAGCTCTGGAAACTCAGCGTCAACACTTTCTTCTTGCACGTTTTGCACTTCAGGTGCCTTCGAGCCCGACCCCACCTCCTGGCCCCCAGGGACTCAGCTGTGGCTAGCCGGAAACTGCCCCGGCCTCAGGAAGAAGGAGCCCCTTGGCCTGCAATTGCTCTGAGGAATTGTCAAGCGGCGATTCTAGGCGTGGGGGGAGGGGTGAAAGGAAGGGGCTGTCCTTGAAAAGGAAAAACTCATTTCCCGCCTCCACCCCCATTGGTGCGACACGGCTCCCGACGCCATCTTACATCAGGTTCCCTCCGGGATCGGGCCCCTGGGAGCCATTCGTCTGGCGCTATCTTTTTGTGGTTTTGCGGAGCCTTGTCCTGTCTCCTCCCCGCCAGCGTCGTGCTCTTGTCTCTTGGAAGCTTTACACTTACACACACGTACGCACAGAGCTTTTCTGATCACTCTCTTTTGGAAATAAGCTATTTTCTCTTCCTTCACTACGTTCCTCCTGCCGTCTGACTGCCTTCAGGGATCTGGCCGAGCCAGGGATGTCCGTGCGCTGGGATCCGGCGGTGGGAGGCCAGTATCAGCCGCCAGCTCCGTATCGCGCCGTGGGAAAGGAGGGGAGCGGACCTGGTACTGTGCGCGCACAGGAAGCCCAGAGCTCCTTTCCCTCTTGGTTTTTGCTTTGGAATCGCGCCGACCACAGTTCGCCACCGAAATGGACTTTAGACCAAGAAAAGGACCCAGCCTGACCTCCCGCTGCAGCCCGCTGGGATGTGACGAGGTTCCGAGCAGCAGTTTTCTACCCTTCTTTTTTATCTCTTGGTTTTAAGGTGCCATGTCTGATCTGAGTCCTGACTCTGGTGGGCTAAAACACCCAGTGTCCCTGGGGCAAGGGGGGACGGTGCTGTGTGTTATCTCCCCCACTCCTGCAGGGAATTCTCGATTGGGGGGAGGGGGTGGGGGTGAGATGGACTCAGCAACAGACCCTCAACCATTTGAAGATACTTGTGTGGTCAGATCTTTGAGCTCTGTGTCCAGAATGGACACGGGGTGGGGGGAAGGCGGCGGTGGGAGTAACTGTGCCTAAGAATAAGCTGTGCCTGGGAAAAGCAGCCTCTGTTGACCGTCCTTTTCCGCGTGGAAAATGTGGCTCACTACCTGCCCCTCCCCCAGCCGCACCTGTTCTGTCGCCCCTCTGCGTGCGGAGCCCAGCTCCCCGGGTGCAGAGACGGGGGACTTGTGTCCACCCAAGATGAGGTATTAAAGTTTTTTTTTGTTTTTTTTTATAAAGGAAAAAAAAAAACCTGCTCCCGTGGCAACGAGAGCGCCCGGAAGTGCCTGCGTCAACGCGCCCATTTGCACTAAGCCAAACTGCACAAAGAGTTTTCTTTATTCTTTTCTTTGTGTGTGTGTTTTTTTAATAAAATATATTAAAGGTTGTATTTTAAATATTCCCTCCCAGGGCACGAGAGAGAGATTGAGAAAACCCTCATCTCCTTGCTTTCCAAAAGCATGTCTCTAGATTTGTTTCTGTGGGGACTATATTTCCCAGAATCCTTTCTCTCTCCCATCACCCCCTGCCCCCTTGGGACACCCTGTTTATAAGCAAGCAAGCACTGGTTGCTGGGAAATGTAGTTTTCCCTTTGTGCATTTTTTTGTTTGTTTGCCCTGCAGTCTTGAGTGCAACAACCCGGACAGCGTCCGTTGGAATTTGCCTTGGTCGTTAATGTCTGAGATAATCCCCAAAAAATCCATTTGCTGGATGCAAAGACAAGAGTCTCTGTGTGTGCGTGTGTTTACGAAGCCGTATTTTGTAAGATTGTTTTTTCAGTGTTTGGAGCCTGGCTCAATTCTATGTGTGTGGTTGTTGGTTTTTTTGTAAACAGAACCAATTGTCTGTGCACCAAGTGGCCCGGCTACGGTGGGTTTGAACAGAAAAAGCTCCCTATGATGAATGTATAATGAATACTCCTCTGCTGCCTTTTGTGCCTGAGCAGGACGGTCTGTGCCGGGGGAATACTCCAGAGTTATGGTCCTCGGCAGGGTGCTTAGGCAGGTGTCTAATTTAAGTATGTTAAGTGGTGCCAAGGAGACCACTGAAATCCCGCTTATGCCCACAGTGTAGGTGGGACTTGGGGGGTGTCCAAAGAGCCACTCTTGCTTAAACTTGTGCACCAGCAGAGACTTGTAGCACAGCCCGGGGCGGCAGGTTTTCTGCTTCTCTTCCTGCGGCCACGCGCTTGGGCTGTGACCAGAGCTGGCGGAGTGATAATCGCAAGGACGAGGCTTTTGAGAGTAACCCGCGATTTCTGGGCAACTCACCGGAGCTGCCTTCCTGGGCCCTGATTTTCAGCACTGAAAACCCAGGCCCCTCTTAAGGTAGCTTCCGTTGGGCCCCTGACCTCTCTAGGCTTTGAATAATGTTCGGAATGGGCTCTCTCCCTCCCTTCTGCTTGTAAGTTGATCGTTGCCACTAGCCCTTGGTGCTAGGCTGTGGGTGAATAATTGACCGATTAAATGTGGGAACTTTGTGCAATTTTCAAAACCGTTTGCTCTCCCCTTCCCACCCCCCGGGTTCCAGTGTGTGTGGAGGGTGCCCTGGCCATAGGCTCCCTGCAGAAATCCCCACGGGAAAGATGTCTGGAAATAGTTCAGTGACTCTACACTTCGTGCCAGACATCGATTAATCTCCCAGCAGCAATAATTAAGATGGGGAAACTGAGGCAGTGAGCTCCAGGGACTTGCCCAAAGCCACAGGAGTCAGTGTGAGAAACTCTGCCCTTCCCGACTCCCAGTCTGGTGCTTAGGTCACTGCCTTGTGTCACTGCTATTTCGTTGTCCTGCTGGCAGCGGCCTAAAGCAGGTCCCGCTCTGCGCTGGCACCCGGCTTAAAAAGCCAAAGGGGAAAGTGATCTTGAGCATTTCAAGGCCCTTCTTGGGCAGGGTCCAGCCTCCTTTAACGCCGCTCTCCCCTTGTTGCAACATTGCTTGTCGCAGCAGGGCTGCTCCTGCTTGCGCTGGGTCCGGCCCTGGAAACCTGCAGCGTTCCATTCACGGGTGGGGCAGGTCACCCGTGGTGAGAACTGGGCTGCAGGGCTGAGCCCCACGCAGCCGCGCTGGCCCCTCGCGAGTGCTTCCAATCTCCAGGATTTTCGTGGGGACAGGAGGAAGTTTACATGTCCCACCTGTGTCAGCAGGTTGATTGTTTCCAGGGAGGCGAGGGCTTGGCCTAGGGTAGCGCCGGGCCGGGACTGGGCGTTTCGTAACCAGGGAGGACGAGCTGATGGGATGTACCGATCCTGGTTGTTTTCCTGCCACACCCACGGACTTGCTGCATGGCTTTGGGCAATTAACATGGGGCTTGATCCTCCTGCATCTGTTTCAGTGGGAGCAGGATCCAGTGCACCTCACCCCTGTGTAAAACAAGGATAATGCTGGCTACCTCCAGGGGACAACACGAGGCTTAATTCACAGGTGGGTGTCTGGTGCTGGGAGACTTGGCTAGGAGGGTGGCAGGCCAGTGTGTGTTTGTAACTAAGGTGGGGGAAAGGGAGCCCTGGGTCGGGTCTGTAGTGGTGTGAATGCTCCTGGGCAGGGGGAGCTCCGTAGTTCGGGAGTGTTAGTCTCATGTGTCTGGCTGAGAAGTGACCCTAAGCCTGACTCCATGGAGGAACGCCGTGTCCCGGTTTCCATCCTGCATGGATTTGGGGTGTAGCAATCGCCTACACAAACCTGCCCTGTTTGGGCGTTTAAAACAAAAACCAGGCCCCCTCCCCCACCCATTAATGGCGCTCTGATTGGTCCTAAGCCCAGGAAGAAAACAGCGGTGGGAGAGACGTAACCCCAGGGAAGGGGCTGCCCAAGCAGCAGGGTCAGTGCTGCTGGCACCACTGGGCCTGGTACGTTAACGACCGTTTCATTGCTTTCTTCAGCATGTTCATCCCCTTTTGCTGTAAGATCTCCCCATAAATTCCCAGGCCCTCCTCCCATAGGGCTCAGTTCCTGCTACCCCAGCCCAGATCCTAGCATTGCCCTGGTGCCTGCACTGCACACTCGAGGATTTCTCCTGGTGGGGGCGGGGGAGCCTGTCTGGGCCTCGGGCTGGTTCTGGCAGGGTTGCAGTCCTAGTGCGTGGCGGGTCTCAGCGATAAGACAATCCTACATCCCCAGATGCTGGCCAGTGGCTGGTGTCTTTTAAAGGTCCAACGGGCACATCCACTGGATGCTGGAAATAGTATTTATGGGGAAGTGGCAGAAACGTCGCCTAAAGCTGGTGTACTGAGCATGGGCCCGGCCTGCAGGGGGCAGGTGGGACCAGGCTGGAGGGAGCGGGGGCATCCCATGGCTGCTGATCGTGCTCCTAAGCCGTAAAGCAAAGAGTCTCTTCCCTGCCCAGTGGGAAAACCCCTCTGGTTTGCTGGGCAGGGTCCTGGCTCCTCCTGCGCAGCCTCTGACGGGTATCAGGTGGCGATGGGGCCCTGCTGGCAGGGTGGTGGGTGCGATGGGGGATTGGGCTGTGACACGCAGCTGGATGGAATTGCTGTTGCAGCACCCGTGGGGGCCCTGCACTGGCTGCCCAAGGAATCCTGGTGGCCTTTTTCCTTTCTCTGGCGGCACTTGATAACAAACAAGCTTGATGCTGTGGGAGAACGGAGCTGCCAGCGCTACCTACCTGGCCGTGGCAAATGCAAGTGACTGAGGCTTCTGCGCCTTCATTGCTTTGAACGGCTTTGGCTGGCAGTGCCACCCTGGCCCGAGATTGGCCACCAGCTCCCTGCCCTGCGGGGACCTTTCACCAATTCCAGCCTCGCTGCTGCTGCTCACAGAGGTGTCGCCTCCGGCCTTGTGCAGCGGGGGAAGGGAACGTTGCAGCGAGTGCCCTGACAGCTGTGTGCACGCGCCTGTTCTCCTAATGCAACGGATACGTTCTTCGAGGATTGACGCCAGATGAACAGGGAATACACAACAGATATTTGGGTGGACCAAAGCTGTGCTACACACTAGCCACACTCCGAACGCCCACATGCCCTCCGTACAGGCCATCACAAGCCATCCCCCTCCCTAGAGCTGAATTTAGCTCTGAGCTGTGAGAACCTGCTGGTCATCAGCCAATGAATGCAGCTTGTTTCCCGGGGCTGTGTGATGTTACCCGATTCTCTCACCCTGTGGGGCACTGACAGGTTCATGCACTAGGGGTCTTTGTAGGTACTGATGCCTTTTGCAGCTGCACTGAAGCAGGGTTGGGCTGGGGGTCCCTCTGCTTGGATTTCCTGGCCCTGCAGGTTCCTTTAGGAACCTGAGGTCCTGGCTAAGACCACAAAGCTTGGGCAGGAACAGGTGTCAGACCAGCCCTTTCTCTAGCCCTTGTCGCCTGCCCTGTCCACTGGTACTGAGCCTCTGCATTGCACACTAGCCCCAGGGCCCCGGCAGGCAGCTGCTCTGCGGTGGAAGAATGCACCAGGGCCCGTGCATTAGCTGAGCCAGCACTTCCTTCCAAAGACGGCAGAGTGTATCGCAGAGGGGGGGAGGCACCCCGTGCCAGGTCCCACGGTGCCCCATTGGCGAAGGGGAAGGCCTGATCATGCACTTTGTAGGAGCCCTGCAGCCTAGGCAGCCCTCATTTGAGCTGTTCAGAGTGGAGGGAAAGCGAGCAGCTGTAGGCAGAGCCTGCGATCCTACCAGCGGTGAGGCTCCTGTGGGAGCCCAGCACCTGCTCACGTCAGGCAGGACCAGAGCGGGGGCTCGTGCACTGGGCTGGGCTCGGTTGGTGGGGAAGACAGTAAGAAGCCATGTGCAAACCGGCCCAGGTTGCTGGCTCGAGGCAGCCTGAGCCGAAGACGAAACGGCCTTTGGGGATCCCAGGCCGGGGGGGAGTAATGAAGCCAAACAGCGCTTTGAAAAGGAAAATCAGGGTGTGACAGGGTGGTTTGTAAACGGCCATAAAAAACAAATGGAACAAGTGGAACCAGCCTTGGCATGACCTGGGCTAGAATGTACAAAACGGGCCCAGGGACTTGCCCTCTGGGACCCGGGATTGCGGCTTTTCCTGGCAGGAGCAGGCAGGGAGGGGCGCAGCTGGGGCGGGCTCGGCTGGGGCTGCCCCATTTTCAAATTTTCTTCCAGGATTTTGCAAGTGGAATTTGGGCCGATGCTGTTTGTCGCACGTGTGCTTCGCTCAGGTCCCGCTTGTGCCCGGAATCCTGGGCCCCTGGAAGGGAGGGTTTGTCAGAGACAAGAGGAATAAAAGATTTGTGTTTTTCAGATTCATTGCTCTGTCTGCCTTTTGTGCGCGGCTCGGGGGGAGAGTTTGGGTGGGGCGGCTGAGCGGCAGCGCTGGCTGCTGGATCGCAGGGCAGTGCACTGGGGCGGATGGGAGCTGGGTGTGTAGTGACCCATCCCCAGTACTCACCAGTGGGGAATGGAACATGGGAGCGGGTGCCTGCTCATGTGCTCGAACACAAATACTTCCCTGGATTGGCCGTGGCCTCTGCCCCTGCCACCAATGGAGTGACTCCTGTCAGCTTGCAGAGCAGTAAACTCTTGGACGGAGCCGCCACTGGAGGGCATGTGGTGCATGGAACCAGCTTGTTGCATTTGCCAGGCCTGGTGCTTTGTTTCCCCACGACCCCGCTGCAGACCGGCGCCAGTCCCTGAGCTTTCCCTGACCGTGTAGGAAGGCAGCAAGCCAGTCCCTGCTATCAAAAAGGTTGAGAAACACTGAACTTCGTGCTTCCGGGGTAAACTACTTGCAGCCCATTGGGTGGTCCCAGCTCCCCCACTGCAGAGCTGCCTCCAGCATCGTCACCCCTTGCAGTCCCAAGGACAATGGGACCGGAATGAGACAAGTTGGGCTTGCTCCCTGGCCTGATGGAGCTTCCATCCAGCAGGGGTAGGGGCCCACACCTGACTGGTGGAAGGGTGCAGCCAGCCCCCCCACGGCAGACACGCAGCTGTTCCGTTTGAAAACTCAGCTTGCAGCGGGCTGCCCCGAGGCAGAGAACCGAGCCCAGCTCATGAGGAGAGCTCTGCCTGCGTGGCTGAAGTGGTAGCTTTCCAGGCCACGTGCTCCTGGTGTGGACGCAGCTTATACCAGCAAAACTTTGCCGGCACAGCTTACTCCAAGGAACATGCTGCCACCAGCGCAGCTCTGCTGGGCAAGCTCTGGCTACGCTATGGCCTTGTGCGGCACAGCTCTGTCCATCACAAATCCCACCTCGGCTGGGCAGAGCTTTGCTAGCTGACACTCCTGGCGCTTGCCGCTCCATAACCTGCCACTTCCTACAGGTGCCGCCACCTCTTCTGTCTTAATCAGGCCCTGCCAGCGGTGGGTTGTGGCCACAGTCTACCTGGGGCAGGATGGGGTCGTAGACAGCCCCCCCCCCCGCTTCTGCACTGCGGCGCTGTCAAATTCTCAGTGCCAGGATTAGCTCATGGCTCAAACCATCTTGTATCCCCACCGCTGTCAGGGTCCCTCAACCCCCTGCTTGTAACCACGGCACTAGCTACCAAGGAGAAGTAACCCTGGCAAAGTCTGTGTACTTCTAGCTACTGGTGTAACTGGAGCTGGGGCCAAGGGAGAGTAGCCAGTGCTGTGGGCCAGCTCTCCAGGGGCTCACCCATGAGTGGGACCAGCTGCTCAAAGGGCCCTGCTCCCTGCCATCCAGCGCGCTAGCCGGCCCGCAGCGGGCCTGGGAGGGGGGGCAGGGTGACAACAGATGTAACTTAGTCAACGGGAACTCCTGCCCCACCAGATACCAGGTTAGGGGTCTGCACAGAGGTCCCAGCTAGAGGCCAGAGAGGCATGTGCTAAGCTGCTGAATATCGATGGCAGCCTGGCTTAGACTGCTGCAAGGCCACATCCGTCTGGGACACAGATCGCGCTGCCCCCTCAACCAGTGCCCCCCGCATAGGGTCACAGAGACAGAGGTAGAACCCGGCCCCTCCTGCCCATCCAGGCCAGGCCCCTACTGTGTGGGCTAAAGGAGAATCTGCCTTAGCTCAGCGCTATAGGGTCTGTGGTGCACACACCACATGGCGCCACTCTGATTCCAGCCAGGGGTGTAGGCTGCCCCCTCCCCTTGCTCCTGCCCCAGACAGCTCATTCCAACAGGCCCTGAGTTCAAGGGGTTGTGGGGCAGAAGGCTCAGGAACGTCTCCCCTCCTGCACAGCAGTGCAAGCGTCAGACGCTCTGGGGATACCTGATAAGAAAATGCCCCTTTTAACAATTTCTGTCCTCTTCTCCTTCTTCACTTTCACCCTCTCGTTGGTTGGTTGGTTGTCACAGTCACCTGCCCCCTCTGCTACTGCACTCCACTCATCATTGATTATCCCAGTCCAGAGCTCAACAGGCCTATCTCCAACCCCTAGGGGAAATACTAGGCAGTCTGGCCCTGAGTCCTCATCATTTAACTCAGCTGTGATTCTTTCAGTATAGTAGGGACAAAACTTGCCCTTTTGGTGTCTGTCCGTATTTCACTATCCAACTATGCCAGACAAAGGATTAGGTTAGGGTGACCCCTCATCCAGGGCACATTTGGTGCAGTTCTTCTGCCTTCTGTCACCCCGCAAGGATAACACCATTTCATTATCCTTTCACCCCAACTCCTGGCTAATTGTCTCTTCTCCCTGATCACCAGTAGATGGCAGCAGAGAGCTGTTTCCCCTACAGAGCTCTGCCATCTGGCTTCTCAAGCAGCTCTGGGCTACTTTCCGCTGCTCGCCAATAAATGGTAACAGCAAGCGCCCTCCACTCTAAACTCCAGGCTACAGGTCTCATCACATACAAAAAAACCAACCAACAAACCAAAAACCACCTACATGAAAAATGTTAAGGCTGTAAGTCCAAGTGCCCAACATTTAGGGAATGGCAGATTTACAGTTGCCCCCTTAATCCAGACTCCACGTGCATCCGTCCTGTCCACTAGAGCAGTGGTTCTTAACCAGGGGTCAGAGGCTCAAAGGGAGCCTCAGTGCCATGGAGCTACCCCCGAAACAGCAGCTGCCTCCACCCTGGGTAGCACTGAGGACGGAGACAGTTTCCCTGGCCTTCATGCCAGTGCCACAGTGCCAGCCTGTGGCCAGGAGGAATCACTGCAGAATATGGAATTCCTAACAGCCTTTGATGGGTGCACAGGAGAGAATGTGGTTGGAGGTGGAACAAGCTCCTTGGGGGCGATGTAAAAGAAAAGGCCATACAGAGATCTGCATTTTCTTGCTTCCTCCTCTTTAAATTAACAGGATTTTCAGGCTCCTTTCAGAAACTCTTCCCTGCACCCCCAGTCGGGGGCCTCACTGAGAAAGCCTGTTTTGAGAATGGCATTCTCTGGGCAGAACACAAATGTCATGGGGAACATGCACATGAAGCACAGCTTTTAAAGCCAGACTTCCTCTCACCTTCTCCCATAGCTCAGTATAGTACAAAGGGCCATAACCAGGAGTAATGGCGTCGAATTACGAAGGGGAGGCCTTTTGCTTATGATATTAAGGAAAACTTCCCAAGAGGTGGAACGGCTTCCCAAGGAAGGGAAGCCCCATCGCTTGGGACATTTAAAACTAGACTTGTCAAACAGTCATAAAGGTACAGCTGGAAACATATTCCTACATCAGCGGGGAGAGGAGTTGGGTTACCCCTGGAATTTCTATTACAATTTTTCAATGAGGCCTAAGGAAAAATGGTTTTCAGTTTAGTAAGAAAATCTAAGCTAAGGAAAATATCCATCAAAATGTCAAGATTTTAAAGAAAACTTCAAGCCAGAGCAGCTCAGTCGGACTCCAGATCCACTGATAGGAAAAAAGGAGCTTGAGGAAGAAGGGATTCATGCTCCTTTATAAATCTCCCTGCATGAGCTGGACTTAACATGGTCCCCGCTTATTCCAAAATGAATAGTTCTGATGCTCAGGTGGGCTACAACAGGGTGTCTCTGTGGAGACAATTTAATGGGGGAAAAGGCCATTCAAGATTCTGAACCAAACTCTCTCAAGTGATATTATGGGACTCCTGGACGTCTATCACGTCTCAATCAGTGTGCGAAAAAAACAAGACAACGTGTTTTAGCAGCAATTTCCCAATTTATTAAAACTGATTGATTTTTGCAAGTATGTCTAAGCTAATCCCATCACATAAAGTAATCATAATCGATAGGCATACCTTTGGCATGCCTAGGCAGACAAGAAACTGTGAGATCAACTAGAAAATAAGGTAATATTTACCTGAACTACATTTACAGAAAATCAGTACAACACACAGTCATGTTCTCCCACTGACTTCTGATTACTAAAATCTCCCCACCTCCCCAAAATATTAAACACATCTCCAATACAAACACAGGTTTATAATAATTAATATAAAGTCAGTATAATATAGAATATTCCCAGCAAAAAAAATAGTCAACAATCTTCAAACACTGTCTTGGTGTTTTTTTTTTATTTTTTTATTTTTAGTTTTATTTTTGTAGACAGGTTTAAAGCATGTTGAAAAATAAATATATATGAAAGCATACACACAGCACTCTTACTATGCAGAAATTCTAATAAAGGCAGAAATTCAAAACACAATATAGAATCTAAAAATAAAAAGAACCATTAAGTATGGCTTTCTTAAGAGTTGCACATGTCACAGAATGAGCTAAAATAAGATTATCTTTCATAATATTGCAAAAAATTCCAGTTTTTGCATTTTCTTGGAGTTTTTTTTTTCTTTTTTAAAGGATGATGTGCAAAATTGGAAGCATTAAGGTGGATCTTTTTCACAGAGGTGCCTATTCAAAGATGGCAGTGTTCTGACTCAACGCTCTACTGCAAATTGAGAGTCAAAATATATAACTTTATCAGGAACAAGAGTTTGACACATAACCCAAAGTAATAAATTCCCAAACATACATATATATAAAAAGTCAACTGAATGCGATTTTTACTTTGGAGTTGCAGAACATTTAAAGGCATAATTCAAGATACAAAACATAACATGGGACCTAATGCTAAAGTAGGTTTCCTTTTGATAAGAAAATATTCCTTTGATAGTCCAAACACTATTTGTTTTTAAAAAGAACCAGTCACTTCGAAAACCTTCATGAGACATGTCCCCCTTCTCATCTCCCTGAAAAATCATTCTGTATCTTTGTGAGGTTTTATGGTGACCTTAAACTTTAATATACAAAGAAACAATACTCAAATATATATAAATTAGGATTTTTTTAAAAAAGACTTTTTGAAAGAAACAAAAGGTTGACAGGAAGGAGAAGTCAAGAACCTAAGTTGCCTGTATTGTTCAAGAAAGCTTTTAATGCAGTATTATACAAAGGTCTAACCTACTGCATCATTTAGCATTCTCTAGGTATTTATTCTGAGCTGCATAGATAGTGTATATAAAACTGAAGAAATGCATTCAATCATTGAACTGCAGGAGAAATTAGCAAAGCTGCATTTGAAATCCTCTTTTTAGTCCTGGCCCCGTTTTATATATAAAAAAGATGAGAATAAGAAAGATTCAGGGTACAGTGATTACACATTACATAGACATTTTAAAAAAAAATTACCCACATTTCCACTGAGATCAAATGTCTTAATTTTTCATTTTTAACGGCGTTCTTTTCTGAAACTAAATCTGCATTTTATTTTTTAAAGAAAATGAAATTTAAAAAGGGAACCTCAGTAAAATATACACATTCCTGAAATATAAGAGAGGATGCTCAAGGTTATTTGAGCTAGTGTTGGATAGAACAACATTTAAGCAGAATTTCTTTACACAGAACAGCAAAGATAGAAATTTATATAGGCAGCAAATTACACAAGTATCTGGACACAGAAAAATGTGAGCAATGGTTGGCAAACTCTAAACTGGCAGCCCACATTTAGAAAGTCAAACACCTGCACAAAGTTGTGCATTTGCTTACGTCTTTGTGGGATTGAGCCTGGGGATGGACCTGGACATTGCTGCTCTCTTTCCATGCTTAATTTCCTGTTTTCAAATCTGATTTCTTTTAATTGTTACATAGATTATCCCTGCAGGTAAACACCGTGCAGCTTCAGATTTCAGTTTATAACACAGAAGTGAAGTAACTGGTAAAGTTGTATAGAGAGCCTCCCTTTCCATTTGATAGAAAGTATCACTGTTTTAAAACTCACTGTCTTTCAAAAAGAAAATCCCATGTCTCTCCCCTATAGGGTGTGAAAGTTTAAAAAGAAATTCCTGAAAGGTTTTTAATTTCCAAATCTGCACACCTCCATCAAAACCAAAGCACTTAAAAGTATACATCACATATTAGAATGATTTATTTGGTATATAGATTTATTTAGTGTAAATTAGTAATATAGACGCATGTGCTATATTATAATTTTAACATTATAACAAGTTAGCTTTTTGTGGGGTTTTTTTTTTTTGAATCCTCAGTTTGAAGAGCACAGAAGTGGCATGAGTAGAAAACATTTATGAAAGCCATTTGGCTTATTGTCCACCATTAAAAAAAAAGGAAAAGAAAAAGGCAATATAAAATATTTCCAAATAAAACACGAAATAAAGCTAAGCACCCCAAAATATTAATACAAAATCAAGTTTGCCCAAAAGGGTGGCAGGGACAAGGGAAAAGGTCAACTCAGGATCAATACCTTTTGTTTCTCCCTAAAACATACTAGCTGAAGATAGTGAATTTGTATAGTGGAGTCAGGGTGGACAGAAAGTGGAATGTAGAAACTGAAGGTTTGTGGTTTTGGGTTTTTTTTTCTCCTTTCTCCATTTTAAAATAGATTTAATATATAAAAAGCCAAGCTACAGGTATCTTTAAAGTACTGTATGTATTTGTCTACATGTAACAAGTGATTGCTGGAAGTTTAGGGAAAAAACTTCATATTTACAGAATAAATGGCAATAAATCCACAGCCTGCATATCTGCTAGGTGAAAGCAGTCAAGTTCATGAAACAAGGGCCTGGTTTTATGATCAACACAGAGTGGACACAACTGCTGATTTCTTTTGCACTTAGAAAAAGGGATATAAAGGTCCAATCTTAAAATATTGGGTTGCTTTTTTTTTTTTAAAACATAGTTATAGGGCTTTACAACAAGCTAAACAGCTTTTTACAGCTTTTTACAGTTTCATAAAAATGGTTTTATATGACTCTCCCCCACTATTCCTTGAATATATAAAGAATCTGGTTGCCCATTTTTATCAGGTAACTTTCTCAATCCTAAATATTAGCAGCAGTGTAGACAAGTGATCACAGAGCTTTGCTCCGAGCTAACAGTAGATTTAAGAACATGGATTGGCTTAGAAAAACATTTTTCCAAATTACTGACAAAGTACCAAACTTGAACAGCAAGAATTCTGGTGCTTATGCACAATGTGAAAGTATAAATCACTGTGAGTGGAGTCCCAAAATTTGGGGAGGAGGAAAACATGCAAAGGAAAATTGGTGAATTTTTTTTTTTTGGTCAAGAAACTGAAGATAATTGCAGAGAAAGGAATAAAATACATAACAATGGTGATATGACCCTTCAAATACAGCAATGCCTAAAGGTCCAGGTGGGTAGGTTCTTGCATTATCACACTTCACTGGAAAGAGATTCCTGGCATCAAATTTTTGAAAAACCTACAGATTTGATTACCGGGATTTTGTACAGTAAAATCTGCTTTTATTTGACTCCCTGGGCAGAACCACGCTTTCCATTTTTTAAAATGATACTGCTAGGACTTATATCGTTTTCCCACAAGAAATTGCCTTTCCTACAATTGGGGGGAAATAGCACCTTTTAATCATTTGGCTTCCTAGATTTAACTGGTTGCCTCTTGGCCTTGTTTGTGGCAGGTTTCAGGATCACCATATTCATACAGGTTATATAAAAGTCTGCTCCATAGCAAGAAAACAGTGAGGTCTTCAGCCTTTTGTTTGTTTTTAAGCACCAAGAGCATACAGGGGAAAGGTACAGCAGAAGCTTTTAATATGAATAGGACACTTTCATTGAGTTTTTTATTTAAACATTGTCATAGGAAGGCAGCAGTGGCCAATATGAACTGAACTATTTGGAACACACCCATGTAAACTCTACTGTATAAGAAAGAGGAGACGCTCTAGTGGAGAAATCTGGTTCTCTAAAAGAGAAGGTTTACTTACCTGGAACCAACCTGGCTGAAACAAAGGAAATTTTACGTAGTCAATTAAACATCTGGACTACACCTACAAATTAAGTAGGAATGTTTTAGCTTGGCAAGGATGAATGATAATATAAGTTGGGAGAAATCCTGACTTCAGAACCAGGATTTCTCCCCTAGTTTCTTTAGTTATCACAATTTGTAATTCATTTTGCTAAATGACTTATATTTACTAAAATTTGCACATAAATATGAAAAAGGCAGTTAGCTGACACCTAAGGGAGAAAGGTGACAACTTTCATGTAAACCAAGCAACTGAGTACTAAACTACATGCGTCTTTTATAGCAAAAGAAATCTTATGGAAACACCAACACTCATTTCACATAACGTAACTAAAAAAGGTTGGAAAACTGGATTCTGTTAAGATGCCAGTGGGCCCAAGTAATTTCATGATCTTTAACCTGATGGACTATTTGGGAGTTAAGACCCCATGTTATGAAAGGGGCTCTTAAGGCTGCAGCCTGAATTGCTGTTTGATCTAACAGGCTCCATAAAAAAAAAAAGAAAAAGAAAAAGACATAAATTAAAAAAATTAAATATTTAAATTAATTCTTTGTGAAAGGCTTGGGTTATATGGAGAAGCCCTCAAACACACAGGTCAGTTTATTTACATGATACTAGTCTGTAAGTAAGTCCACTGCTGCTGTGAATTTAGAACAAACAAAACTTACCAAAAAAACTGTTTGGGACTCAAAACCTCCCTGGTATTTAATTCAGGGTGGGGAAGGTTTATAAAAGGAACATGCTTTACACTGTCTCCTCGTCTCTCCCCCCTCACAGTGCTCACATCTTCAGAAACTCTAAGTCACTTGCATGCAATCTGATTTGCTCCCACAGAGAGACAAAGACAGACAATCATATTTTTCCATGGGGGAGAAGGGGAAGGGGTGTAACTGATGCCACTAAAAGTGACACTTACTAATACAGTATCTGAATGGTACAGATAAAGGACTTGCTTGTTTTAAAAAAAACACAAACAACTCTTTTGCACACATGGACAACAACAAGGCTACTTAGTTTTTCCCAGCACACTCTGTCTTCCCTCCCTCCCCCTACAAACAAAACCTTCCCTGTTTCCCTAAGAAATCCAAGTAAAATCCTTGTCATTCTCTCCAGAGTTCTCTTGCTCCTGTGGAGAGTCGACATCTTCTTTGTCATCTTCTAGTATCACATCATCTTGTGAAATTCCTACATCATCTTTCCATTTTATATCATCATCATCCCCCATCTCTTCATCTCCCTCCACCTTCATGTCATCTGGATCCTCCATGTACTGGCCTTCACCAGGATACAATTCATCTGGAGATCCTTCTCCTCCATTCTGATCTAAGTGGCCTGTTATGCCTCGACCAGAGCAATCGGCACAAACTCCATGGCGGCGGGAACCATGCTTAATTCCCACACTGGCTGCAGACATGAACACTCTGTTGCACACTTTGCATACATATTTTTTATCTTTGCTGTGAACCTAGGGAAGGAAAAAATAGAAAAAAATTAAGGCTGGGAAGATGAAGCAAATGTGGTCCATGAAAGAAGAGATGCTTTCTGTTTTGCTTTAAAGGGGAAAAATAGCGTAGCCTGTAACTGTCACTGGCTGGTATTTGGAACAGAAATGATGGGTCCCAGGTATGACTTTTACCCACTATCTTTCTACCAGTATTAGTAGGAAGGTATTTTACAATGCAATGGAAAATCCTTTTGTTGAAACACCCCTGACGGTGAAACCAGTAATTTCAGCCTAAGCCTCCTTGCTTCTATTGGCCTATATTTACCACAGGGCACTAAAGTGCACACATTCCCAAAATTCCTACTACATTCTGAAAGTCTCGTACTATCTTAAAATAGCTGTCACCAGATGCTAGTTAAAAGCTACCAAGAAAATGTCTCAAAGATACAACAACAAGAATTTCAGTGTTTGCTATTGGTCAGACAAAGGAACCGTCTACTTTAAGAACATTTTCAGTGGTGTAACCAGGTCAGTGTAGCTACACTGTGCAAACTGCTAATGCAGCTGCACTGCACTGAAGTAAAGTGAGGTTTACTTTGGCAATTAACCAGATTAAGTTGTGCCTTTGCAAGCCCTGTCTTGGACTGGTGCAGTGCATCTGTGGGAGAGATGTATCCTGCTTTAGTTGCATTGACACAGTTACATTGATTAAGTTTTTCAAAAATGTTCCCCATGAAGACAGGCTCAAGGGTGGTAATTTATCAACAGGTGTCAGGATATTGTAATGCATCAATTTAGCAGTCTGTATTCCATCATTATCACCATCACCATAGGCTAAAGAATAAAAACCTAGCCAATGTATCCACCTAAAAAAACCAAAACAAAACAAAAAACCAAACCACCTTCTAATGTACATCAGCTTCAAAATCTATGTCTATTCTGACAGCTGAAGAAGGTTTGTCACAAAAGTTTCTGTTTCTTGAAAGAGTCACACAGCATTGTGTGTCTGAACATGGCATTATGCACAGCTATTACAGTTACTGAGTACGAGCAGCAGTGGAAAAGTCACCTGCAGAATTTATTCAGAGGGAGAACATTGTTCTAACTGACCCAAACTACTCAGTATAATAACCAGAACTAAACACTTGAAGAGTTTGTGTGTTTAAACACAGCTCCATCCAAAGTACGCTAATACATGTAATCTCTGCCTTAGTGCATTTTCACTTTAGGTAAAGCAAGGGAGCCTATTTACTCATTAAGCTCATTTGCTACACTCCACTCCTAAAGAAAAGAACACATCAGTGAGGTCAGGGCTACTGAACTCTACTTCAATGGAGTCACACCAAAAATAATACGGCACACGCAAACACGCTTTTAAAGGTTCTTTCTGTTAAGATGTTACAGTGCCAAGAGGTCTCTGGGAACCACATTCAAATAGACTGTGACTGTCTTTTCTTTGAATTGATGGGCCTATCGTGTCCACCAGAGAAAAGCTGTTTTCTGTTTGAGGGCTTTAAGGCAATTGAAACTATGCTGGCTATGCCACAAAGTTATTATAGTAAGGAACGGATAAAAAACCCAAAATTAAATAGCTAGACTTTGACCTGACAGTCTGAGTTTAGAACAAATGCTTCCTCACATTCAAGTAAGGTGGTGAGTTGGCTTTTCCACACAAAAAGGAGATACGGGGACAGATGTTAAAGCAGCCCAACTTTCATCAGGCATAACTTGAGCCAAAGTTTCTGCATGACTAAATCTGAAATTAATCTGAAACCAGTCAGGAAATGTGCCGCATAGAAAATGTCATTGAGAGAGAAAAAAATAAACAAGTCAAGATATAGCTGTGCAATAAGTCACTTTGAACGGGAGATGGCAGCCTTGTAGCTGAGGCACTGCTCTGGGATTCAGATCTGGGTTGAATTCCCAAATCTGCTGCCGACTGCCTGGGTGAGCTCAGACAATTCACTTCATCCTTGTGCCTAAATTTCCCATCTGCAAAATGGGGATACTACCTATTTCCTTTCTCCCACCCTTCATCTGCTCTGTTTGCTTCAACTGTAAGCTCTCTGGGGAAGGGACACAGCCTCTCATTACATATTTGTGAAACAGCTAAAACAGCATGGCCCCAATTCTGGTTAGGGACCCAGGCACTATAACAACCTGTTTGGGGTCCCCAGGCGACATAAATAATTACTAAAAACAGGCAGCTGGAAATCAACTAATTTTAGGTAAAAGTAAGAATTCTTGTAGCACAAATCAAGTGTACATAACAGACTTTTTTCTTCTTTCGGTGCTTTCTAAATGAACTGTCTGTAACCAGCACAGCTGGTATCATGGCTAAATGCATGCAAGAGGGGGTGAACTGCCCACACTCTTGCTGCCTTCAGGAGATGATGCTAGCTGTGCTAGCAGGATTGAGAACTGTGACTAGGTCTGAATCCCCAAATATATGTAATTTCCTGTCTCAGCTCAAAGAAAAGGGGTTTCCTGAATAATTCTCATCCACTGTAATGCAGCTGACCCCCACCACTAAGGCATTTGAGCAGACACAAACTGTGGGAACGTAACGCCAGACTCAACAAAAAATTCTCTCGAAACTTTATATCTAAGAGCAACACTTCCTCACAGTCAAGCACTCCACTCCAGAGGGCACTAAGCTCTCTGATGATTTCTGTTTCTCAAAGTTCAAGGCAGCTGGGAGTGTCAAGAACACAATACTCCTAGTCTCAGACTTAGGTTGTTTGAACAGACTGTAGTCATTCTGTTTAGCAACACTTATGGATTATGTTAGGTTTCTCGACTTGGGTAAGGTGCATATGAGAGGAGCAATGGAGCAATTAAAGCAGGACCAATTTCTCCCTGCAAACATGTTGCTAGGGGTAAAGAAGTGGGCAGCCTTTCTGGCCCTGTGATGGGCCCTCACAAAGCTGCCAAGAGATACAGCTCATGGGTGGGGAGTGCAGGCTCAGAAAGCAGCTTGCTGGTCCAATCTGTGTGTGTCGCCCCTCGCAACACACGGCTCGGTTGTGAGAACAGGCGTCTCGGTCACATGAAAGCAGCCAATATTCACCTCCATCACAAGCAGCGTGTAGCTTTCTGGTCACTGATGGAATAGGCAATGGGAACAAGGGGAAGGGAGAGAAAAAACCAAGAGAGCAAAAACTAATAAAAATGGACAGGAAAAAGGAGGAATGGGAGTAACAGGAGGAGTATAAAACAGAAACAGACAGAAAAGAAGTTTAAAGTGAGCAAACAGAGAGGTCAGAAGCACAGTAACTCAATCAGAAGAGAGCATGGAGACATGGGGAGGAACTGCCCATATACTGTGTGTGCTCTTGACAGAGTTGCATATAAGATGTAGCTACTAAAAGGGGGACACAGTGGCCCAAAAACTTGTAGCAAGGACAAGCATAATCACACCTTGGGAAGTTGAGACCCCTTGAGAAAAAGTTGGCTGAGGACCATGGACCACTTTCTAATTGTCTGCTAGCAGTTCTCATGGTGCTGGCTCCACCTCCTTGCTCCCAAAGGCATTTGGGCTCATCAACATAAAAAAATGGTTTTTACTCAGAAAGGCGGCCAATTAAGCACATTATTAACTGAGTCACAGAAGATCTACATTTCCTGGATCTGATCACCAAACCTGTTGTTCTATGGCAATTCCTATGTTCCTATTCTGAGCATAGGTAATTGGATTGCTTACAGCTAGGATATTCAATTTCCTTATTGGTTACGAAGCTGAACTAAAGGTATCTGGAGAGAGAAGAAACTGATCAACTTCACCCACTCAACATACTGCTAAAGAAAAGTTAGGGCTTGTCTACACTTACCGGGGGTTCGATGACCGCTGATCACTTTCCCATCGACATCGCATAGTGTGGACCTCGCAGTAAGTAGATCTAAGTTAGTCATCTTCAGCTACGTTAGTCATGTAGCTGAAGTTGCGTAACTTAGATTGATCTCTCCCCGTAATGTAGACAAGACATTAGTCATGCTTCTGCTTTGATCAACACTGAGTTCACCAAAGCCGGTGCATTCTTCCTCCTATCGAATCACACGTTATTCCATGCTCTGAAATATTTTTCAAGATGGGTTCTTGAAAACTATTTGAAATACTATTGTATTTATTACCATACGTATATGAAGCAAACTTTTTTTTTTTAAAGTTGGATAGTAAACCCATGCTAAAGAAGGGATCTTAAAAGCCATTCAAAATAATTTATGCTGCATCCATGTATGCCAGTCTGTGTTACTGAAAAGATTTTCAGGAATTAAAACATCAACACCGTCTCAGGAGAGGGCAAAATAGGTAGATGAGGTGAGGTCCTTGGGGCCAAGACTGCAAGAGTCAGAAGTGACACAATATGCACCAAAAATGAACCATAACTTCAAACAGGAAACTGACCAGCAGCCCAAACTTTTAAACGATTCTTCTTCTTTCCCCCCCCTCCTTTTCTACATGAGATAGTCCAACTGGAATACTCAAAGTGACCCACCCTAATGGATTTTGCCATCAAAACGTACTATTTCCATTTCCCCAGTTAACTCAAAAGATGTACTTTCTAAAACAAATGCTGTTTGTCTTCAGTATTTGAAAATGACCACTTTCCTGAGAGACAGACCCTATTCTTATTGTATTTGATAAATGATATTGGAGGGAGGGATAGCTCAGTGGTTTGAGCATTGGCCTGCTAAACCCAGGGTTGTGAGTTCAATCCTTGAGGGGGCCACTTAGGGACCTGTGGCAAAAATCAGTACTTAGTCCTGCCAGTGAAGGCAGGGGGCTGGACTTGGTGACTTTTCAAGGTCCCTTCCAATTCTATGAGATAGTTATAGCTCCATATATTATAATAAGGATATTCACCAATATTTCAAAGGGGGAATAACTGCCCTGGCTGCAACTACACCAAATCCTAGTATGAAAAAGAAATTTTTTCCCCCACAGAACTAAAAAGATCCAGGGAACCAGCTGGTATGACAAGGTGTCTGCAATGGCAAAACTAACAACAGACCTTGAAACCTTTGTGTCTGCAGGGGAGAGAGCCGACTGCTTGGATGTACCTACTGAACACCAGAAGACTAACGCCCAAAGGAAATTAAAATAAAGGGACATCTCAGGGAGCAGTTGGTCCCAAGGCCAGATGGCTGGGCACTCATCCGAATGGCCACATACTCATGGAAGGAAGGAAAAAATGGCAGGGTTTTAGATACCATAGCAACTGATAACATAAGCCCCTTGATCATTCTGGTTTAAGTGGTATGGGCTAACTGCCACCCTGTATATAAACACCTCCATTTGGCAAGCTAAGACAGGACACTGGCATCTGCTGTAGACAGACAACTGCCTACCAGCTGACTACACACAACTCTTCCCAGAAAAAGGAACTGAACATTGTTTCAGAATGCACGTGTGAACCAAACAAGCTGCATTCACAATGTAATATCTACACTAAAAACGTCAGTTTATATTTTTAAAAAGCTCTAGCTTCTACCAGGAGTTGGGTGCTCAGCAACAAGGGAAGCTGTTATTTTTTCATTCACAAAGCCACTAGATTTAAGTAATTTCTGGTGACTATGGACACTGCAACTAGCAGGGGTCAGAAAATTTTAGCAAACACAGGGACAACTCAAAGGGAAAAACAACCAAACAAAAACCCCAACAGCAAACAGCAGCAGATCAATACTTTTTGCTGAAGCCGTTTAAAAATATTTGATTATAGAACTTCACATTTTCCTTCCAAGGTGGGCATCCATTTTTGGATACACAATGTGCATTGCAACCTCAAGGAAAGCGAGTGATGATGTAATGTTAACTGATACCACATTATCCACTGGTTACTTTTGCTATTACATCTAAGCCCTCCAAAGTAAATGATCATTTAAAAATAAAATAAATGAACCTTATTTAGAGTATGTATTTCTCAGTACACATCTGTAAATCAAATAGAAAGGAAATATCAGAGAGTAATTTGCCTTCTGAGGTCATGTGTGTGTTTTTCAGAAGCACAGCTGCTGATTTAACTAGATAGAAATCACACTGGTAAAACTAACTTTTTATAGACAGTGTTTTAAAGAGACAATATCTGATTTAAAACCATATTTTTAAAAATGAATGTCCTTACCTATGTTAACATTGCACACATTACTAAAACTAGAATCTGTGCTGTTCACATAGTTTGTATTTCTCTCAACCTGGACAATGAAAATATATCTGTTATTTCTGTTTCTAGTTAATTTCACTTTCAGCTTCTTATGCTCTAAGACAATGGAAAAGTAGCTGAGAAGCAAGGAATGCATGGAAAATCTTATTTGTTTAAAAACTTGCTCTGGATTTTAAAAAGATACAGCATAGAAACATTTCTACAGAGCTGAGGTTATGTAAAAACTTTTTTTTTCCCCTAAATTTTTAAAACAAAAAATTGGGATAAACATAAGCTAACCCAGGCCCTTTAAACCTTGCACATTGATTGAGGAACTGAAAGAAGCAAAGGCTTTGGTGGTTTAAACACATTTCCTTTTCTCTACTTCAACTTTTTACTCTGAGATGTATGTCTGGAAGTTATTTTTATAACAGGTGCAGTCTGCATTTGATGCACATCAACATTCATCTCCACAGTTCTACCTGCAAACTGGCACTAAGAAGCACAAACGTCTGACATACCAGGAAAATAAAGTTACAAGACAAATAAGCACAAGGCACAAGATCCCATGGGTTTCCCTAGCCATATTCAATTCACACAACCCACAACACCTCCCTGTAAGTGAAGATCAAGATACTGATTGAACTAGTAGCCTGTCCAAAGGGATGCTGTGCTAACTGGAAAAAAAAATCTGATGAACATAAAACTGTCCATTTTCTTGAGTCTTATACATGATCCTCCCCTGTAGGGCTCCCACTTTTGTGAAAATATTCAGTCAGTGGGTTCTTCTATGGAGATTTTTCTCAGTATACCTGATAGGTCCATATTGTAACATTAAAAAAGCAAAGTGCACCTACCTATTGCCTCTTCATAGAAGGAACAATGGTCTGAACCCAGAACCAATCATGATTTTTAATTTATTTTAATTGTGATTTTCACTGTCCAGTTCGGGGCACCACACCTCAGGGAAGAGGAGGATAAACTGGAGAGACTTCAGAGGAGAGCAACAAAAATAATAAAAGGTTTAGAAAACCTGACCTATGATGAAAGGTTAGAAAAACTGGACATGTTTAGTCGTGAGACAAGAAGACTGAGGGGGAACCTGATAATCTTCAAGTACGTTAAGGGTTGTTCTAAAGAGGACAGTGATCAACTGTTCTCCATGTCCACTGAAGGTATGACAAGAAGTAAACCGTTTAATCTGTAGTAAGGGAGATTTAGGTTAGATATTAGGCTAAACTTCCTAACTATAAATGTAGTTAAATTATGGAATAGGCTTCGAAGGGAGGTTGTGGAATCCCCTTCATTGGAGGCTTTTAAGAAGAGGTTGGACAGACACCTGGCAGGGATGGTCTAAGTTTACTTGGTCCTGCCTCAGGCTGGACTTGATCTCTCGAGGTCCCTTGCAGCCCAACATTTCTATGATTGTTAACCCAACCTTTAACTGATTTATAACTAAACTGATAAATTCTTTGGAATAACTTTGATAACATAAGTAGTAATGTATTTTTATTCCAATGTGACACTTTTTCAGGACTTTACTCCTTGCCCTACAAATCTGCACACTCAGTTGGCACTTTCAAAACAACAAGCCATAACTGGATTCCGAGGGACAGGCTCAACTGCACATGAAGAAAAGTTATAGATCTCACAGAGATGTCTGATACACCTTTCCATGTATATACTAAAATCATTTTAACTCCATTTCAGTACACCAGGGTAGTGACCTGAATGGTTCTTCCTTATAGCAAAAATGGCGATCTAAGATGGATTTGTACAAAACTACCTCAATTTCACTTCTGAAAGACAATGTAGTTTGCTTCCTGTGCAAGAGAAAATAAAAATATGCTACATTTAACTTGTTTAAAACTATCCATTACAACAGGTAAAAAACCTTGCAGGATATTTCAGGATATTCAAATGTGTTATATTTAATTTAAACGATCATTTTAAATCACCTTTTCAAAACTTGGTGACAGGAGAGAGGACTCCTTTGTGGATATCTGTTGTTTGAATTATAACCAGTAAAACATAAATCAGTCTAAATTTATCTTTAATCTTTTGTGATACCTTAATTTACATGTACTTCACATGGAATCTACATCATCCAAAAGGAAAAGCTGTCTCCAGCTCCTAGCTGTCAAAACCCATTAAGGTAAGGGTCTTTCTTAGCCTGGAAGATTTTAGTCAGGCTTATAGCCCACAATCAAGAACTGTTGTTTCTGAAGACAAGACATTCCATTGAATTCTCTAGTAGTTCTATCTATTTGCAAATTAAAAATTAAAAAGGTGATAAAAGGTAAAAACAAACAAGTTATTGAACAGGCTCTAATAATTTTTTTCAGTGATTTATCTGCCCAGCACTCTTTTTCCCTCTCTCTCCCACAGTGTTACAAACCAGTTGATGTATGAGAAAGTATTACTATGAAGCCGCTATCATCCTAAAATTAAAGCTGAAACTGGTGTTTGTGCTACAGACCTCATTTAAGGGGGAGAGGGACAGTGCTGGTCTTGGCTGTTGAAACGATTGTGCTAGAAGTTGACATAAAATTTGTTCTTTTTAAACTAAAACTGTTTCAAGGGTTTGTTGTTGGAGAAAAATGTGAGTTAGTTTTAGATTCCTTTGTGTCAAATTCTAGCCCAAACATTCTGCTTAAAAATAAAATAAAAAATAAACTTGGCAAGTGTTAGATTCTAGCACTTCTAGTTTGTGGGTACTGAATTTATTATAATAAATAGAAATTGCCAGGATATTAAGGTTTTGAAAAAGTAGTTAGTGAGTATGAACAACAGTATTTGCTACAATGATATCTAATTTCACTATCACCAGATAGGACTTCATGTCATCTGTACTATCCCACAATATCACCCCACACCATCAAGGTGAAGGCCTGTCAAGTGCAAGTCTATAGAAATGATGCTAACAAATGCATGGAAGGGAAAATACTACCACCTCAGAAGGAAATTTGACAAAAAAACGCACACACAATGTCGTGTGTTTATAACAACACTGCAGTTGAGACAAGCCAGCAAGTTACAACAGCACACATTGACCTTCTAACACGGGGATCGGCAACCTTTGGCACGCGGCTCGCCAGGGCCGGGCCAGTTTGTTTACCTGCTGCGTCCGCAGGTTCGGCCGATCGCAGCTCCCACTGGCTGTGGTTCGCTGCTCCAGGCCAATGGGGGCTGCGGGAAGCGGCGCAGGCCAAGGGATGTGCTGGCCACGGCTTCCCGCAGCCCCCATTGGCTTGGAGCAGTGAACCGCTGCTAGAGGGAGCTGCAATTGGCCGAACCTATGGACGTGGCAGGTAAACAAACCGGCCTGGCCCACCAGGGTGCTTCCCCCGTGAGTCGCGTGCCAATGGTTGCTGATCCCTGTTCTAGCAGCTCTCTGAACAGCAAGCAATCTTTAATGAAATTATGTATTAAATGATAATTAAGTGCAACAGGATAGCGGTAGTCGGGGAACAGAATTTCCTTGCTTTTACTGGGTGGTGTATTACTTCAAAAAAATTTGTTCCTAATTATTCAGCCTTTAGGCCAACGATCCTAAAGATAACATTGCCTCTTGTGGCTTGAAGCACCAAAGCCTAATAGGTCCTCCACAGCAGTCTATGTTGCATTAAAAAGTAGTTTAGTGCACTAGGAAGTGAGGTTTGAGATTCCAGCTCAGTCCCTCACCTTGGGGCCAGGAGCACTAAACAGGCCACTTCAAATTGTTCTTCAGCAACTCCTCTGGCTGAGTTGGAGGACCCGTTGTTGAATAACTCCAGAGGAACAATAAGCAAGACACTGGGACTTTTAAAGGCGAAGAAAACCGGAGAGAGATCTTCTGCATTCCATAAAAGACTCAAAAGAGCACCAGGGGAAAAACAGAACACAAATTTAAGTCAGGTGAAATTCCTTTTCTCCTTAATCACAACAAACCATCTTTCTGTTTTCCAACTACTTCAAATGCTCCTACTTACCAAGGTGTGCCGTTTCATGTGCTCCCTGCGTGTGAATTTTTTCCCACAGATTTCACAAGGATAGGGTCTTTCTCCTGTATGGGATCGCATGTGTCTCTTCAGGATACACTGATGCATAGCTGAGAAACTGCAGTATGGGCACTTGAATTTTTTTCTGATGACTGTGAATTCATTTACTGAAAAAGAGCAACCCAAGAAAGCAGGTTACAACTTAAAACATTTCAAATAATCCATTTTCTTGCTTAATTTTCATTAATGTTTTTGCTGTCAGACCACATTCCCACTGTTTTATCCTCTGCATAAGGAAAACATTTAACAAGTTCAATTATGTTACACTGTCTTTCTAATGTCTGCCTTATTAAGCGGCAGATTTTAACTAGGGTACTTATACTGTGTCAACACAGCTGGGAACGTCAAGTATCTTCCCCAGAGAAACTTGTTGATAAGACAGTACACCAGGCTGTCAAATATTTAGCAACAGCAAAAGAATGACCCAATTTCCTTAATGTCTGTTAAAGTACAAAACAAAAGGGGATTATAATCTGGTATAATGCTAAATTATTTTCAGGAATTAGTTGGCCAACAGAGAGCTATGTGAAATTCAAGCATAGTTCTAGTTAGTGACAATGCCCTGATGTACTGAAACAGCTACATGCAGAATCAGGTCAGAAATAATTAGCTGTGAAGAGAGGATCACAAATGTGACCTGTTGATAGCAGTATGTAGAATTTCTCTTTAAACTCCTAAGTAAAACAAATGAGTGAAATGCAGTTTATAATAAACCAGGTACCATGGCAGTATTTCCATTAATGTTCAAAGATTGAGGGGCATCTTGAACAAACACAGAGTTCACCATGCAAGCATTTAACAGTAACCATCTTTAAAGTGGTATTACTATAGCTGCAAGTATAGAGAACAACAGAAAGCAGATACAAAATGTTGAATTAAAGCACAGTTCTTGAAAGTGTTCACAGTCCAAATTGTATAATCTTTGCTAGATAAATTTTCTTATCACATTCTCCTGAATGATTTGGAAGAGAATAAATTTTTATAAGTTATTCCTGTGCTGTCAATATTTCTCCTTTTGCCATCCTTTTAGAAGTGAAGTGCACTCAAACTGGACTCTAGGGATACATACACTATTGACAGCCTAAGGGTCTAATTTGCCAGCAGAATGCACATAGAAGCTGTGTTGATGTTTCGCCCTCCAAATAAAAATGAAAGTGGAACGTGCAAAACAAAGCAGGGGAAAACAGAAGATCTGATATTCCTTAATGGAACCCACCCATTATACATTTGGAGGTCTTCATTCTTGTGTATGTAGTGTTTGATATCTTCCCATTAGTAATTCTCTTAGTTGCCATTACTATATGTTAAATATTACCCACTTCAATGCCATCTTTGCCCCAATGAGCATCTTTTACTGCTAGTAAGGACCTGGATTCTTCATCTTAAGGATACTGGTTTGCATTCAATAAAAGGAATTTCTAGTTGACATCTTAAACCTTGGTGGGCTTAAATATGCTATTGTTCTAGGTAGATGGCAAACCAGCGTTGTGTTTTCAAATGAAGCACTGCATGTAGGAGAGTGAAGGAAACAAAGGAAGTCTAGTGTCTATTATGGTCTTATGTCATTGAAGGTACCGAGTTAAATTATAAGCTGCTAACTCAAATATTACATCCTGCAAAGATCCCACTAGCTAAGTGAACGTTGAGAGCTCTCAGCATCTTACAGACTCACGCCCTTCAAGTGCAATTGTACTCTGAACAACGAACTATTTTAAAACGCCTTTTTTTTTAAACTCATCGGCTTACTCTGGTGACCAGTTGTTTTTAAAGATTTACTTTTATTTGCATTGCAGAGCAAACACAAGGAGAGGGGGGGAACTAGGTTTGATTCCTCATGCAAACACAGTGAAGACAATCCCGTGAAACCCCATTGATTAATATGGGGTTGCACAAGTGTAACTGAAGGCTTACTTTGAAGATAGTGGAGTTGCACAGGAACACATGGGAACAATTTTGGCAGAATTTTTATTACTGGAACTGATACACAAGAATGATAGAATCTAACTTGACTGTCTCATTGTTAAATTTCTAGGGCTAGTAATTGGAGAACCAACCAGTCTTCTTTGTGGTAAAGTGTGAAATTCAAAGTAAAAATTAATTAAACAAACATGGAACCACAGTGGGTTGTGTTTTTTTCCCCCCAATAGAGAGACTTTTTAGACTAGAACCATACTCACATGCAGATGGTTACTTGTAGTCAATGTAACTTATTTCTAAGCATATAGATGGAAAATCCTTCATTTTTTTGGTCCACATTTAACTATTTAAGTGCTGTGCCCTTGATGACAGAGGAAGAATCATATATCCAGCAGAACAGCAGTTGTTGTGCTATTCAACATAAAAAGATATGTCTTGATGTTCCATTAATTTCAATGGAATAATTGAAGAGTAATGCAATTTTCTCCTCTTTCTCTTTTTAAAAAGCATACACAATAAGATTATAACTGGGCCACTTGTTGTATCCTTGTAACTAAATCTGATATGTTATGGTTTCCTATACATTTAAATGTTACTCATTGGTTACATTCTTATCTCTAGGCGTGAAGGTTGTGGATTCAAATAAAACCCAAAGATGGAGGCACCTCCCAGTGTTGCAATACACTATAGGATTAGAGAAGGAAGTACTATTAGAAACATTATCCCTTAGGGGATCATTCAACAACCCTTTCTAACTTTTGCTGACTGCTCAGGTAGAAGTTAGAATGCACAGCACTTTAAATAAAAGAGTAGGAAATGAACATATTCCATCAGATGCCAAAAGCTAAGCAAGGTCACATTTGTTCAATATGTGAACAGGAGACTAAGCAAAATACTGAGTTTTGTAAATTTTGGTGATCCAAAATATTGAAAATTTTTTGAAATTAAATGAAAAAATTGGCATTTTTTTTGACAAAAAGGGATTTGGATGAAAAATGTTGTCCCACTCTAGTACTAACTGATGGAGAAACAATCTTCTCTGGGCCAGTACTGAAAAAAAAATGCCCCAGAATTGTGCTAGGGGAGCTGGGCTGCCACATGCCATTTTCCAGATAATGCACAAAAGTGGTCCTAACAAGAACTGGTTGGAACATTTTTGACTAAATGTATTTTCATTATCAGAAGCCTATCAGTTTTCTAAGATTTCTAAGGTCCAGGGCTTTCTGGTAATTTCTGATGAGAGAGAGATGCCCAAACTGAAAATCTGATCTTTTCGATAAGAAAAATGGACATTTCAACACAATTCCATTTTGTGGACACAATTGTCATCCTCTGGCTGGCTCTAGTCCCGACCACTTAGAGAGACGATCCAAAGTATAGTTTCCTGCTCCAGCAAATGGGGCAGTTATTTTTAAATCTACCTCAATCTCCTCAAATCAGCACTTTGAACTTAATAGTCTTCATATCTTGCCCCCAAACTGTTGCTCTGTTGTGTTCTATAGCTTGTGTGTTCCACTCTGAAGTTATTTAAAGCAGCTCTGGAAAACTATCATGAAAATTTAGTAGTCCAAGCACAAAACCTATTCACCTACCTGTACCATGGTGACTATAATAATAATGAAAAAACAAAGACTATTTTATTCACTTGTCAGAAAAGATTATCCGCTCCAGTCAAGCAGAATTTCCTAAGGTTAGTTTAAAGGGATTACACACTTGTATGCAAACTGCTTTGGGAACCTATGGGATGAAAGGTGCAAAATAAATGAAAGATAACACCTGAGTTCCCAGCACCATTCATTCTCAATAGAGCATGTTCTAATACCCATTGCTCTGCGCCAGCTATTGTTGATAAAACAATAGCAACAGCTTGCTTGCACAGTCACTGTGCTACCAGTATTTAACTTCTTACTTGTAAAGCACTGTTGAAATAAACTAGAGAATGAAAAGATATTCTAGTCTATTTTATTGTTCCAACTTGCCTGGGAGAACTTAAAGTAGATGAAAAATATTTTGCCTTTGCATTGTATCTAACACATTTCCCAGTCTATTTCTTTTATGAGCAATCTTTAGCAAGTTTGAATATTGTGAAGGACAAAGATATTTATGATAATCTGTTACCAATTTGAACAGAGGATAACATCTCTCAGCTGCTTGACCACTAACAAGAGGTTATACAAACAAAACATCTGCACGCCACAGGATCACCATAACCCAAATACTACAGAATCTAGACAAGGTAAGCAAGCTATAAGCAGATCAGGTAAGATCAGTCAAGGTCATCTAAGCCTCCCACAGCGCCAAGGCTATTTTCAGTACTGTCTAACAATTTAAACACAACATACATAACTTAATAAAATCCTTATGTAGTTCTCAGCTATCCAGCTCTGTTGGATTCCTTCAGAGGTGGTTATTTACAGGAATCAAAATAGTCACAGGTGCAGTAAACAAGGCTCCTGCAAGGCCAACTTTGTGAACAGGAGATGTTCCTTCTCATGTACAGTTAACCAAATCAGTTAAAAAAAAATGCTGCCCTAGTATGGCATACTAATTCAAAACAAATTGGGTCCTTTCAATGAAAATGCCTCAGATTAACAGCAAATTTGTGATATTTTGGATTAGCTTTCATTATCACCTAAAAAAATGTCATTAATAGTAATCTACTGGTGAAATACACTATAAATAAATGCAGGACTTGATCCTCTCACCAATGGGGTGTAGGAAATTTTCCCCTGTGGGTGTGTGAAGGAGTGATGAAGCTATCCATTTCTGTAGAATTTAAGATGTTCTTAAGAAAAATCAAGTGTAATCCTTGAAGTTGCAAAGAGAATCTTCCAAATGAGAACTGATGCAGTACTGCCTTCCTGAGGACTTGTCTATATTATCCGCTGGATCGACGGGCAGCGATCGATCCAGCGGGGGTCGATTTATCGTGTCCAGTATAGCTAAGCGTTCTCCCGTCGACTCCGGTGCTCCACCGGAGCGAGAGGAGCAGGTGGAGTCGATGGGGGAGCGTCAGCAGTCAACTCACCGCAGTGAAGACACCGCAGTGAGTAGATCTAAGTACGTTGACTTCAGCTATGTTACTCATGTTGCTGAAGTTGCACAACTTAGATTGATCCCCAGCTAGTGTAGACCAGACCTGAGTCTGCAAAGACAGACAGTTCTAAGCGCCTTTGCTGCTGCTGCTGCTGCTGGCATTCCCAATTTAAGTGGAGTCAAGGTGACAAGACTATGGTTAGTTTCACTGTTGCTATTCAGAATCCTGACAACAATAATGAAACTGTATATCAGTTTCACACTGTCAAGAAACCTCTTACCAGCAACAGAAATAGGTACTGGAGCTATTCAGAAGAGGTAACAAAGAACAGAAATTGAAAGACTGGAGTAAGTCACAACAACAGTACGTGGCTGTTTAGAACAGCAACTGAAGAAAAAATTGCTGGTGTTTCAACTACAGAACCTCACATAGGCAGAATGTAGTTAACAGAGTTACAATTAGCCAGGATGCCACCTATACTTAGTGCCATAGGAGTACTCACAGAAATTAGGTGCCCCCAATGCCATTCTGCAATACGGTTTCAATTCTGATTTGTAGATTACAAAGACAAGAAAAGAAGGGATTACTGTGATCCTTTTGGCTGACCTCCTGTATAATTCAAACCATAGGGCTTCCTTGAATTAATTCCCATTTGAGCTACAGCAGATCTTTTAGAAAAACATCCAGTCTTGATTTTGAAGTTTCCATTGACGGATAATTCATTACAACTCATAGTAAGTTGTTCCATTGGTTAATTACTCTCACTGTTAAAGATTTATGCCTTATTTACAGTTTGAATTTGACTAGCTTCAACATTCAGCCATTGGATTTTGTTATACTTTTTTCTGCTAGACTGAAGAGCCCTCTATAATCCAATTTTTGTTCCCCATGTAGCTACACCTCTACCTCGATATAATGCTGTCCTTGGGAGCCAAAAAATCTTACTGCATTATAGGTGAAACCGTGTTATATTGAACTTGCTTTGATTCACCGTAGCGCACAACCCCTCCCCCCGGAGCACTGCTTTACTGCATTATATCCAAATTCGTGTTATACCGGGTGGCGTTATATCAAGGTAGCAGTGTACTTATAAACTGTGATTAAGTCACCCCTTAATCTTTGCTTTTGTTAAACTAAACAGATTGAGCTCCTACTCTCACTCTAAGGCATATTTTCCAATCCTTTAATCATTCTTGTGGCTCTGTCCCGAAACTTTTACAATTGATCATCATCCTTCTTGAACTGTGGACACCAGAACTGGACACAGTATTCCAGTAGTGGTCTCATGCATCCCAGATACAGAGATAATATAACCTCTACTCCTACTTCAGATTTCCCTGTTCATACATCCAAGACTCTCAGTCTTTTTGGCCACAGCCTCACACTGGGAACTCAAGCCCACCTGATTAACCACCAGGACCAACAACACTTTTTCAGAGTCATCACTTCCCATGATAGAGTCCCCCCTCCTGTAAGTGTGGTACATTCCTTGTTCCTAGATATATGACCTGACATTTGGTCATATTAAAACTGCTCTGTTTCAGTGACTTTTCCCATTTTACTATTCCCCCAATCTTTGTACCATCTACAAACCTTATCAGTGACGATTTTATCTTTCCTTCCAGATCCTTGATAAAAAATTAAATGTTAAACGCAGTAGGGCTAAGAACCGATCCTTGCATGTCTCCACTAGAAACACACCAGCTCAATAATCACCCTTTTACAATTACATTTCGAGACCTGTCAGTTAGCCAGTTTTTAATCCATTTTATGTGTGCCATATTAAAAAAACAACAACTAGATGCAAAATTATCAAAATGTTATGTGGTACCAAGTCAAATATCTTACCAAAATCTAGGTATATTCCACCAACACTATTATGATCTTTATCAACCAAACTTGTAACTTCTTTTAAAATAAAGATATCAAATTTGACGGGATTTGTTTTCTGTTAACCAAAGTTGACTGACAATTATATTACTCTTCTTTAACTCTTTATTAATCAAGTCCCATAACAGCTATTCCATTAGTTTCCTGGGATAGATATCAAGCTGACAGGCCTATAGCTACTCACATCATCCTGCTTACCCTTGAAAATATTGGCATCACATACGTTTTCTTCCAGTGTTCCAGAACTTTCCCAGTGTTCCAAAAAGTATTTTAAAAAATCAGTGTGAATGGTTCAGAAAACTCAGAGGTAAGAATGCCACTTACTGTACACATTACTTCCTACAACACTAAGATGCGCCCTGGAGGTCTTCCCTCAACTTATTGTCCAGACAACATATGGTTTAAGCTTGTGAAGCTAAATAAATTACAGTGAAACGTTGCATGTGTTACTGCAGACATAGAAGTCCCCAATGTGAAAGCCAAGGTATATACATTTGCAGGAGTTAACCAGGCAAACCCATGTACAAATGTTCATTTACCCCACTTTGGGTGCACTATCATAGCAAATTCATGCAAATAACGTGTGTATTTGGATACCTAAACAGTATGAAAAAATCAGGCACAAAAGCTTTAAAAGAATGGTTAAAAAAGATTCAACCATTTTAACTATTTCTGCTTACCAAGAGAAAGATATAAACGTTTTATGTTAAATTTAGATACAAACTCTGTTTTAAATAACAGATACAGATCATTTTATGATAAATGTCCCTCAAATTTACTGCTTTGGGTAGTACAATGAATCTCAGTGCAGATGACAAATTTTTTCAGATAAGAAACTCTGTTTACTTAAGTTTGAACAGACACAGGACAATAATTTGTGCAGTTATAATTTTATTAAAAACTAAATATTTTGTCAAATATCCATATATTTTTATTTCTGCATCTATAAAACTAAAAACTTGAAAAATAAAAGCATCATCAGAAATACAGTTTCATTTTAGTGTTTCACAGCACTATCTGTTAAACACATGCCTATAAGCATGTGTATTTAGTCAACAATATATTAACCTTGGTATGGACAGACAAAGCTTTTTTTGTCTAAATGACAAAGTTTAAATGTACAAACTATTTGCCCTAAATAAAAAGGCTAATATTAAATATTTACAACACTTAGAAATAGCAGCATCTGTAAACAAGGAAATGATCATTGACTAGATTACCAAGATCATTACCAGCAGCGATACATGGCAAATCTCTATATGAGGAATAGCACCAAGAAGTGAAATATGCATTATGAACAGAGCTGTATTTTTAAACAAAAACAAATAAATTTATATAAAATGAGCATTTTAAAAAAAAGTATCCAGCAACACTACAAAAACTTTGGCATTACTGTCTTAAGTTATCTATCTTGTTTCACTGAGGTAGATTTTAATTGTTTTAGATTTTTAGAATTCTCTCCTTGCTAATACGTTAGCTCCCCTCCCGCTTTCCCACCTGAAAAAGTGATGTACAGGTTTAACACTATGCTGGCTGCACATGCATTTCCTGCATACAATCTTTAAAAAAATCTGTTTGCAAATCTAAATAAAACGCCAAACAAATCTGGTCTGTCGACTGTCACTGTTAAACACTGACAAATGCATAGATGATATAGGAAAAAAACCTGTTGTGCAAAGTTATTATGCATTAGTCCTATCATGTAACATATTCACATCAATGACGTTATTTCCACTCTAGTTTAGAATATGCACTTCAGGTCAGTGATAACGGGAACCCATTTCATTTAGCATCACATTGTCTACAGAAGAAATTTTATTGTAAGGTTTGTCTGCAGTTTGGAAGATTTGTAGACAACTCCCTCCCCTCCCCACCCCCAACAAAAAACCCCACAGCTAAATTTATGCTTTCTTAATATCTTGCTTATCTCGTTTGCAACAATTATTCATAATTATTTCTCTTTATTGCTGATTGCTACCATCAGGACCCCCAAAAAGATATGTTCACAATTCAAAGCCCAAATTACAGAGACAGCATTTCTGGAATCCTGTGCAGTAACTAGATCACTTCTGTGCCATATATTGTTTGGCATTCCCCTGCTTCAGTTGTCCACCCAATGTCAGTCTCATTACTGTAAGACTTCAATATATTATTCCATTTGGTGTGTTATTAGAATTGCCATCCTTAAGACAAGATGTTAAACCAAAAGCCATTTCTCCTGATTCTATGGAAATTAAATATTTTTTTAAATTAAAGAGAAAACTTGTTTCCTGACCAAAATTCTCCCTCTCAGGGCTTGTCTACATTACCCGCTGGATTGATGGGCAGCGATCGATCCAGCAGGGGTCGATTTATCGCGTCTAGTCTAGAAGCGATAAATCAACCGCTGAGCGCTTTCCCGTCAACTACTCCACCAGGGCGAGAGGCGCAGGTGGAGTCGACGGGGGAATGTCAGCTGTCAACTTACCACAGCGAAGACACTGTGGTGAGTAGATCTAAGTACGACAACTTCAGCTACGTTATTCACATAGCTGAAGTTGCGTAACTTGGAAGCGTAGACCAGGCCTCAGAAACAGTTGCTACATTTCCTACACAGCTACATCAATACCAGTAGCTGTTTGTACAACACAGCATAACTATTGCATAAAGGTGCTATATAAAACTACATTTTAGTCTATAAATCTGTAATTTATGCATATGCTGTGTTACTGCATGACAATTATTGGAATATTGACTCTTTTGGATGCCAAGAAGTATTTCACAAAATAATTTGAGGCAAGTTTTTTCCCCTTCATTTTACACATTAGATTGCATTTTATATTTTTAAGATCAAACTGCAATTTTATTTACATGGTAAAACCAATAATCCCTATCACATCTTCTCCTACTTCCTAATTCTGAATTTAAAAACACAAGTTTAAGAAAGTTTTCTATTACAACTATATAAACATCTATTATATTGTTTCCTGAAATTCTAATGTTTGTGGTGTTTTTAATTAATTTGCTCCTATCCTTGAAGACAAGAACTTGCAAAAGTCACTCAAGAAGTTTGATAAGTATTTGCACAGGTGTCAGGAATCAATACCATCGGTATTAACTGTACATATTACAATAAAATGCCTACTTAACCTGTCTAATAGAAAATAATTTCTTACACACTTCTGTGATCTCATTTGGATGTTAAATTAATTCAATCAAGTCCCTTAAACATTAGGGAAAGGAGAGGGCTAATCTAGTTGAAAGAATATTATCTAGACACTTTCACAAAGAATAACACAAAATAATAAAAGGACAAACTTAAAAACCTCAAAACAACAAACTCTGCAGAAAATGCTAACAGAAAACAGTAACAAAATCAGAGAACCAACAGGGGTGTTGGTTAGAATGAGAGAAAAGAGGAGGCAATGATCAAGGGTCCTCTTTCATGATCCACCTACTCCTTTTATTTACAAGATGTATTCAGTGACCTTAACAGTTCCATATGTGTTTCACTACATTTATTACCACTGTGGCAATTTGAGTTCTAATGACTGTTCCCCAGTACAGGGGGAAACCCCTACCCCCAATAAGTATTTAATATGGCCATTATATCTGTCTGTGGCACATAACAGTCTAACTTCCGATGGGTTGTAATACTTTGGGTTAGTTGGGATTAACGTGAGGGTCACTGCAATAAAGAGGTCAGACCCTTTAGTATCCCCCCAATGCCTTAAACTCTATAACTATGACTCTGTCATGCGACAACAGTCCTTTTAGGTATGCTGTTACTCATACCTCCCTTTCTGATATGGTCTAGATAAGCCCTCATTTGCTGCTTCCATAATGCCACAGAGATTTTTCATGGGGGCAGAGAGATTTTTCACAGTTCCCTCTCACTGCTCAGTTCCTTCCCACCTCCTCTCCCATCTGCCAAAGAGCACAGTAAATTTACTTAGCAATTGCCAAACATCAAATAGGCAGATTAGTCATAAGCATAACAGGAGGAGCAGGTTGATTCCAAGGCCTATTTATACATATATCAATAATCAATAAAGGGAAAGCATTATATGGACAAAAGAGTGTTTAATATGACTTTCTTGCTATATCAATTAACATGATATGTGCCATAATAGTTACATAGGAACAGACTCTCAAACTGTCTGTGATCTGCTCAGACACGGTGGGGGTGGGGGTGAGGTTGGTGGTGTTTGTGGCTTCCTGGCCCTAAGCCACCCAGCTCTTGTTCAAATTAGAGCTGCAGTGAAGCAGATTTATTTTAGACCAGAGGAAGACTGAGTGTAGTGGGTCAGTGCTCAAGTAGGTGCCACTTCCCCTCCATGCTGGGGGTGGTAGAGCCACTTCTTCCAGCTTTTCATTGGTAGACAGTTCCTCTGCATGAGAAATTCTCCACTGGCCATCTCCAGCTGTTTTATGCCCACTTTGTGCAGCATGCAAAGTGGATTTAGCAGGCTAAAGAATCTGGCCCTTAATGTTTAATCATCCTACACGTATACAATATTCTTTGTGCAAAACTAAGCATTTCCCTGCCTTGTTTTCCTGAGGTATGGACATGCTACAAGAGAACTACTTTGGCGAAATCACAAGACTACTTCTAAAAGTTTTGTTATTGTTTCCTAGTTATGTTATCACACACATCAAAAGAACCAATATACAAATTAACCCTAACACTTAAGCACCAGACCAAGTTGCTGACAACTTGTGCATTGTGCACAGAGTATTTGAAAAGCACTACTTACTCTTAAACTACAGCAATTGTTAGAGTAATTAAACTAATATGTATTTGTATGAAAATAAATAGGAAACTGTGAGTTAAACAGTTCACAGCTTTCAAATAATTGAACCAAGGTAATTAAATGGGAACTATAGTTAGATTTCAACCTTCCAGTAACAGTGTCTGATTGTCAGGCTCCACTGTCTCCACTATATAATATCAGGCTTTTTGGAGCAAGAGGATATATTTTTATGTACATTCAATTTGGCTAGCTCAACCACAATGTACAGACCAAATTGATGGAGTTAAAAGACTTGAAGAAACTTAGTTTTTGAATGCCACACTCTTACTCATAAATATAGAAAATAACTCTAGGTAACATTCAGCAGCATACTAAATAATCAAATGTTCTTAACCCTGCAGCAATTTTTAAAAAATCCTAGTATAGAACATATGCCCACATAGCACAGAGTTTCTAAATATGATACAGAAAACTGGACTTCTTTATAAATAGCTTGTGGCATTTGGTGACAGCAAAGTACTTTCATTAACTGGTAGTTTGGGCCACAGCTGAAACTAGCCGCTCAATCCCACAGTCGGGCAATTGCAAAGCTCAGGTCTTTTGTTGTTCTGTTTCTTTTATAATCTGTTTGATGCAATATAAATCCAAATCTTTGTCCAATAGCATTCCAGAAGTTTTGTGTGGTTTTTAAAACTAGTATAAATGGAGACATCATTCAGCAGAAATACTTGTCTCAGTGGTTCAATAGAGTTTCTCACCTAATACAGGCAACAATCAGAATGTTTTAAGGAAGAGGAGGTGGCTGAGTGCACATACATGATACATTGGCAGGAAGCCAAAGGAAGTTTTTAAAAAAAATCTCAAAATGCCATAGTCAAATTGTATAAAGCAGCAGGCCAGCTTCACTATTTCTGGTAGGACTATATTCCTTTTCCCATGGGACATCTGCTGGAATTTGTACTTCTCAGAACAGATTCACTTTAGCTGCAGTACAGAACAAGCTTATAGTTTAACTGTGTAATGCCTAACATCAGAGGGGGAAATCTTCAATGACAAAGTTGACACAGGGACACGCCCTCTTCCACTCCCAAATGCAGTTATCCTGTATACTTCTCAATAATCCCTTTGAGACTATTTTAAACCAAGGAAATGTTTACAATCACTGATCATTTCCATTCATACAGACCCTCACAGTACATAGGGACAGCAAATAACATATTGCCATAAATTGCTATGTTTACAAAGGAATCTTTGAAAACTGCTTTTAAAAATAAATAAATTAATTATCTTTAAAACCATTATCTCTGTATAACAAATTAAATCTTCTCTAAAGGCTTAAGCTTATATTAAAAATACATAAGCCAAAAGTTCTTAATTATGACATGTAAAAATGTTAAAGGAATGCAACCTCTAATCATGAGTAATCCAAAATACCATTATATTATCTATCAAAAATATTCTAACACAAAATTGCATCTTGATTCTAATTAGAGTTTTTAGTTTACAAAATCTGGAACTGAAATAATGCCTGACCAATCTGTCCAATATCTGGGAATTATTATAGTGTTATAGCTTATCCAGTGGTAAACCCATTTTCAGCAAGTAACAATTCAGCAATATACTCCTCTTAATTTATGGATTTAATAAAAAATAAATGCCTAAAACGTGATCCCATCTCCCTCCAATCTCATGATTTTCTCATTTCCTTAATACAGCTTTGATAGACCTCCTCAGGTTCCTGATTTTGATCCACACTATCCAGAACTTCACCGATTTGCTGGGCAGAGCCCAGGTAACACACTTTCATATGAGTAGTGAGATTCTTTTGTGTACCAAAACCTTTGCTGCAAAAGAGACACACAAAGGTACGTTCATCTGAGTGCACAGACATTAGATGCCGGTTCAGATCTGTCTTGTCTCTAAAGAGTTTTAAGCAGTCAGGACACTGCATCTTCTTGTGGTTAAAGTGGATTGTCTTTTCATGCCTATCCATATTTGATTTTAGTGTGAAGCTTGCAGGACACTTAGAACACTGGAAACGGGCAAGCTGATCCTGGGACACATGATCAGTGAGGCCAATGAGCACAGGTCTGGCACAGTCAATTATGTCAAAAGGAAGAATCATGGAAAAAGCATGTTCGTGTATGTGCGCCTTCAACTTTTCAGTGCACTCAAAAACCCTCCTGCAGAAACCACACGTCAGTCTCTTGGTTAAGGTTGAATCCAAGAACAGGCCTTCATTCATTAAGTCCATATCTTCAGATCTTGAAATGTTTATATCTAAAACAGAAACACACACACGTTAATGACTTTAAGTAGAAAATAATTTTTAATTAAAGGTATTGTTCTCTCCATTTACCTGTGTCAGAGTTGTCAAACTGCCACAGTGCTAAAAATCCATCATAGGGGGCCTGTAAATGAAAAGTGCAATTAAGTTAAAATAAACACACAAAGAAAAATATTTCTCACCCACCCACCCACCAACCCTCCACTTCTTTAACAGAGATCCAGCATTCTATTCAGCAATAATTAATTTCTCTTCTACAAACTTTTCATTATTAACAACATTTAGAGATTGCGGTCATAATTTTCAAGTTTGGAGCACAAAGAAGGGAACCTAGATAGGAATTTAAATTCATATTTGGACTCGTAAGTAAATGTGGTTCCATTTTCAGAGTTGCCTAGCACACACAGCTCCCTTCAACTTAATGGGAACCATGGGTGCAGAGCAATTCTGAAAGTCAGGCTACTTTTATTTAGGAGCTGGCATATGGATCCAGGTACCTAACTTTGCCCTTAACCCTTTACTGTCTATGGAACAGAGCGGATGTTGTAGTCTGGGCAGGTTTCTCAGAGATTGGGGACAGGGTGGGATGGTTAATTAACCTTTCTTACCATGTGATTTTTTTTACTAAGGTGACTGCAAAAGAAGAGCTGTATTTTCCTCCATTTGTTTAATAAGGAGGCAAATATCTCATTCAAAAATATTTAAAAATGTAACATTACTGAGAGCTACATATTTTAGTTCAGAAACTTTTCCATTATGGAAAGCAATCCCTGCTTCTATCCATGTTTAAGTAATGAGTAAAAAAGCACACTGGACACCTGTGTGTTCAAGCATCCGTATATTGTATTATAACTCTTAATGGTTTTTTATAATAAAAAGCACACATGCCATTTTTGTAAAAAACACTAATTACTTTTGGATGTATGTTCCATTGAGGAAAGAAAGAAAAGGGAAAGGGAGCTGCAAAATTAGGGAAATATTAGCTCTTAACCCAGCTCAGGAGCAAATCTGGATTTTTTTTTTCCTGAAGTTTTAAATTAAGTATATTTTGAAAATGTAATTCTCTAGTGTGACATGGCAAAAGTATAAAAATACGATGGTCCCTGCACATTTTTCTACTAAGATGAATGTGTGTTAACCCCCCCTAACATTTACAAATTTTTGCAGCTATCTCTTGATCTTACCTGAGCCGAGGAAGACAGCTTTCCTTTTATCATGGTTTCTGGTGACATTTCACCAGAACAGGAGATCACAGGGGGGCTCTGAGTGGCAAGGTGTGATGAAGGCAGCAGGGGAGATGGTGCTTCCACTTTGCCATCAAATTCGCCCCTTGAACGATTCAAGTTGGCACCAGGCCCTGGGGAACACAGGAAACGAGTCTCACCCACGTGAACTAGCACCAGCTGGTGGTTTTAAAAAAGGCCCTGAAAAGGCAGTGAATGAGCACTTGTAGTTTATCTTCTGTCAGTGGGAGGGAACGCAGCAGCGTAGTGATGCCAGGCCTTTTGTGTTTTTAAAACCAGCCTCCCCACCCAAAATGCCAGTTGCCTGCATGTGATGTATGTAGTGGGGGTTATATCTCACAGCAGCAAAATGGTCACTAAAGAGAGTCACATGGGAGAAAGAAGCAAAATGTAGCACAAATATTCTGAACAATTACATCTCTGAAATACACTGCTTTAACAAGTACTATTTCAAACATATAGCTCTAAATTTTCCATGAACATATACAAAAATTATTTATCCATTATCCATATAATTGTCTTTAAAAATTCTGTCAAAGTCTTAAGCCCAACATTTAACCATAATAAATAAATAAATTAATTTGTTTTATATAGTATCCTTAATCCCAGATCTCAAAGTGCTTTACAAAGGTGAGAAAGTATTACCTACATTTTATGATTGGGAAAGCAGAGAGCTTAAGAGACTTGTACAAGGTTGCACAATTAACCCCTAAAAAGAGTTACATTCTAAACCTCTACTAAAGTTTAAGGGAAAAGAAAATGACTGACCACTAAAAGGCCAACTTATTTTTGCTGTGCCAGACAAAATAAAAGTGTATCCCTTTGTTCATGTTGTGACAGCAGCTAAATGGTATACAGTACGCAGAAAGTATGTTGACAATCAATGGTGAAAATATATAATGATGTTTTGACTAAGACAAATTGCTATACAAAAGTTTAAAATTGTTAATTAAACCTTAACAGCCATCTTAATTGTTGCCTCATTTCAACCTCACAAATGATTGCTTGTGAAAAGAACGTGGGCAAAATCATCAGGAACAAATACTGTATATGCATTGTTAAATATGGTATTTGTAAACTAAGCTGTAAAAAAACCACAATTTAAAATACTTTACATCCTTTCAAAGGCTTTTCATTCTTATTACAAGAGTACAATAATTTGCTTGCAAGATAGCAAACAAGGTGTATAAAAACTTAGCATAATTTTAATCAAATTATTAAATACGTGCAAACGTTAAGTCACATGGCATAAACAATTATTTCACAAAAGATACAACTTAATCAAAATTACAATGGAGCATTCCACCGAAACTTAAACCACCCACCCCAAAACACAACCACTCAACATTTTATTAAATACCCAAAAAGATTAAAGTGACTTTAAGATGCCTTGTAACAAGGATTCCCCATTCCTTCCTCAGTTTATTTAAAACACCACTGCTACTCTTGCACTTCTTACTATCTTCTGGTCTGGCCTCTTCTGTTTTGGTCTTCTGTATTAGAGTTACTCTCACGGTTTAGTGAGTTACATTCAGGAGCGTTGAGAAGAGAATATTTTCAAGCTTGCCTTCTATTTAACAATAAACATTGCAGGGAGAATTCAAAAAACAAATGTAGGGAGTAATGAGGCAAAATTAAATTATTGAGTTACTATCTCCAGTTATAAACAGGTGGATTTCTTGTCTTAATTTACCATTAGAACATATGTTATTTCCTTGTGAATGGGCAATGATCTGTGGCAGGTTCAAGAACACATGGAGAGTACATACAAATGTAAGAACGGCCAGATTGGATCAGACCAGTGGTCCATCCTGCCCAGTATCCTGTCTTCTGACAGTGGCCAATGCCAGATACTTCAGAGAGAATACACAGAACAGGCAATCATCAAGTGATCCATCCCTGTTGTCCAGTCCCAGCTCTGGCACCCAGACGCTAGGGACATCTAGAGCACGGGGTTGCATCCCTCACCTTCTTGGCTAATAGCCATTGATGGACCTACTCTCCATGAACTTATCTAATTCTTATTTGAACCCTGTTATAGGTCTGGCCTTCACAACAGCCTCAACACAGGTGACTGTGCATTGTGTGAAGAATTTCCTTATGTTTGTTTTAAACCTGATGCCTATTAATTTCACTGGCTGACCCAATTCTTGTGGTATGTGAAGGAGTAAACAACACTTCCTTATTCACTTTATCCACATCATTCATTATTTTAGAGACCTCCCTCATATCCCTTAGTCATCTCTTTTCCAAGCTGAAAAGTCCCAGTCTTTTTAATCTCTCATCATGTAGAAGCTGTTCCATACTATTAATCATTTTTGTTGCCCTTCTCTGTACCTTTTCCAATTCTAATACATCTTCTTTGAGATACAGAGTAAAAAAATATTTTCAACATTCAAATTAATCAGGGGAAAAAAAATCAGGTTTATAGTATTACACCACTTTAGGTAATTGCACAATCACTGTCCACCTACACAGATATGAGATTAACTGGTGTTCTGATTAAATCTACAATACTAATGCAGATTGCCCTGTTTACATTGCAGCTCTGTATTGTGACTCTAGAGAATTTACATACGGAGTCCAATTCAGGCTAAATGTAGTCTGAACTTTAGCAAAGTAAGAAACAATGGTTTAAGCTTTTGGAATTCCCTTGCTAGTTCCATTAGTAAGCTATACTTGGTAATAAATGTGAAGTAAACAGCTGCCCACTTATTAAAGCAACAGCGAAGGCTGATGGAATGGGCAATTTTTTGGAGCATGAGGGGAAACAATATGCCACTCCTGAAAATGGAAAGGAAAGATATGCAGCATAAAATAGATATTAATTGTTGTTATGTATCTACTTGTTTGTTTCCACCAATTGCAAGTATCAAATTAAGGTATATCATTGATGTTTTGTACTATGCATGTAAGTAAATAGTGTCAGAGTTTAGGTTTTAATCCATTCTGGTTAATATAATAAGAAATGTTAAGATTATTTTTTTCTTTAAATTCTTTCATGGAAGCAAGACAATTTTCTTAATCAGAAATTAAAACTATCAATTGTCCTGTAGTCAGCATTGTTCACGGAAAAATATGCACAGAAGATCTCAGTGATAGCTACATGAAAATAGTATCCTCCATTGCCAAGAGCACTAACAGCTTTAACAGTAAACTCCTGTAGAAAACTTAAATTGAAATGCCAAGATCATTATGACATGCTTAAAATGACATCAATTCTCCTCTAAATCTTGTAAGAAAACGTTCGTGCCTACATGAATACCACTTGGGAAAACTGACCACTGTGTAAATGTATTCCTTTAACTTTTTGTTAAAGTATAAATTATTGGCTTAAATGAATATCTAAAAATAAAATATTAATTGGTTAGCCCAAGAGAAAAGGGGCCTTTGTACCATGCAATTTGTTGTGTAACGTGCTTCATAGGAATTGCTTCTATAAACAAACAGAGAGTAAACAGGAAGAGCCGAACAGACATATGGAAAACTTTATAACAGACTAATCTGAAAACACGAAAGGAGTCTTTTTTTTTTTAAATGAGAGTTGACTTCAATCACCAGAAAACTGAAAACTTAACTGACTTTTTAACTATGGAAAATATGGATGAAGTAATCAGATCAAGTTATTTCCTATAGCATTACCTGAAGGGCAAGAAATGAAAATAATCTTTAAATTTTTTTATTACTTTTATTTTTAAGCTGATTTGAATTGGTTAAGTTTAAAAGTACTGCATTACCTTCTGCTCAGTTGTTCTAAACACAATATATGAATATCCACTGAAACAAGAATCATCCTGTATTTCCATTGTCCATTAACTGAGTATTAGGGATTTCATGCCTCTCTTTCAGTGTTCATTACAAAAGGTACAATGCTTGTACATCCTTTAAAATTAATGTTTATTTACACAGAACTTTTTACTTTGTTTTGTTAGCTTAATGTTTACAAAACAGAACCACATTAAAGTTGACATGAATCAGCAGTTCCCTTTACTCACCAAGCATGAAGATTTCTCAGGTTTAAAATCCATTAGAAAAATCAGCAAAGGTATGATGAGCACCTTTATGTATTCTCAATTAGCTTCTTACAACAGTATAAACTATGCCAGAGAAAAACCAAAGAAACCCTGTATTTCTACAGCAAACAGGGGTGCAACCAGAAATTTCCTGAGGGAGCCCAAGAGGTGCATTTGTGTGTGTGTGTCCCCTCCTCTGCACTGCCAAGACCTCTTCCCGCTCTCCTCCCACAGGAGAGACTGACTGACTGAAACACTTTCCCCTCCTCGCATCACCCCTGAGAGTTGGGACCCCCGTCCCCTCCCCGTCTATGGCCAAGGAGGGGGGGAAACCTGGGCCCCCTGATTCTCTGCCCTCATTGCATCCCTAACAGTGACAGAGTTATACCCCCATTAGAAACCTCATGAGTATGTCAAACAAAGAAAATACACTCTTACAACCTATTCCTCCTTACCTCAACCTTACTCAGAAAAGGGACAGCAAATATTACCAACACTATTTAGGTGCTCTTCTTACAATACTATTTTCTGGGTCAGGAAGACAACTGAATCAACAGATGGTTAAGATCCAACACACTTTCTTTTCTTTTTTTAAAGCTTCAGGATGAAAACCATCTAGAAATGCTTGGTGTTAGTGCACGTCATTTTCAGATTTGACAAAACAGAAAACAAAACTACAATTAATAATTATTATTTTTAAAGAACTTTGTTCATTGCCTTTTTTTTTTTTAATTACAGTTCCAAAGATTTAAATGATAAAATCCTCAACTCATGGGTTTGAGAAAGAAAGTAAAGAACTGAAATAATGGGAGGGGGAAAAATTCCAAAGATCGACTACTAACCTAAATTGCATGTTCTGAATGTATTAGCAGTGCCCTAATCACTTGATACATTATAACTTGTGAGTTTAATCCTAAACACGGATTTAAAAACAAGCTATCACTTATGGCTTTTTAACAAAAACAACAGAATATAAAGTTTAATGAGAAATTTTAGTGTATAGAGTTAAATATCACTAAAGAATTAACATTAAAAAGATACTCAAATTGAAGGGACCATTATAAAACAAGTACACTCAAAATTATGACAGTAGCTCCTAGTGATACATTAACAAACAGCAAGGAGTCTAATCAAATATAAAGAGGAGGTTCCCCCTCCCCACCAATTCCCTGCTTCAATCAGCTGTAAAATGAGTCTCCCCAGGCTTTTGGGCATGGTTGTGGCAAGAACTATAGACCAATTATCTTTTTCTCTTAACTCCAGAAGAAATTCATTTCACTTGCATGAAGACCAAGTAATTAGGGCCTATGTGGGTGAATTTCATGTGCTGGTGAAAGCGCAAGGATGTGAAATCAAATACCTGCCAATGTAGGGCCAAGATGAGGGGCTGCAGTGTGGCATCCTCCCAGAGCTGTTACTCTTGCCCATGAAGGCAGAAACTGCTTCATCATGCTATTACTCCTAGAAGCAGTGGCCATGACATATTGTCCATGTAACACTAATCCCAGGTCCCCTCCCTTGACCTGCCCTATTCCTAGCCTCCACCCACCTGTAGGCCTGGTGAGGAGACCCTTTCTACAGAATGCAAGGAGGGCAAAAACTCCCCTGTGCAGAACACTCTGCCTACAGGTTCCTCCACACAGTTGCAACAAGAGTTTAGGTGGTACAAAGGGCCATGTGCTGCTTCATTGCAATGGGGCCATCTGCACTCTAGGAGTAGTCTGAACAACAGAATATTCTACTTATTTACTTAGAGAGATTACCAAAGTAAAGAAACTACCCTAGCAATTAAAAAGAACAATGCAAAACATCACCCCCAAAACAAAAACAAATGAAACACAACTCCAAGTTGCAAACAAACAAATGAACAACAACAAAAAGATTACAACCACCAACTCCCTTTAGTTTTTCACTTTTAAAACCAGACTAACTTCAACAAAAAATTAAATTATTTTCATTTTGGGAATGAGAAGGAATATTAAGATTTGCCATTATGTTATTTTTAATTGCATTGCCACTGCACTGTAATTCATCATGCAATTCGGGTGATTGATTGCTAGCTTAAAGGTGACCTAAACATTTTGGCCTTCAAAAATAAAAATAAATAAAAATCAAATATGTGCTAAATGTTCTTTTCGCTTTGTTTATTTGGGTCATTCGCTGCCTTAATGATGTTGTTTTCCCCCACCCCTTTCTGGAAGTCGGAAGTGCATATACTGCTAATGGCCATCTTTTGCTTTGTACGATGCCCCGGCCAGTGTTCTGCTCCCCCACTACTGAAAATACCATCTCAGTACAGCATATATGGTTGTTATTTCTATTTTCTTCAGCCTACCAAAGTTTCATCTAAAACACTTTACAAAAGACATGCATAGAAGAAACTATAGAACTACCTTATAACATAGGCAAGCATATATACTCAAGTTCTTATTAATGGTGTGTACACATAACCAGTAGAGCATAACCTGAAGCAACCAGGAAATCATCCTATGAACTATGATGTTTCCACATACTTCAGACTTGAAGAAAGTATGTTTTAAGTTAAGAATAAACAGAATGGTCACGTTTATCCTGAAAAAGAGCATGGTGTAAGCTCAAAAGCTTGTCTCTTTCACCAACAAAAGTTGGACCTATAAAAGGTATTACCTCACCTACCTTGTCTCTCTACCATCCAGGGATCAGCACAGCTACAGCAACACTGTAAATGCTTTTACCCTGATTATTTGGGGATACTTAGCAAATGTGCAAGTGACTAGTTGCAAGATGCTATCAAGAATTTCCCTTCCTTCCTTCAATTCCAGTTTTTGTAATTATCAAATATTTGGTCCGAAAATAAAACCCCAAAACAAACAAGAAGTATCACTCTTTGTGCATAAGCATAGTGGAAGTCAGTATGGCTATAGAAACTGTATTAGTTCATTATCAAATACAGAAAATCCAAAGGAAGAAGCAAAAAAGGATTAGGCTTGTTGGGTCTACAAACATGACTACAGCTCTCATTTTATTTTTAAAATTTACTGGAGTGGCAGTTCCTTCCCACCTGGATTTAAGACTGATTCATTTTTTATCCAAATCCTACACAGCATCCCTTCTTTAACTGAAAAAGTCAAAGATTCCATATTCTCTAAATACGTAAAACCATGCTAGTGATTTGTCAATAAGCACAATGTCCAAATCAATGTAATAAATATCTCCCTAATACCTTTTGTATTTCCGACAATTGGTACTAGAGCTATGCTGCATAACACTACAGACAACAGGATTCTAAACCTCGTGGGATGTGCATTTATACAGAAGTTTAACATAGGTATAAATAGTAAAGGAGTAATAAATCTAGAGTGACCTGAATTTCCTCCTTTTACCCTAATTAGTTTTTAAATTAATCTTTAAGCAAAAATATAAAAGTATAAACTTACGAGATAAAGAATGTGTGCCTTTGGGTAAGTACTCGAATAGCAGAGAACTGTCCTCTCCCAGCATGTCAGCTTTCAGAGATAACAGGCTGTTCTTACTCATGAGGGCTGCGCGCAGGTTAGCAACTGTCGCAGCCTGAAGTGCATCATCCTTCTCTGGGGTAAGAGGCTGAGATAGGTAGCTAGCATCACCTCCTAGGAGTGCTTCATCAACATTTGCGTAAAGGTCTGATCTCTCCACTCGGTTATCTGAATTGCTGGGTTCTGTCACATCAGCACCTATGTAAATAAAAACACCATTAGAGAAACATACAAAGAATTCAAACTTTCAAGGTGAGATATCTACCACGTGCATTTCTAATCTTAGGACTAAACAGCTAGGCAACAATAGAACATAGGAAGAGGACCTATTGGTTTTGCTTTCATAAGTAGATGGTACAGAGTTCTGGTTTGGGTCTCAACTTTTATTGTCCGTTACATATTTTAATTTAAAACAGTTACACATTTTTACTCAACCCAAAACATGCAACTCACATGCTTCTAATGTCCAGACTACACAAAGATTAAAGCAAAAACTCTGTTAACGTTTTCTGTTGCCAACCACTAAAGACTTATTCTAATACATGGTGAGAAACAAATTTAGTGTGAGTAACTCTTCCACCCTTGAGAAAGCCTGAAGGTGAACTGCAATATTATATGACCCATAATCTTGAAACAGAAAGTGTGTACACGTTACAAATTATAAGAGATACATCAGAACCAATTCAGTTAAGGTTCTTCACCAGATCCTACCAACTTGGGTTGTAGTCTTCACTGTTGTCCTATGAAGCAGGTGGTTACATCACAGCTATCACAAACAATGTAGATGGATAATCAATGTAACTCACTGGATTATACTGAGCAATTCATATTTTGTACTACAGCAAGAGTTTCACTGACCATGACAGTTAAGATTTTATCATAGCAGGCTAGTACAGAAACTATTTTCAACCACTTTAAATTGTGGCTTTCCAGCTGAAATTTTCCAGGGTTGGTCTTTTCCCCAAGATGAAGATTTTGGAAAATCTGAGCAACAACAGGTCTACTACAATTCCATGTGGTCCCTAACGTCATTCATATTAAAAGTATACCATAAACTACAGTTGCACATCTATTATAAATGAAGTTTAACATGAGTACTTGTGAAAAAACTCTGACAAAACAGACCACCTGACATAGTTAATTGCCTCAGAAGTAAAAAATATAATGGACTATTACAACAATTAGCATAAGTGCAGAAGAACGAAAAGAATATTAGAAAATAATACACACGTATGTAAAGTTGTAAATATTACATTTGCATGTTTTTTATTCTACTAAAAATGACATCCATACCTTTAGCCATCATGATAATTATTTAAAATATTCCACAAAGGAATAATCTCCCAACAGAGCAACAGTGACCACACACACAACAAAGTTAACTAGCCATCAATTCAAAATAGCCAAACATACCCAACAAACCTAAAACCCAATCTCAAACACACAGCCATTGCCAAAATCCTGAATAAATGGACAGTCGGTGCAGCATGTCCTAAAAGTCAACAGATTATGGCTATTTTGGAAAGCCAGCAGGACATCACTGACAATGCCCCATCAAGGGGATTCTGTATCTCCGCAGAGTGCATGTGTGGCTGGACCATATAGGGAGAGAGGCAGTTTTTCCAGTAGACAGGTCCCAAATGATTTATTACTTTATAGGTCAAAACCAATTCTTTAAAATTCACTCAAACCAATAGGCAGCCAATGCAAATCAGAGTGCTGATGCTGTGTGCTCCCCTACAAGATATACCATTTAACAAGTGAGCTGTAGCAGTCTACACCAGCTTCAGTTTTCAAATGGATTTAATGTGTGGCCCCATAGAGAGCATATTATCATTTATATAGCAATTTCCATCACTACATCTCAAAGTGCTTTACAAAGGAGGTCAATCTTTATCCCCATTTTACAGATGGGGAAACTGAGCACAAAGGTGAAGTGGCTTGCCCAAGGTCACAGAGCAGGCTAACGGTAGAGCTAGGAATAGAATCCAGGTCTTGAGTTGCAATCTACTGTTCTATCCACTAGACCACACTGCTCTACATTACTGTAATGTAATTTTGAAGTGACAATGCTACGAACAACAGCAGCAAGATCCAAATCGGAGATCAAAGGTTGCAATCTCCTGTCTGAGAGAAGACCAAAAAACGACATATTGGTCACTGCTGTAATATGGAGTGTCTAAAAGCCACTGTGTTTTAAATGATGGTCTAAGACCATTCCAAAATTAAGAAACTAAGGATAGATGAATACTGTGACACTCTACACTCCAGGGGAGCACCCTGTAATCCCCATATTCATTTGTATATAATTTTGATGTTGCATACAAGGTATCCCTTGAAAGGTATCATGGGAAAAGTTATGATCTGCTGAAACCCATTGTTACATCTAAATATATATTATTAATGCATATGAAGTTATGAGAGTTGTGTTGTATGATTGTCACTAAAATATGCTATGGGTTTGGGAAGTGCCCAGATACTAGTGCCTCCAAAGACAATAACCAGGGAGATAACCAACACCTAGGCAAGTGTAGAACAACTATCAACAGCCACTGTCCAGCAAGGGAGCTACAATGCAATGACTCACTTGCACAAGGTCACACCAAGGGAACTGCTCAACCTTGCCTGGGGACTCAGCAGTGACCATGAGACATGCCTGGATTTGTGTTCTCCAATCACATGGGACTAGAGGTATAAAACAGAACAGAGTCACCCCATGCTGGGCCCTTTTTCCTCCCCCACCTACGCTGCAAGCAACAAGGATGTTGAGAAGACAGACTATTTCAACAGAGGAGACTGGCCCATGTTTAAGGGACAAACCTGTATATTAATGACTGTAAGAGCCAGTGGAGTGAGAACATTGCTTGATCTAAATACTGCCTAGTGTGATAAAGGGTTAAGGTTTAGACTGCGTGCTTATATTTTATTTTGGTAACCACTCTGACCTTCTGCCGATCACTTATAATCATTTAAAATCTATCTTTTGTAATCAATAAACTTGTTTTACTGTTTATCTTTACCAGTGAGTTTGCCTGAAGTGCTTGGTAAATATGCTCAAGTTACCAAGACTCATGTATGTCCACTTTCCATTCATGAAGTGGTGAACCAATAAATAAACTTGCATTGCTCAAGAAAGGGTCTCGGGCAGTGCAAAACGATATATGTCTGAGGTACAAGGCTGGGAGCTCGGGGGATTTGGCTCTGGTGCCTTTCTCTGTGTGATTCATGAATGGCTCTGGGAGCATTCATGTAATTTAGCTGGGTGTGGGGCTCCATGAGCGGTTGCACTGAGTGGTAACAGCACCTGCGGGGGTTTGCTGCTTGCCACTAGTAAGGCATTGTGAGAGACAACCCAGAATAGGGAGTAAAGAGGGCACAGCGGTTCCACAGTCCCAGGCTGCATCCCAGGGATTCCGTCACAAATACCTTCAACCAAAGGGGCTTATGTTATCTCTCCATATCATCCTAAACTGGACATCCTACAATTTAGCACCACCTGAGGTTTGTCTAGTTTGAGGTTTAACTCACCTGCCCTCCTCTATGACCTCTCATCTCAACCTGACTAAAACTGGCTAAAAGTGTTCAACAGCATTGTCCAGAGAAGGGGTTCTCAGCCTTTTTCTTTCCGAGCCCTCCCCCCCCCCAACATGCTATAAAAAAAACTCCATGCCCCACTTATGCCACAACAACTGTTTTTCTGTATATAAAAGCCAGGACCAACATTAGTGGGTAGCAAGCAGGGCACCTGCTCGAGGCCCCATGTCACAGAGAGTCTTGTGAAGCTAAGTTGTGCAGGCTTCAACTTCAGCCCCGAGTGGCAGGGCTCGGGGCCCCAGGCCACAGCCCCATGCGGTGGGGCTTCAGCTTCCTGTCATGGGTCCCAGAAAGTCTAATGCCGTCCCTGCGTGGTGGACCCCTTGAAACCTGCTCAAGGCCCCTCTGGGGGCCCCGGATGCCTGTTGAGACCCACTGGTCTAGAACACACAAGACAAAGCTGGCTTTCACCCTCATAAAAAAATACTTAAAATACTGTACTCCATGCCATCTTTGTGGCCTTCCTAGTGGCCACATGAATAAAAGGGGTGAAAGAGGAAACTCTGCAATACCCTACACTTGAAAGCCCTATTTGAGAAACACTGTGATCATGAGACTAAAGACTATCCCAAAACATTTGCATAACAATAGCAGAATTAAGGTTAATCATATGGATATCTTGGCTTTTAAGTGCTTAACTATGCAACTTGAAGTTTCTCTCAACAGTTTTTTTAAACAGAAGTGTATCTGAAGTTAGTTATTTGTGATATGCTCTGATATTTTGAGGTTTATTCTGTTAAACTGGATTGCATATATGAAGATAGAACAATAGCCTGCTCTTGTCCCATACCTACATCTTCCACTTCCTTCAAAAATGAACTATTTCCTTCAAAAATTCAACTATTCACTCCTCTGTAGTACTCAATCAACACTGTTGGAGATTTAGGGGAAATTAAAGGATGGCAATGCAAGCTTTGCAACTAACATGACAGCAGTGTTTAGATTCAGCTGGCAGACATATTCTCTCTCTCCCTCTGTAAAGCAGAACTATTTCTGATTATTCCCTCCCTCCCTCCCTCCCCATATTTTATTTCTGGAGAGTCAGCTCAACAGTCTTAGTTTCTTTTAGAAAAAAGTATTTTAAAAATTAGTTTTCCAAATTTAAAATGTTAATATTTAGCCACATTTTTATTAGTGTTTATAATTAGAGCATAAAAGCATTTTTAAAATGTCCCTTTAATCAAAATGATTAAAAAATAAAGTATCGCATGAAGAGATAAAGAAATGAAGAGAATTATGGCTAATTAAAAAGGCAATTTAACAAACATCTTTAAAACCTATTACTCCTACCAGCATTGTTTGTAGTGCATTTTGCATGAGGTGGCAAAGAATTCAGGCCTGAAAGGATGTTTGACAACAATGACTGTTGCCAAATATTGGGCAGTAAAACATTTCCAGTTTTCTCACTTCTTTTCCATAGCCAATTACAGATGCTGACTGACAGTTTCCAGAATGTGGTTCTGCATGCTGCACATAAACACTAATTGCCAAAACACAGGCAGATTAATTGTAACCACAAAAAGATATGAAGTATTCGTCAAAAGCCAAGATTACAGGCAGCCAATGAAATAGTTACTTTAGGGCTTCCAGTATTTATAGTTGAAATGACCTAATCAAATATACATTAAGGCAAAATAACTAATCACACTAACGTAATTACTAAAAAAATACAAAATAAAAATACAAAACAATAAACCCCAAACAAAGTCCCTCTTAATTAAGTTTGCAAAATCCCTCTCTCATCTGACATAACAGCTCTTCTAATCTGCTAGCAAAGAATCATATGAACCTAAAGTATCCATCGCTGCCCAATTAACTAATGCGGGGTGGAGAACTTACGGCAGGCAGGCCAGATCCAGCACACTGCTGCATTTCATCTAGCCCGCGGCTAGTCTCCACGCTGCAGGCCAGAAGCCCTGGGTCTCGGCACCCCCCGGGGGTCTGGAGCAACGAGCACCAGCTCACCCAGCTGCATGGGAAAACTGGGGTTGCCAAGCCATTAAAAGTACGGTCGGCTCTGCACAGCTCCCAGAATGTCCCTGCGACCCCTAGGAGCAGGGGCAATCAGGGAAGCTCCACATGCTGCCTCCGCCCGCAGTGCCGGCTCTGCAGCTCCCATTGGCTGGGAACTGCGACCAATGGGAGCTGCGCCTGCAGGAAGCATGCACAGCTCCCTAGCCCCTCTGCCTAGGGGCTGGACATGGTGGCCACTTCTGAGAGCATCACAGAGGCAGGAAGCCTGCCTTAGCCCTGCTGCACCACCATAAATACCTGCACCCTGAACCCCCTGCCCCAGGTCTGAATCCCCTCCCACACCCTGATTCCCTCCCAGACCCTGCACCCCCACCTGCACCCCAACCCCCTGTCCTGAGCCCTCTCCTGCACTCAAAGTTCCCCCTGGAGCCCACACCCCAACCCCCTGCCCCAACCCTGAGCCTGCTCCCGCACTTCAAACCCCTTGACCCCAGCTCTACCCAAGCCCACATCCCCAGCCGGAGGCCTCACCCCTTCCCACATCCTGAACTCCTCATTTCTGGGCCCACCCCTGAGCCTAGCCACAAGCCTCCGCACCCCCCGCGGGGCTGGAACTGCAAGAAGCCTCCTCACCCCCCGCGGGGCTGGAACTGCAAGCACCGGCTCGCCGCGCTGCAGAGGAAAGCCCTGAGCCTTCATGACCCCTCCCCTTTCTTCCCCCCTCCCCCGCAGGGCTGTGTGTGGCCAACTCATTTTTCCTGTGTGTCAGTGACCCTGATAGAAAAAGGGTTCCCAACCCCTGAACTAATGAGTTCATCAGGGCCCTTCAAATTCAAGTCAACCAAATTCCAGTAATTTTTTTTTTTTAAATTATCCAAGGAGAGGAGGAATGTAATAAGCCTTAATTCACCTAATGTTTATGGTATGTGTATGCTGCAGGTGAAGGTGTGACTAAGCATACCACGCTAGCTTTTATCTAGCTAGTACTGTTGATAATAGTCATGTAGATGTGACAGCAAGGACTTCAGCATAGGCTAACAACCTGACTACAACACATCAGGAAACCTGGGTACATACCTGGGTTAGTAGCTTGAGTTGTCACATCTTCACTATTACGGTTATCCATGCAAGCTAGATTAAATCTAGCACAGATATGCCTACTCATGCTACACTCACACCTTCACTTATAATGTAGACACACCCTCAATGAGAGCTTAAATGATATTTGCTTGCCAAAGAGAGGCATTTCTCTGCATCTTTTTGTATCATTCACAGGAAATCCTGGTTAGCGCCAGAAAATTACACATGGAATTAAAATGCTGTTCTGAAAAACTGAGCTCATTAGTATCTGCTAATAATTCTCCCACAATTATTCCACTGCCCCACCCTCATTTCCAGACACTGAAGCTTTCAGAAAATCTTTATTAGGAAATTCAGTTTGCTCAAAGATTTTTTTTTTTTTTTTTTTTTAAAGCATGAGGTTCCTTTTAACAGCTTCTGCTATACTGTAGGTCATACACGCCTGAAACTCCAAAAGCAGTGTTTAACTGGGAAAATCCTTATTTACACATGAAGTCCAATTTGGAGACAGATCACACATTCTAGCTGAATAGTGCACGACACACACACTTCATCCCTAACTATGCTGACCACGGTAAGCATTAGCACAATTCTAGAAACAGTGTTTAAGCAGTTTAACAGAGTGGCTGGAGTAGCAGTTTCCTAAACCAACACAGACAAAGCCCTCTGCACATAAATTTCTACTTGGATAGAAGTGAACTGGACACTATTTTTGCTGAGGAGTACAAGTGACAAGAAACCAGTTTTTTGTTCTTTGGTAGGTACATAAGATAGTTAAACTTTTATGACTGCTGCTGCACACCGAGTGGATGTTTTTAGAGAACTATCCACAATGACTCCAAGATCTCTGAGTGTTAACAGTTAATTTAGACCCCATACTTTTATATGTATAGTTGGTATTACGTTTTCCAATATGCATTACTCTACATTTATCAGGGCCACCCAGAGGATTCAGGGGGCAAGGCAATTTCGGGGGCCCCTTCCATAAAAAAAAAGTTGCAATATTATATTTTTTACATTTCCAAATACATGATACTAACCAGTGAAATACATTCAAAAATTAATTTTAATCATTTGAAAATATTGTTTCATAAACAGTGGTTGAGCAAGTTCAGCTACTATTTCTGAAACTGTTATGACACATTTGGTTCTGTTGTTGGTTACTAATTTGGAAGTCCATGTCTGAGGTCAGACTGTTTACCAACTCCAGGTAAATCACAGAATGATAGGAATGTTGGGCTGGAAACAGTCTCAAGAGGTCACCTGTCCATCTCCCACACTGAGGCAGGATTACATATACCTAAGAAATCCCTGACAGATGATTGTCTAACTTGTTCTTTAAAACTTCCAGTGACAGGATTCCACAGCCTCCACAGGTAACCTGTTCCAGTGGTTAACTATCCTTATAATTAGAAAGTTTTTTTTCTAATATCTAACCTAAACCTCCCTTGCTACAAACTAAGCCAATTACTTCTTGTCCTACCCTTGGTGGACATGGAGAACAATTGATCACTGTCCTCTTTATAACAATCTTTTCTGAGGAGATGTGTCACAGCCATGTGATTCAAGATGCCATATCACTGAGATCTCAGCATATTTTGAGTGTATTATGCAAAAGGATACCACAAGAACAACAAATGCTGTTGTGACTATTAGGTTATAATTCTCAGTATGGTTGTTGCAAATATCTTCTAGCTGTTCTTTCAGCATTCCAGCCAAGTAGACCTGAGCTCTTTCGACTGAGCTATGTCTAGAAGGGCTGTAATGTAACGTTTCAAAAGAGCAAGCTTACACTTTGAATAACTTCCCTAGAAAACCTAGTGTCGCTACTGAACCCTTTCCCACAGGGATATTTGATCAGCTAATCTCCAGATAGAACACACAATTCTCATTCTGTGCAGCTATACAGTTATCTTGAACACTTAGCATGACGTGTTCTTGATAACTGTAGCATGAAAGAAGCAAGAGCCACATGTCAGAACACGTTACTCAGGTGTCACATCAGGTCAGACTGAGGACACTATTGGGATTTGGTACCTCAAGAAAATGTAGCTGATGCAAAATGGAGTATGGTCTTAATCACTAAGGTTGTGTCTACACTGCCACTTTCAGCGCTAAAACTTTAGTAGTTCAGGGGTGTGAAAAAAGACACACCTCTGAGCGACAAAAGTTTTAGCTCTGAAAAGCGCCAGTATAGACAGTGCTTGCTCCCAACGATAAAACTACCACCCCTCGTTTGGGGTGGTTATTTTTTTTAATCGCCAGGAGAGCTCTCCCCCCGGTGATAAAGCGTGACGACACTGCCCACGTCACAGCGCGGCCACGTGGACGGTGTAGACATACCCTAAACCTCTCCCTATATTCTGCAGAAGTCCAGTCACCAAACTGAGGGTTTAGAGCCATAATGGAATGGCACTGAAATGCAGCTGATACGTTTGACTTGAAAGGCAAGGAGCTCAATGACCACTTCAAAACTCTCAAGTTGCTAATTTTGGACCCAATGCAAAAGATCCTACATTAAAAGAGGATGATTCCAATGGAGGAAGTCTAAATACAGTCACTAACCTTTTAAGAATTTCTTTGCAGACTTCCATGTTAACTTCAGAATCAGTCTAATGGGAAGCTATGGAGGATGACAGGTATAACTTAACTTAAGCCTCCTGGATCTGATAGCTTGAGTGACATCTGTGAGCAGACAGTAATGCATTTACGTCAATCATACTACTTTGAAGGAAGACAGGTAGTGCTCATGTCTGTCCATGATTGACATCAAGATGACACTTGGGTTAGAGCATGTAGCTGTTGGGTTGCTTCAAGTCTTCGGACATCTTATAATAATTGCAATTAATAAAATATACAGGTTTAGAGACCCTTAAAAAAGCAAATACCAAATTTCACATCAATTTTTAAAGGATCAAAAACTTAGCATTAAACACTGCAGACCACGCGCGAGATGCAAATTTATTTAAAACATTTTGCTCTAAAAAAAAAAATAGCAACTTGACCTTGGACATGCATTTCTCACTCAAGCCATATAAAAAGTCATTACTTCCCTCCCCCCTCTTTCTTTGTTTTACAATCACTGCCTCATATTTGGATTAGAAAATGGTATTACTATGCTCAATGCAAAAAAAAAAAGGGGGGGTGCTAATATTTCTGGACCATATACAAAAGAATGCTACAGGAGAACAGAATATTTTTTAGTTTAGTTATCCTGTCTCAATAATCATCCACCAAACCTATGTCACGTAACCAATGAACCAAAAACTGTTCTGTCCTTGATTAAAATTTACTGCTGCAATAAGGAGAAGAGCAAGTTCATGAACTATGTTACAATGCTGATAGAAGTTGACACAGATAAATGAAAAATTTAATTAAACTATGGGAGCGGTATCTGTGAGAGTGAACATTTAAAACCCACCTTCATCAACTAAAACATATTAGCATCCTGGACAATTATTTGCAGCAGAAGTCAGATTTAATAAGTTTTTTAGATAAGGCTCTATTTATAAAAAGAATGTACTGTCCAGAAAAACATGAAGTATTTACCCCTTGAAGTTTCCAGTGAAGAATTAAAACAAAAATAAGATGTGATAATGTGACCCTAAAAATATCAGAACAAAAAACAAGAAGGCTACATAATTCCAATCTTCAAGAGCCTGAAAAATGTACCTGATGCTTTTTAAATAACTAAACCTATTACCCTGGAATATCTTAAAAATATATGGATTCCCTTCGAAAGTGATTAACATCTTCAAAGATATGTATGCTGGCAATAAGTGTTGTGTTCGCCATGAAGGACAGCAGAGCGAGTGGTTCCATGTGAGAACGGGAGTTAGACAAGGGTGCGTTATTTCGCCCATTCTATTTCTTGTGGTCATAGATTGGGTGATGCGGAAAGCCACTGAAGATAGGCCAAGAGGGATCACATGGGGACCCTCTGGTCATATTGAAGACTGTGACTTTGCGGACGACATCGCCCTGATTTCAAGCTCTCAGATGGACCTCCAAGAGAAGACTGATAGAGTAGGTAGAGCAGCAAGGTGCGTAGGACTTAATATCCATGCCGGTAAGAGCTAGACATTGAATATTTTAGTTATCAGCATATATATTCTTGGGTGCTTTATATCTGGTAGAATACGAGACCTATGGACAACTTCAGACAAATAAGCCTACAGAACTTTAAAGAAAAAGGGGGAAAAGATAAAGGTGGGAACTTTAAATAAACAGAAGGTACTGAAACACTAAGTTATAATTCACTGTTAAAAAAAAAAAAGTAATGTATTTATATAGCACTCCCCCCTAGAAAGACCGAAGCTTCTTTAGAGCTAGAGAGCAGTATTAAGATAGGTCCCATATGCACATTCTAGAGTAAATAAATAAGAGTTAAATATAAACAACTTTTGTGTCAACCTCTGTTTTAACACTTATGTAAGAAAATAACTTGGACAGTCTACAACTCTGTTTTATCTTCAATAAAAAAGAATATCTAAAGCCCACAGCTGAATAATAATAATAAAAAAGATAGGATTCCATAATAAAAAAGGTCCAAAATCCAAAAGACATTTTCTTTCAAATACTTTCCCTAATAATATGCACTATTATCATAGTATTATATTAAGTTCCATACCTAGCATTTATGGCCAGCCTATTGTTGCTGGAAAGTCAAGCAAGTTCTAAAATATTTAGGCCCCAAGTCTGTGAACACATACATGCTTAACATTATGAAAGTGAAGTCAATCAATGGGATTGATGTCAGGAGGGTCTACTAATACGCATAAGAACATAAGAAAGGCCGTACCGGGTCAGACCAAAGGTCCATCTAGCCCAGTATCTGTCTACCGACAGTGGCCAATGCCAGGTGCCCCTGAAGGAGTGAACCTAACAGGCAATGATCAAGTGATCTCTCTCCTGCCATCCATTTCCATCCTCTGACGAACAGAGGCTAGGGACACCATTCTTACCCATCCTGGCTAATAGCCATTTATGGACTTAGCCACCATGAATTTATCTAGTCCTCTTTTAAACATTGTTATAGTCCTAGCCTTCACAACCTCCTCAGGTAAGGAGTTCCACAAGTTGACTGTGCGCTGCGTGAAGAAGAACTTCCTTTTATTTGTTTTAAACCTGCTGCCTATTAAAACTCTACTACATGCACAAATATTTGCAGGATTGAGGCCTTCTGATTGTATGGTTCATTATTTGTAATACAACATTTTTTACAGTGTTATAACATGTTATTTATAAAACGTATTCTTACCATTTTATTGCATGTTCTTTAAAATAGACAAGACTAGAAGAACTACTAGAGAACTTAGATTGTAAATGCTAGTTTAAAGATAGGTGACATTAACAGATGACAGTTTAACAGATGACATCGGATTGATACTTAGAGTACAAGCCTTACTGTATCTTGATAAATTCATCTCATTTTGGGGTTTTCTGATATGTAAGCCAATTTACAGAAAGGGACATGTCCTTTTCATCCACTCCCAACGCTCTCTATATAATTATCTGAAGGCAATTTACAAACTTGTGTGGGAGTGGGAAGTGAAAATACGTTGGGAGGCAAGGGGAACATATCTGGACTGCCAAAGTCAGACTTTCAGTGTATGAATAAATCAAAAAGATTAAAAATGACTTCTGCATAATTGTACTTGCAAGATGCTAGCAAGCAGCACCCAGGAAGTTGAACGGAGGAATTCTAACACCACAAGGAGAGTAAAACTGCCCTCAAAGGGTCAGATTCTGATATCCTTAACCATGTTGAATAGTAATTTATTCTAAAGGTAGCCCTACTGAAGTTAATGGTACTTTTTGTGGAGTACGGCATTACTCAACATAACGGGGGGTATCAGAGTCTGGCCCAAAGTCAGCATCAAAGCTGCATGCCAAGTAAACTGTGGCAAACACTGTCAAAATGAATACCCTTGATGTTGGAAAGAGACAAAGTACAGCTCTTTGTACTTATAATGGTAATTCTGCAGACAAAAATAGGAGGTATTTTATGGGAGCCAGTCTGACAACTATATGAAAGTAGTTGTCAGTAGTTAAGGTGCCTTTCAAGTCCAAAGCCCCAAATCAGCTGAGAGAGAAAGGGCAGGAAAGATGAAAATTAAAATTAGTCTTTCAGAACTAGAACTTTCTGATAAAGCAGTTTGATTTCTGGAGGTCTGCAATGGGATGAAGACAGTTTTTTGGTATGATTCTGAGACACTGTCATATTAATTTACTATCATCAACCTATTTATGGGTACATGATGAAATCTTCAATGGAGAAGTTCTCTCTCTCAATTATATGACCAAAAAAACCAGAGGGTGCCTGTAAAAGAATGACTGTCCCAGCTACATCACATGGTCTAATGCCATTAGGAGATAAAGTTTCATCTTCTGATCCAGTGAGGTTTCCTGATCAATTAAGAAAATTAGTAAAACCTCAATCAACAAAATTATGTCTTCACAAAATAAAGAGTCTTCACATTAAATTTGATATTTTTTATATTAAATGGTGATGCATCCAACTCTCAGATGACAGACTGAAGATGGGCATGGGAAAGGGAGAGTGTTGTCTGTGGCTATGTTAAAAGCTTTGAAGAAATTTGACTGAATTACAAACTCAGGAAGAGAGCTGAAAACCCCTTCCTAAAATGCCTAAAAAGCATAACATTGTTACATCAGAAGATACAGACCCTGGAAAATAATCTTAAATATTGTAATCTTAGAGAGATTTAAAGAAGTGATGGATAGCAAGCGTGTAATGTTTTACCTCATTTGACAGAAATGTCCTTTTGATAAAAAGCTTTGGCTCCCTTTGCAAATAACAAATGCATTTAGAATGCCGTATACATTTATAAATTACTGCTAGGTACTTCATCTAAACCAGCTTTATGCCACACCTTTAAACTTAGTTATAACTTTGGTTTTGGATAAGTGCCATATTACAAGTAATATTTGGAAGTACTGGGGACATATTTTGTATCAAGGGAAGAAAATACATATTTTCCCAAATACTGTTTGGAAAGTGCAAACTCAAAGGAAAACAGTTAATATTCTTGAAATCAGTTTGTTTCTTTGAGGATTGATGCTAAGGCTTTGTTTCCTACTAAACTGCAATGGTAGTTGATGGAGGTAAAATTAGATTTAGACACTAGAATTTTTTTTAATCTGCACAATCCAAGCAGCATGAAGACCAAGAAAAGACAAGTATATGAGACTTAGATTAAGAGTCTAATCAAAACCAGGAATGTCAAACTAAAAATATGATTTGTGTGTGCATCTGATGTATAGATATTTCTCTCTCATGTTAAAATACTATGTGATACCCTGTAGATCTGAGACTAAATTAATATTACTTTTTTCTATTTCTGGTTAACTGAATTATTTTCGTATATTGATGAATACATTAGACAGAGGTGTGGGCTTTTCCTCATCTTTTTTAATCAATGTGCACACTGTATTAATTTATTTTAGCTATAATAAAAATAAAACATTTCAAAAATAATGTTCTCTATATTTTGGAGAAATGGAGGGGAAGATGATACACAACAAACAAGCTTTACAGAAAAAATAAAGCATTAATATGGACTCCTTTTATGGCTAAAACTGTTGCCACATCCAACTCTCAAAATCAGGGTTAGACCCCAAATTTGCTCACCCTGATATGTAAGGCTCCCCATTATAACTTGACTGTTTAAAAATGACATCATGCCACTTGGTAATAAGGAAACATGTGCCATTGGCTAGCGTCTGCTAATTTACAAATAGAAGTCCTTTGATTGGCCAGTGAGCATCCAATGTGACCATATAGGAGACTGACTGCTGTCAGTGGAGAGCAAACACAATTCTACCACATGTGCTGTATGAAAGTCTTTGTTGAAAGTTCATGTGGATCCTGACTGAGAGCAGACAACAGAACGGATATTGAAGGTGTGTGTTGACTTCTGAATTTTATTTCTGTTAAGTTTCTTGGAAAAGTCAACGTCTATAAAATCCTCATGTTTGCGTAAAACAGAACTTTTAATTGGAATTTAATGTCAGTTTACAGGTCTTAAGCAAAGTTTCAAAAACCCATTTATTTATTTATGTATAGATACATACTAGTAAACCTAAATTTGGGGTTTATCTTGGCTCCTACACCCCGCTTACCCCTTCTTCTCCATATACAGCAGGGTGGGGACAGAGATGGAGAGAGACAGAGAGCCTGAGGCAGCAGCTGCTGTCTCAACTTCCTGATCCACTTAAAAAGGACAATGTACTTAAGAGTGGGTCAGCTTACTTAAAGGGGCAGTGTGCATTTCTCTCTCCCACACAGAAGGTGTGTCTCTGTCTCTGTCTGCTATGCTATCTCTCCTCCCTCCATTCCTGCTGCCTTGTAGAGTGAGAGGCTATATTAACGTGTTAACCCTTGAGGGCTCAGCCCAGAGCTAGTTCATCATTTAGCACAGGGGTTCTCAAACTGGGGGTTGGGACCCCTCAGGGGGCCACGAGGTTATTACATGGGTGGTCGCGAGCTGTCAGCCTCCACCCCAAACCCTGCTTTGCCGCCAGCATTTATAACGGTATTAAATATATAAAGAAGTATTTTTAATTTATAACGGGGGGAAGGCCCCACTCAGAGGCTTGCTATGTGAAAGATGTCGCCAGTACAAAAGTTTAAGAACCACTGATTTAGCAGCAAGGCATTCCCAGGGAAATATCCCACCCGCTTCCACCCTCTAACTTCATCACCTCAACCAAGCTTCACAATCATCATAGTACACGTGAACAGTATTAAATTGTTTGTTTAAAATGTATACTGTGTGTATATCTATATAATATATAGGTTTTTGTCTCGTAAAAATTTTTTTCCTGGAACCTAACCCCCCCTCCATTTACATTAATTCTTATGGGGAAATTGGATTCACTTAATATCGTAGCGCTTAAAGTCGCATTTTTCAGGAACATAACAACAACGTTAAGTGAGGAGTTACTGTATTTTACCTCAGGATGGCTCTCCAGGGTGAGGCGGCAAATAATCCTTAGTTGGCAAAAATGAAAACTCCTAGCAGACATAACTTTTCTACAGGTCACTATTTATTAAGCAGAGCTACTAATTTCACTTACTGCAGTTAATTTGTATGACAGAATTCAGGCACATTATACTGGATTCTTGGTTATCACACTTTTGAGTTTTGTTGGCTTAAAGTGTGTGTGTGTGTGTGTGTGTGTGTGTGTGTGTGTGTGTGTACACACACACACAAAGAGCTGTGAATAGGATAAAAATGTGCAATATGTTCTATAAAGATATATAAATATATATATATATAAAGATATATTCCTGGTTATTAAAGGAAAGCAACAAAAGCCTTATTTGCATAACAATTCACAGCTTTATTACAGAAAGGCCCAAGCCAACATGAATATTCAAGCACAAATTTTTTCTAAGAACCTCTTTTAAACATGATATATCTTCTGAAGTACAACTACAATTAACTGAAACAGTAATTTGACTAAGTTATCTCCTTGGGGCTGTACTTCACTTTCACTAGGTTATGGGTTCTACAGAAACTTTTTACTGTGGTCCATGCTGGGATGTGGAGCACTCTCTCATCTGCACTGCAGGCTGGCTTTGGATAATCCATTAAGTATCATTTTGGAAAATGTAGCTAATAGCATTTGAAATCTGCCATCTATTGCTGGGGACCCAGAGGGAAAACGTCAAAGCTTGCTAGGCCAGCTACTCCATTTATTTTGTCTTTGCTAGAAATTTCTAGAGCGTCCTTTGAATAAGTTGAGAATGCACTGTAGTACCATCTCCCTGAGTATTTGAACAATTGAACTTCTAGAATACAAGTAGTTCAAAGTGCATATCATTTGAAAGGTAAAGTTCTGCTATATTTGCAATAAGGTCTTGAATATGGTCTATGAATTGGTTGCCATAGGCCATTAATGATTTCCGTATTACCTATGCAACAAATACATTTTTAATAGAAAATCTAAAATCCTATTCAATTTCTAAAATGAAAGGTGTTCATGTGGAATATACCTGTTCTTTCAATACACAACTCCAGATGTCTGAATGAACACAAAAAAGACAAGACAATTTCAACAACTCTCCAAAAATCTAGATTTGTAGAGTATCTGAAAACAGTATTTCAAATTCTAAAAAAATTTAACACTAAGCCTTTTTGAAGCATGCTAAAAAGATTTGGGTTTGCCCCTAGACTAGGCATGTTTTAGCAGAAGTTTAGTTTTTAAAGGATATTCATTTGAATACAAAAATGCATATTTTAGGACAGATCACTTAAATACCAAGTACTTTAGCCCATCTGAGGATAAGCTGATTCCCCCTATTGACACATTACAGAGCAGCTCAAATATTGGCAGGAATTATATTTTCACATGCAGAATCACAGAAATGTTGGGCTGGAAGGGACCTCAAGAGGTTATCTTCTAGTCCAGGGGTGGGAAACCTATGGCATGGGTGCTGAAGGCGGCACGCGAGCTGACTTTCAGTGGCACTCACACTGCCCGGGTCCTGGCCACCAGTCTGGGGGTCTCTGCATTTTAATTTAATTTTAAATGAAGCTTCTTAAACATTTTAAAAGCCTTTTTTACTTTACATACAACAATAGTTTAGTTATATATTATAGACTTATCGAAAGATCTTCTAAAAATGTTAAAATGTATGACTGGCACGCAAAACTTAAAATTAGAGTGAATAAATGAAGATTCGGCACAGCACTTCTGAAAGGTTGCCGATCCCTGTTCTACTCCATCTCCCTGCACTGAGGAAGGATTAAGTAAACCTAGACCTAGATATTTATCTAACCTGTTCTTAAAAATCTCCAATGATGGAATTCCAGCACCTCCCTTAGAAGCCCATTCCAGTGCTTAACTATACTTATAGTTAGACAGTTTTTCCTAATATCTAACCTAAATCTCACTTGGCGCAAACTAAGAAGCTTACTTCTTTTCCTACCCTTTGGTAGCCATGAAGAACAGATTACTCTGCTCTTTACAACAACCCTTTACATATTTGAAGAAATCTCCCCTTAATCTTTTCTAGACTAAACATGACCATTTCTTCCAATCTTTCCTCAGATGTCCTGTTTTCTAAACCTTTTATTTTTGTTGCTATTCTCTAGACTCTCTCCAATTTCTTAAAGGGTGGTGCTCAAAACTGGACACAATACTGCAACTGAGGCATCACCAGTGCCAATTAGAGCAGTACAATTACCTCCTGTGTCTTACAATACAACACTCCTGTTAAAACATCTCATAACACTAGTCTTTTTCGCAACAGCACCATATTGTTGACTCTCATTCAATATGAGATCCACTAAAACAGCTAGATCCTTGTCTGCAGTACTGCTGCCTAGCCAGGTATTCTCCATTTTGTATTTGTGCATTTGATTTTTTTGTCCTAAATACATTACTTTATACTTGTCTTTACTGAATTTCATCTTGTTGATTTCAGACTAATTCTCCAATTTATCAAGATCACTCTGAATTATATTCCCAGGCACCAAAGTGTTTGCAACTCCTTCCAGATTGGTGTCATCCACAAATTTTACAAGTCAAGTATCAGAGGGGTAGCCGTGTTAGTCTGGATCCGTAAAAGCAGCAAAGAGTCCTGTGGCACCTTATAGACTAAGCTCATGCTCCAATGTCTGTTAGTCTATAAGGTGCCACAGGACTCTTTGCTGCTTTTACAGATTTTACAAGTGTACTTTCTACTCCATCATCCAAGTTGTTAATGAAAATATTGAATAGGATTGGACACAGGACAGCCCCCTGTGGGACCTCTCTAGATATGTCCTCAAAGTTTGAAAGAGAACCATTGATAACTACTCTCTGATTATGTCTTTTCAGCCAGTTGCACATTCACTTTATAGTACCGTATATACTGGCTCATAAGCCAAATTTTTTTAGTGAAAAAGGGAAGCACCAGAGATGGGGATCAGCTTATGAACAGGTATAGAGAGGGAGAGATGGGACACAGCCTCTCCCCCCAACAAAGGGAGCAAGAAGAGGCAGCACAGCCAGCAGAGGCAGAAGGGAAGAGGCGGGGCCAGAGTCTCTCCACTTCTGGCCACGCTGCTCTGCCCCCAGCCTCCAAAGCAGCTGCAGCTCTGAGGCTGGCAGGCTGCAGCCATGTCCCTCAGCCCCACCCCCCAGAGCAGGCGGTGGCCACGCCATCTGTCCCGCTGGAGCACGCTGCGGCCGTGCCGCCTGGCCTGGCCCAATGAAACGTGCTGCGACCACGCCACCTGGTCTGGTCCACTGAAGCAGGCTGTGGCTGTGCTGCCCAGCCTGCCGGAGCAGCTCCAGCCAGGTCAGAGGCATCCTCCCCTGGCCCTCCCCAGATAAGGTGAGAAGGGATGGGATGGGGATAGTGTGGGGGTCCTGGGCTAGGGGTGGGGTCATGTGGGGAGTGGTCACGGGGGTTACTCCCCTGACTCCCAGCTTCTCCACTCCAAAAAATTTCCCCACCAGTTGCTGTCCCGGCCCGTCAGTTTATTTAGGTTTACCTCTGTGCCTGCGGACGCTCGAGGTAAACAAACCATCTTGGCCCCCCAGCGGCTTACCCTGATGGCCCGGGAGCTAAAGTTTGCTGACCCCTGAATTATAGGGTCATCTTATGAAAGGGTTATAAAAAATTTCCATTTTTTACTTATCTTGGGGGGGGGGGTCGTCTTATAAACAAACCGGCTTATGATCGAGTATATACGGTATTTAATCTAGACCGTATCTCCCTCATTTGCTTAAGAGAATGTCATGTGTAAAAGCTAATGTCTTTTAACACAGTCCATGATTATTATTACATATAATAATCTATTATAATTACATGTTTCGTACATATAAATCTGAAAAATAAATTATTTGGTCAGACACACAAGTCTCTTTCCACACTACAAAACTAAATTATGAAAAAAAATTATTACCGGTAAAGTACCAATGATAGCTTGATTGGCTTTCAAAAGGAAGACTCCATGTTACAGACCACAGACCTTTTCACCAAATTAGAAAACTTCCTCCAACACTCTCACAAGACAGAAATAATTTAAATTCAGGTTTAACAGATTAACAAATAATCCATAGGAATTTAAGGATAATTCACCCTCCTTTAACATGACATGGTACCATTCTGCAATACTGCAAATGCTAGTTTACTACTGTATGTTTATTTAATCCCTTGAATCTTAAATATTTCCTAAAATTCTAGACAAAGTGTATTATATTATAAGTTTCTCAGTGTTGAGACCTTATCTGCCTTTATTTTTTTACAGGACCGCACAAAGCTATGATAAAATATAAATAAATGATGTTACCACTGAATGACAGGTGCACTGGGGCTAATGGCCCCCATTGGATTAGCATTTTATTTCAGAATGTTGAGATTTTCAAAATCCTTTTTAAAATAATTATTTTGTTTTAAGAAGTGATCAATACTCAGAAAAAGCAGTAGTAACTACACTGTACTTTTAGATGTCAGATTTTTTTCAGATTGCAGACCACTGAATTCAAAAAATGAACTCCTACATATCAGACATAAATGCAAAATTGCCCCTTCCATTATAAAGATGAAAATACTGAACAGTCTACAGGAATGTGTGATTCACAAAACATGAGAAAATACTTTAACAGTCTGAACATTTGACTCACATTTTAAAATATTCTCTATTCATTCAGTATTCAAAAAAGGTTATAACTAAGAGAAAAGGCTGGATTCAAAGATTAAAATGGTAATATAATTTTTGTTTAAAAGTTGGATAAGTATAGATTAGGGAATGGTATAGCCTCAACTCAAGAGGCAAATACATTAAAGTTGCAATAAAGACACTCAGAAGGGAAGTGCTCTCTGATCTGTGGAGTTAAAGCAGATTAGCAGAAACATGGCTGTTATTGTAGGGGGAAGGAGGAGAGCTTTGGAGCCTGGGGAAAAAAGAATGCAGGGAGGGGAAGGGAAACGGACAGAGCTTTGAACTAAAACTGGTTTAGGGTGGAGCCATTTTAAAGCTAGGGTGTAGCCAGGGAAAGAAAGTCTGAGTTTAAAGCAGTTTCCAGAGACTTGAAAATAACCTGACCTAACCCTTTAATAATGGAAACTTGAAACTGCTATTCCTGTAAAAAGATTGAATCTCATTAATTTCATAAATTTATAACTGTAGTTAAGTGAAGTATCTGAACTCTTCCCTGAACATTCTAGGATGAACTAGTCATTGAATATTCTTCAGACCAATACAGGATTCATTGTATTTCCTTTGTTTTGCTGCAACTAGCAGCTATTTAAAGCCAATTTCCATGCATACATTAACATTATACATTTTGTACATTTAAAACAGAGTGTACCAAAAATTTTTTAAAATCTGGGCATTTTCCTAATCCAGTGGAATGCAGAACATGGACTAAACTGATTTAGACTTCAGGAAAAGAATTCTGGGAGTGGTACTGGAGCACTGAAACTGTAATCCCCACAGGTCTGGTTTTAAAGAGAGCCTAGCTCTCCAGTATATCGCCACCTATCCTTTGGTGTCACAAAATGCACAATTGTTTCACAAGTTGATTAATCATATTGCCAAACACATCTAAATAGTAGCAAGGTAACCACAATACCCTGTATCATAATCCTGGCTTAATTGCTAAATTGCCAATCTGTTTTTAATTAAGTTACTTTTTTGAGGTGGCATGTTGTTTGAAGCTCAAACTGGAGCAAAACTATTACTTTGCTCGTCAACATAAATATACACACCCCCCCCTGAAAAATTCTGATATCTTTGCAAGATTCTTAACCTCTAACTTTCACAAGAACCACCTTGCACCATAATTCTGTCTATCCGACTTAAAACAAGAAATGTTGTGTTCTTTCACAAATTGAGTATAAAAGCGGCATAAAAGCAATCTAAATAATGAAGCTCTAAGAATCTACTTAAAATTTGAGCCCAAACGTTGCTTTTATAATCTAAAATATTCCAGATTACTCTGACAGCTCAACTTTTCACTAAACCAGTTTTAAATTCACTAATGTAGCAATACTCAAACACTAATGTTCAATTTTATATTTAACACTGGAACTAAAAAAATAAAAAGGAGACTGATGGGTTGCAGCTTCATCCTGCTCCAATAACACTGAGTATCACTGTTGTAGATACTTGTGTCTTGGACCAGTTATTTTCTGTCCCCCTTTTCCACATCTGTGCAACAGCAGTGCTAAACAAAAACAATGGATCTACAAAAGAAAGTATACAACCTACAGCATCTGTTAGGGGTGCAAAAAAAAAAGACGGTTACTCACCTTTAACTGTTGTTCTTCGAGATGTGTTGCTCATATCCATTCCAATTAGGTGTGCGCGCGGCACGTGCACGCTTATTGGAAGATTTTTACCCTAGCAACACTCGGTGGGTCGGCTATGTCGCCCCCTGGAGTGGCGCCGCTATAGCGCCAGATATATACCCCTGCCGACCCAACGGCCCTTCAGTTCCTTCTTGCCGGCTACTCTGATAGAGGGGAAGGAGGGCGGGTTTGGAATGGATATGAGCAACACATCTTGAAGAACAACAATTACAAAGATGAGTAACCGTCTTTTCTTCTTCGAGTGCTTGCTCATATCGATTCCAATTAGGTGATTCCCAAGCCTTACCTAGGCGGTGGGGTCGGAGCGAGACGTTGCAAAATGCAAAACTGCTGAACCAAAGGCTGCATCGTTTCTGGACTGTTGAACCAATGCGTAACGTGAGGCAAAGGTGTGAATCGATGACCAGGTAGCAGCCCGACATATTTCCTGGATGGGGACATGGGCCAGGAAAGTGGCAGAAGAGGCTTGCGCCCGAGTAGAATGGGCGGTGAGATGGCTAGCCGGAATATGAGCCAATTCATAGCATGTTCGGATGCAGAATGTCACCCAAGATGAGATTCGTTGGGAAGAGACCGGCATGCCTTTCATGCGATCTGCAACCGCTACAAAGAGGTGAGGCGAATGTCGGAAGGGTTTGGTTCTCTCTATATAAAAAGCGAGAGCCCTACGGACATCCAAGGTATGTAGTAGTTGTTCCCGACGCGATGAGTGCGGCTTTGGGAAAAAGACTGGGAGGAAGATATCTTGATTGACATGAAAAGCAGACACCACCTTAGGGAGGAAAGAGGGGTGCGGTTGCAGCTGTATCTTGTCCTTGTGGAATACCGTATACGGGGTATCTGCTGTCAAGGCCCGAATCGCCGATACTTGTCCACCAAGGTGATAGCGACGAGGAAGGCTGTCTTCCAGGAAAGGTACAGCAGCGAGCAGGTGGCCAGAGGCTCAAAGGGGGCCCCCATAAGCTTGGCTAGCACCAGGTTTAGATCCCAGGTAGGGGTTGGGCGTCTGACTTGAGAGTACAAGCGTTCCAATCCCTTAAGGAACCTGGAAACTATGGGGTGAGAAAAAATTGAATGGCCACTTTCGCCTGGGTGAAGGTGGAAATAGCTGCCAGATGTACCTTTATAGAAGAGACCGCCAGGCCCTGCTCTTTCAGGGACCAGAGGTAATCCAGGACAGTAGGGACAGATACCTGTCTGGGGACTAAGTTACTCTGAGCACACCAGTGGGAGAAACGCTTCCACTTGGCGAGATGTGTCATCCTAGTGGAAGGCTTCCTACTGCCCAAGAGTACCTGTTGTACTGAGGCAGAGCAACGCAACTCAGTAAAGAGCAAAGAACTATGAGAAGCTAGGGATGTGGAGATCAGCAAAGCCGCGCTCCAACAGCCATCATCACAGGCAGTAAGGAACTGTTGAACTGAGGCAGGGGTAGGGGGGTATATATGACACTATAGCGGCGCCACTCCAGGGGGCAACCCAGCCGACCCACCGAATGTTGCTAGGGTAAAAATCTTCCGACGAGTGTGCATGCGGCGCACACACACCTAATTGGAATCGATATGAGCAAGCACTTGAAGAAGAACCTCAAAATACTATATTACAAATTTTATTAAAAATTCAAATAAAGCCTGTTCTCCATCTCTAGACACAATGTCCTTTGACATTCATTGGACAGATAATTGTACATCATTAAGATCTACTTAATAAAATCTACAACAGAATGACTGAGGCTTTGGTTTCCTTTATGGAGTCCACACAAAATACAAAAAGGATAGCGTCTTAGGACCTTTTCAAACAAAACTTGATAGAATAGCATAAACCTCTTTTGTTAGCTAATTTATAGAAAATTACTCTGGAAAGCAATCAATCAGTCTCTTCCAAATTTCACTTGGTTCGACTGGATAGAATTGTATTTTATAAACCTCCTTTTAAAAATTTATCTACATAAAAAATACATTATATAAACCTAGAAGAGTTCACCTAAACTTATGGGCCCACTCAAAAACCACCACAACTGCCATCTTGATGGTTAGAAATAGAGACCAAAAACAAAGGTCCAAAGGGTCCCCATGAGCTTAAATATATATTTCAATAGCCCCTTTCATACAAGGATTTTATTAGGCCAATACTTAAAAAAGTAAGTGACAAGAGGATGGGAATTCACAATTCCATTAACTGCAGAAACCTCATGGGGCCATTGGTACAAAGAAATCCTGGTCTACACTACAGAGTTAGGTCAACACAAGGCAATTTAACTGTGTAAGCATCTATACTAAAATGTAGCTCCCATCACTGTAACTAGGATAGCTCATTGTTTTGAGCATTGGCCTGCTAAACCCAGGGTTGTGAGTTTGATCCTTGAGGGGACCATTTAGGGATCTGGGGCAAAAATCTGTCTGGGGATTGGTCCTGCTTTGAGCAGCGGGTTGGACTAGATAACCTCCTGAGGTCCCTTCCAACCCTGTTATTCTATGAAATGTAGTGAACTAGCCCACTATACTGACTTAATAACTCTACCTTCGCAAGAGGAGTAGCCTAAGGCTTAGGTTGATATAGTTAAGTCAACACAGTGTCAGTGTGACACTGTGTTGCTTACATCAACTGTTGCTGCCTTTCTGAGCTGTCCCACAATGCCCCTCACTTATAGTTAAATGAGTGGAAGTTCTCCAGGAAAGTATGCAAACCACCAACACAAGAAGCGTAGTGTGGACATGAAAAACAATTTAATTACTGTGGAGGCAATACTTCACCATAACTTAGGTTGACTTAATTTTGTAGGGTAGACTTGCTCTAAGTAACGGGTGAGACGCTAGTACCTCTACAATTACAGTGTCAGTGAACCAAAACACTACTATCTGCCTGTGACATAAGGCCTCAACTGATGATGGCTTGCACCTTCTTTTTCTACATCTTACATACCACTGTGTATTTTGGTGGCTTGCTGGAAAATATGTATTTTTGGGAGAACCAACATTTTGAATTCTTATACAATTTTACAATGGATACTTACCATCAGCAAACTGGCAATCTCCCACACTCACTAATTTTTAAGTTAATCCAGATATATTCAGGAGGACTGATTCAGTTTACTTCTTCCAAGCGACATCCAAGGAGCACAGACTCTTCTGTAATTGTCCTTGAATACCGAATATGAACTACTGAACCCGTAAGTATTCCTGTTAAATGGCCCTCCACCCTCAAATTTGTTTCCCTAGAGCAGACTCTAGAGAACCTTCGTTCTCCATGATGATATGTGCCAATTAGACTACCAGTTCTGCAGACAGATGCCCGCCATCCACATTCTACAGGGGAAGTGTCCCACTCACTAAACAGAGTGTTCTGCTGACTAAGGTTAATGATCCATATTATGAAGAGTTAGATGAAGTGCATCCCACTCATATATACAGAAGACAAGAAGTCATATAAAAGGAAAATATCTTACATAAAGATCTCAAAATAACTTTCTTGCAGAAGAATTTCATATACAAGGCCTACTTAATTTTCAATACTGCAGATCCCACAATATTAGGCTTCCACTGCAATTTTGATTTTAATTAGCTTACTTTGTACAATTTAAATACATTTTAAGGTTTGCAACACACTTCCCCCCCCCCCCATTAGTAAAGTAGAACCCCATTTCTCTGAGCTGACAGTGGCTGGGGCTCCCGCTGTCAACCCTGCACACAGCCGGGGCTCCCGTTGTCAGCCCCTGGCACTAAGGACTGTAATAGAGTTGCAGCAAAATGTCTGGTTATCAAAAAAAATTAGCAGACATAACATAATACTTGAGTGTTTGTATTGTTTCAGCAAATTTTTCTTAAACAAATAGGTCTTCTCTGGCTTTTCCAAATTACTGCAATTCGTAAAGGTCCATTATTACTTCTCCATGATTTTTCATGTCTTGTCCACACAGTTCATAGGATGGGGATCACTACACACATCAAAGCAAGATTTTCAGAACAGCATGCATGCAAATGCCAATGTGTTCAGTGATCACACACTATTCTTCTTATGTACTTTTTAACCTGAAAACAATGTAGATGGCTGTACACACTTGTCTTTCTTCTGATGTCATGATTCCCTATTTGTGATGGAGAACTCCAACATTTTTCCTCATGTTATGAATATCTATAGCTCAATGGGACAGTCTGATGGATAAGGGCCTGACAGGCTGAAAACCTTCAAAAAGTGCATCAGAAAGTTGCATCATCATGCTTGGCTGACCCATGGATGGCAGTGGAAGTCTACAGATAGCAAACTATGAATAGCCTGGACCACAGAGGGAGCTATGAAAATTTGAAAATGGTTTAGTAGCTGGGAGCCATTACATTTAAAACCAGACTGAAGATTTCAATGTGGGAGACAAATGTATAAAATGCTGAAAGTGGAAACCAATATGTCTCATTTGTAATGGCTCCCAGCTACCAAATGAATGTACATTTTAATGTACCCACCACCTCATTGTTCTTTTCTGTATGTAAACCTGCTGACCACTTAGTTTAGCTCCACTGAGTCACATAGGACTCAAGAATTGCCTATATACAGTGTCTGGCTAGGCAAGGAAGTTTCTTTACCCATTAACTGACACGGTCTTCATTTTGCACGGGCAAAAACTGACAAATTAACTAGCAATAAATTGTCTGGTGATTGCTGCAAATTTGGTTTATTTACCTCCTTTTCAGGCTCAGAATCAACATATCACTCTTTTAGATAGCAGAACTTCTGCAAAGATCATTCAATTTTATTGTTAAACTTTAATACCATTGTTTCACTCACCAGATCTTTCCAAAGGCAGAGCTGAAAGAAAAGACACTGCCATTTAAAAAGAGGAAGAACAGGGAAAGAGATATTTTCATTGACAGAAGCAACATATGAAGGTGCCTCCATGAAGACTATACTAATTATGAGTCAACAAGAGTGTGTTCTTTTGTGCCAAATATATGGCAGATATGCCTACCAGTTGAGGACCTGCAACATATGGCATCTGGGTTGCAGAAAATGAAATAAAAACCAACTGTTTTGGGAAGCTCAGTGTCAGTTAGCTGTCCCTGATGTACAACTTAGTCTATGCCATCTAGGCTCTTATACCATACCCATCACCTTCCACAATTAAGATTTTAACCATATGTTCTGTATTTCTATTTGATATAAAAATCTCTAGTAGGAAGATATAAACCCCAGCCCAGCCAGTGATTTGTTAAAACTTGCCTTAGACAAGTCTGCTGAGAGACACACATTACCCTGAACAAAAGCTCAGTAATTATACAAAATATATTGGAAAAGGGTACTTTGAAAATATTATATGTTTGGAGAGGCAAACACTTTAAATAAAGTGATCAAAATTTAAGGTGCTATAACTTTGTGCTTTAAGAGTACAATTCCCACCAAAGGCACCTTTTTTTGATGGTGGCGGTGGTAATAATGGAGCCAACCAGGCTGCTATAAAGACAGACAAGTTGGGAGGGAAATATGAACTATGATGGACAAAAGACTGAATGACTCTGGCAGACTGAAATGCCATTGCAGCCTGTAGGAGACAAAGATTTTGCCTACCATGCTATATGCAGCATTTCAATACTTTGTCATGTATGTTCTAGTCTCATCTCTTCAGGGTACTTTTAGTATCCAAGGGATAGCTCAGTGGTTTGAGCCTTGGCCTACTAAACCCAGGATTGTAAACTCAATCCTTGAGGGGGCTATTTAGGGATCTGGGGCAAAAATCTGTCTGGGGATTGGCCCTGCTTTGAGCAGGGGGTTAGACTAGATGACCACCTGAGGCCCCTTCCAACCCTATGATTATTAGATGCATTATTTTCCTCCTTTAAAATCTGCACTTTTCTCTCGACAAGTTGCCAATAATTCTTATTTTAGACAACTTGACTAGGTTATGACATGATGTTTGGGACAAGCACTGATAGGTGCCTCAAAATAATTTCTAACCTTCAAGGAGGCAGGGACAGAAGTCTTAAAGCTGCTACTTAACACTAGGTCAAAAAAAGGTTGCTTATTCTGTTACCTAACCTAGGCAAGAGGTTAGAAAAGGCATAGGGGGGCATTATTATTTTTCAAACTTCTGCAGTACTGTGCAAATTCTTTTAAGTTGATCTGCAAATATTTAAGAAAGAGTGGAAGCTTATTTATGATAGAGAGTACATGGAATAAGGTTAATTTTTCTGCTGTAAAACCTCACACTTTTGAAGTTTGCATCTTGATCAGAAGGAAAAAGTATCTTAGCCATCTCATCCACGTATAGACTGAATCTCTCTGGTTTATTTGCAAAAATTTCAGACACTTTGAAAACATTATCTAAAATGGGATTTTAATGCATATTACTAGCTCTTCTTCCTTGCAGATACACTTCCTATATCCTAGGGTGATGGATTAAGTTATTACAGAAGGGTTGCATACCCATTTGTGGGGCTGTAATGGGATGTGGGACTACAGAAAAATTTAGTAGCAGAGTTGGAAAGAGGGATAGCTGCTGGGAAGGATGGGCGAGTAATAGCTTGGAGAGATTTTGAAAGGCTAGCATGCCTGGGCATTTTTAGTAGAGCTGCTGTCACTGTGGAGGGGTAAGAATAGCTTGCAGGTAGGAGACTTCATATCTGGGAAGAGGGAAAATAATGAACAGAAAAGGATTTCAGTGGGTTTTTTTTTGTACTACAATAGCTGTTAGGGTAAGTATATACTACAATCAGAAGTGTGACTGCACATGTGTGATGAAGCTATCTTGAACAACTATAGCAGCAAAGAAGAAACAGCTGTAAATGCCTATCCAAGGACCTTGGGCAGGTACATATTTTGGCAAAGAACAAAGACCATTTGTTCTTGGTAGCAAAAAGGTCCAACACAGAAAGCTCCATTTGCTGGATATAAGCTTGAGAACACAAGTCCTTCTAGGACCACTCATGGTTGGCAGTTTACCTCAGCAAATAGTATTCTGCTAGATCATTGTTCCTGAAAGGTCAATAGAAATGACCTGTTGCCATATTCATCACTAGTCACAGACTCCCTAAGGCAGCAGTTATCAAACTGTGGGTTGTGACCCCAAAGTGAGCTGTGACCCCATTTTAATAGGGTCAACAGGGCCAGTGTTAGACTTGGTGATGTCCAAGGGCTCCAGCCTGGGGCAGCAGTACTTGGGCTCCACTCCTGCTTCCTCCATCCACCCCCGGTCACATAGTCATTTTTGTTGTCAGAAGGGGGTCGTAGTGCAATGAAGTTTGAGAACCGCTGCAAGGGAAGAAAACCAAATACTAAATTCCACTTGGACTTGCAGTGTAAGTGCAGTTGGTACATAGGCTACCATCAGCCAAGGCCCCATCTGTGAAGGGAAAAATTGTGGCTTCCACCCCAGCAGAGGTAGACACTTGATGGGGTACACTCAAAAACCAGAAAGGAGACAGAGGTGCATCTATCCTTGTAACCATGACAGACCTGTCCGTCAGGAGCTGAAGGCTTTGGATATCAAGGTCAACGTGTGATGGGAATCTTGACAACTTGTAGAAAGACATTCTTGCAAGCCAAAAAATATTGAGAAAATGTTGTGAACTAGGAACCTAAGCAGGGTATAAACAAGGTTGCTCTGTATTATGACAAAGTATTTTAATTTTCAGAGATCTCATTCCTTCACGAGTCTAGTGTACTATCAAAGGTATTCAAGTTTTATTCTTCAGTTCAGCCAGACCACCCTTCACTCCAGCGTCATGGAACCCAATACATGCTCTATTCACTCTCTTTCTACACCTATAGCAATCTTAAAATATCTTCAAGTAGTGTACAAGGTAATGTGCAAAATAAGAAAGTTAGTATGGTTTTGCCCTTCCAATTATTAAAATCTTTTAGGTAAATAAGTTTGACATCTGTATTCAATAGCAGTTTTGCACAGAAGTGCTACACTAATTTTTTTTTTTGTTAGCTTGATTAAAAAAACTCAAGAAGTATTTCTTTAATATACTCAAACGCTCTGAACAACATTTCATAGACTATTTCACAGTTATACATACCACTCCCCACAACGACCAAACGGAACATTTACTTCAGAACCAAGGTGGTCTTCGTTTAGTAAATACTACCTTAGTAGCTTAAATGAATTTTAACTTTTTTTCCCCTAGGGTTTCTCTTTTCACTTTATGTGAAAATGGAAATAGTTTGTTGACATTTTGACACTTTAGTTTGAACACACACCAAATTCTTGCACTGCTCTGGTAGCCTACAGGCACTTTGTCTTCCATTCTTTAAAGAAACATATTTAAATAATGAAGTTGATGCTCTATGCTTAGAGTTAAAATATTGTATGAAAATATTAGAGGATGAAGACACTGCATGTTTTCTCATGCTTTTATTCTTGTTCAATTTTACAAACATCCCTTTGTATCATTTAGCATTCTTGCTTTCTCTTCAAAATAATAGAGCGTGCAGCCAGCTGAATTCTCCACCGGGATTACAGACAACAGTCCTCCAACAGCAGGCAGCAGGATTGTGTGGAGTTCTACTCAAACTATGTGGCTGAGCCTTCCACGCCATTGGCAACAGTTGATGTTTCACAGCATAAAGGGTTTTGACTGGAGAGTGTTTGGGTTTCTCAGGTCCCAACAATTTTAAGGCATTTTAATATTAATTAGATAATAACTGCACAACATACATCTTGGAAATATGACTCAGTTGTGATGGTAGATTAATTTGGCCACAAAAGGTAGCGATACCCCTTTAAACCCCCATAAAATTAATATAACAACTAGAGCCTCTCATTCAAAATACAGCTATTACATGTGCTAGTTGCTGAAACTTGGTTATAAGTTCCACAGACTCTGTATCTTGGAAAATGAATGTATTCAGTTTTGGTTTGAAAAATTATCTAATGCTACATGACTTATTTATTTATTTTAAACTAATAACAATCATTCAAAGCTTTTGGGAGCAAAGATTCAAAAGATGAGTGGGAGTGTTTCCTTAGAAATAAATTTCTGAACCAGAACTACTGTGCTTGAGTTGACATGTATTAGCAAAACGGTTAATAAATTTCTCAAACACACATAAAAAGAGTGGCAGAAGTTTCAATTATATGAGAAAAGCAACACATCTGTTTTACAAGGCTAACAGCTCTTCCTGTGAAGATAACTGACCTCTGTGAGGCCAACCTTTAATACCATCAAATCCTATAGTCCAGAGTCTGACTCTATTTAATCCTGTAAAGGGAATATTCCTAACACTAACTGAACAGTCTAAAAAATAAACAAGACCTTGTCTGAAACTTCAGATGCTTTTTTTATATTCAGAATAATCCAAGAAGCAGCATTTTAATTCTTTACTAATGCTAAAGGGTTTATAACAGGAAGTTGAAAAATAAGCCAGCCAAGTTCTTAAGCTAAATCTCTGTAAAAAGCGTCTTCTTGTTTAAACAATTGTACAAAAGTTGCAATGTGAAAATACATTTCTCAATTTACCTTTTAAAAGTTGCGATTCTAGTAAATTTGGTCAGAAAAGACTTACTGTAAAGGAGTATACATCTTTCCACAAGTCTCAATACCTTCTTAAAGGAAGAGCGGAGTACTTTAATTCTAATAAATGACTTGCAGAAAAGAAACTAGCAGATTAACCAAGTGAAGATCTAGTAATCATGTGAAGGTGGTTGCTCCTATTAGATATCCTATACAGATATGAATACAGTGTAGAGATGTCAGTAAACAAGAACATCCCATGAACCTTACCCCCTTTGCTCTGCCTAGCTACAAAAACAACTAAAACAACTAAATAGCATACACTTAAAACATAGAGCAAGTGGTATAGTGTTTTTTTCCCCAAACCGAAAAAAGGAGGGGTGGATTGACAGGCACCTCACAGGAAAGCAACTGACAGGTAAGGCAATTAAAGTACCCTAAATTATGAGAAAAAAATCCAGCATATCCCAGATATGAGGAAAGGGAAAGACAGACTGGCAAGACAATTTACAGTAATCCAAATAGCAATGGGAAAGGAACACAGCAAAAGCACTAAAGAAATCTGCATGAAAGACCCTTTCAGTTAAATAAAGTGTCCACAGATGCCAGGAAACAAACTGGACCACACAGCTGACCTAGCATACTTCACCAAGCTAGAACCTTTTTCACTCCTTGGATACCACCAAAGAGCTCCATGAGAGGGGATGCACAAACATTTTGTGCAATTAAGGCCATCCTTCAGAAACTGCAACTTATGATGCAGTTGTCACATTTTCAGAAGTCTAGAATCTCAATTTACTCCAGATTCTTTTACAAATCCTGCTTCTGCATTCCTTCCTGGAGAAAGTGGATCCAGACTTGCCGCAAACAGTAAGAATCCCTTTCCCCATTTGCTATTTCTATGGTATCCAAGTACCATGGTGCCTGTGGCCAATACAATGTTATCACAATTACTCCACACCTTTGCTTTATTTATTTAACTGGCCTGTGGTGTAGTGGAATTCAGGGAAGCAAAGCAGTGTCTTTATTCACATCTGGGATCGGGAGCCAACAGATCCATGAATTATCCTCTTAGCCTTTTCACCAAGAAACTGAATATTTTTGGATTTGAGGCACCACTCAATGGGTTTAAATACAGCCCGCTATGGTATTTAGGACCCTTCTAATATGCAGCACCTGTATTGACAAAATGTATGTTTCCCACTGAAATAAGCTCCATTACCCTGAAGGGTTGGTATCTCCTTTACAGTTCAGTTGTGTACACTAGCAAAGAATTTCAGAAAATAACTTACTATATAATCAACTCCATAACAGCATCAAAGTTTTAATACATGAATTATTTCTGCAAAACACAGGAGGGGTTTCTGGGCTAGCACTTGTTACTTCAAGTCCTAACAAGAAAGAAAATTATTTTCATTCTTTTCCTGTCAACCCAGCAACTCTAAAATACCCACCTGTCAAAAGTTACCAATAAATTAAGGGGATTTAGCAATGACAATGGAACCCTGTATTACTCTCCTCCCACTCCAAAATCCACACAAAATCATGCTTCTTTCTATTTCTATAGGGTCTAGAGAAAATTCTAGGGAAGAACAAGTGCAAGATATCAACACTTTCAGACTATAAACCTGTAATGGCCTTCAGGAATCATCATTTCAGGCTGCCAGAAGGTCTACACTAACCTGTGGCTTGGTATTTGCAAATATTGTTCTAAAAGACCTGATTCCAGGACAATCAGCTGTCTCAAGATACTTACAGTCAGATTTTAACAAGATGAAGAGGAGATGGGGCCTCAAAATCTGTAGCAAGTTTTAAATATTTTCTTCTTCTAGGTATCCCAAACACACACATGATGATGGTATATCAAGCACCAATTCCCTCAATATCAAGTTAGTACTTTTTCCACCTTGGCTATGGACTGAATGGGTAAAACCACTTCCAGATTAGCAAAGAGGACAGAGAACCTTACATAAAAAGTTAGGGACAGTTTGAAAAGATTTTCATTAGGGTGGAGACTATTAAATTCACAGTGAGGAGGGGGCTGGAATTTGTTAAAAGGTAATGGTAACAAAACATGCTAAACATTACCTCTAACACTTTGCTTGCATATGGCATGCATTTGCCATCATCTCTTGTTTTTAATCTATTTAGATGATCAGTTCTCTGGGGCTGGGGCATATCTATTACAGCTTGTGAGGTGCTTAGCATATTTTTGGACACTAAATAAATAGGTAATTAAGAAGCTAAAGAAACCAAAAAATATCAGTGACTAACCTAAGCTCAGCTCTGAAGCCTAGCAGTTTATTAGATTTAGTAGCTAGCAAGAGGGTTGCTTCCACCTGCTGGAGATGGAAAAAATTAATTTGAGGCAGAAAGCCCTATTACTCATAGGAGTGGAGGAAGTGGTCAACTAAGCTCTGATTTTTTCCCTATCTCCACCCACTGGAATGGTGAAGTGAACTCACTTGAATAGCTTATTTAATTAGATTTCATTTCATCCAATTTACCTGCAGAGTTGGGCACAGGAAGGAAATTTGCAACTGGCAAGCATCCTAAGTATCAAAGATTAAGTTGTAACCAGAAACAGAAAGCAAATACACAAGGCGTGAAACAGAAAAACAGTATCTCTCAGTCACTTAAAACACTTTTAGGGAATGATTCTGGCACTATGGTGGATCACAGAGTGCTCTCGCTGAAGTGTGCCAAGCAGCATTCAATCCAAGCCCACTCTTGTAGCAGGGAACAGAGTCTTGTGGAGAGGTGGTACATATGCTGCAAAGGAGCAACATCACTCTGCAACAGTAAATGAGAGGAGAATTCTGTCTCTGATCAATTCTCCAGCTGGCTTAAGTAGGAATACCACAAGCTGGCCAGCCTTCAGATACAGTCAATCTTACTGAAGAAGGGGGTATTCAGGACCATAGTGTTTGCGATGCAGCAGACAGACCTCTGTAGGTCCCTATCTGTGCTGGCATCACCCCGTTTGTTTATTTCTGGCATTTCACTCAATTTCAACAGTGAACAATAAATAAGAGTGTTTCTAATTAGTTTCTCTTTCTGATCTACTGGAATGTTTAGGTTTTTTTAAAAAAAAGATTTAATTAAAGAAGTTCTAGTGATTAGGGTCTATCTGTGTTTTAACTAGGGCTGTCAGTTAATCGCAGTTAACTCATGCGATTAACTCAAAAAAATTAAATGTGATTAAAAACTAATCGTGACTAATCATACTGCTAAACAATACCTACTGAAATTTATTAAATATTTTTGATGTTTTTCTACGTTTTCAAATATATTGATTTCAATTACAACACAGAATACGAAGTGTACAGTGCTCACTATTTTTATTACAAATATTTGCACTGTAAAAATGACAAACAAAAGAAATAGCATTTTTCAATTCACCTCATACAAGTACCGGTGTACAATTTCTTTATTGGGAAAGAGAAAAACACAACAACAAAAATCTACATTGTAAGTTTCTCTTTATTGTGAAAGAGATTGCACAACAGTACCTGTATGAGATGAACTGAAAAATACTATTTCTTCTGTTTATCATTTTTACAGTACAAATATTTGTAATAAAAATAAAGTGAGCACTGTACACTTCGTATTCTGTGTTGTAATTGAAATCAATATATTTGAAAACGTAGAAAACATCCACAAATATTTAAATAAGTGGTATTCTATTATTGTTTTACAGCGTGATTAATCGTGATTCATTTTTTCAATCACTTGACAGCCCTAGTTTTAACACACAAAATGTAGATTTAAGGCCATCCTAAACTATTTGATAGCGTCCACTGAAAAAACCGATTTTATAAAAACTAATTAAATTTGCATATAACGGTTTTTTAAAACAAATTTTATAAAAAAAAAATTTAAAAAATCCAAAACACATAAAAAACACATTAAATAGGTCCGTGCCGACATTAAGCGTCGTCGAGGTCTGGTTAGTTACTGTGTCGTCTAGCCCCCCTTGCCCTCCCCCCAGCCTCCCCCTCCCCTTGCCTTTCCCCTGATGGATCAGTGCCTGATGGGGCAAAAATGTGGGGAAAAAAGGGGGTCGGTGGTGGGGTGTCGGTCAGTCTGTCTTTCACCGCTTTGGTCTGCAAGCTTGGCCAGCAGATCATTTTTTTTTTTTTTTGCAGATTGCATCCTGCCCATGGAGCTTGGCCATTGAGCTAGCATTTTTTTTGCCATGTTTGACTTGCTGCCGCGAGCTGCGCAGCAGCACAGCACAGCTACAGCATGCTTGCGCTTCAGCATGCAGCAGCATTTGCTAGATGCATACTGCCCATATTGCACCATCACCAATTGGAACTTCCATGGAACTGAGGATGATCATGGCTACCAGTCCTTTCCTTTTGTCCCTGCTCCCAGTCCAATTCCCAAAAGCAGGGCAAAGCAAAAAAAAAAAACCTCAATCAACTCCTTGAGTCAATCCCAAAAAAAAATCTAAAAAAAATGCAAGTGTGCTAGAGAATAGCCTGCTGCCTGTCTGAAGAACTGCCAGTGCTCTGTGTACCTCTGTATGCTAATTATGATTATGCTGCTCCCTGTTTCTGTTGATTCCGCCTTTCCCCCCTTCCCCTTCCCTTCCTTGGCTTTGTTCCCACATGTGTGTTGAATATGAAAAGAGAATGGAGGAATAAATGATGAGAACTTGTTAGTGAGATGAGATGAGAGACAGCCAGGTGAGCATGATAGTCCAGACAGGACCAGACATGTGTAGGAGAGGTAGAGCAGAGAAGCCCCCAGTCCCACCCAGGGCCCAGGGCACTTTTCTTGGGGCTGGATCTTTGGGGCTGATGGGGGGCTGATGATGAGGATGGCTTGCAGCCCCATGAGGATTGATACCCACCAGAAAAACCATCCCCCCCCCAGAAAAAAATTAGGGCCAAAAGGCCTTTGCCCCCAGGCTGATGGCTGAAGCTGTTCATAGATTTTTTTTCCATCATTTGCATGATTTGATCATGAGCTTTGATTGATGATCTTTGATGGCTTGATGATGATGGCCATCCATCTTTGGGGGGGCATGGCCATGTTGGGTGGGTGGGGGGTGGGGGAGTTGTGTGTGTTATGTGCACTGCTCAGTACATCACAAAAAGATAAAGTCAGGTGACAGAGAAAATTTTGTAAAAGGGGTTGGGGGTGGGGGGGGGGGGGTGTGGGGGGGTGGGGGGGGTGGGTGAGTAGATTTGACTGACCAAGACTGACCTGGGCAGTGTGCAAAGCATAGAGAGCTTGGAAGCTAATGCAAAGAAAGGAAATAGAGGCTGGTCAGTCATCCTCCAGTCCATTGTCCATCCGCATCCATTTTTCGCTTGATTCTTTTGCTTCTTGCGCTTGCTCTGCTGCGCTCGCTGCCTGTTCCTAAGTGGATTTTAAAATGGATTCTAAGATTCGGGATAGGGCGGCTGATAGAACGGAAACGGCGGAACCGGACATCCGCATGCGATCACATCCAGCGTTTTTATTTTTTTTTTTTTTTTTTTTTTTTTTTCTGCGCCGCCGCCACCTGCTGATCGGCGCTCCGCTGGCAAACAAAAAATAATTCAAAGTTCGCTTTTTTTTTTTCCTTTTTACCTGACCACATCATCAGTTCAGATTGCGTCCAGAGGGTCGGTGTGCACTGTGGATAGCTCGGAGCCAAAGATCAGCGATCATCAACGCCAACACTAATATATAATGTTAATAATTTAATACCTACTCCTCTACTCTCTCTAGGGAGTAGAGAAGAAAAAAGTTTAAGATAAATTAAAAAATATAAGGTGCCTGCTAGTGTGTGGCCGGTTTCGAAATTAAATTTTTTTACGCTAAAAAACCGATTTAAACGCCTAGTGTAGACCAGGCCTGAAGCAGATGTCTGAAGGCTGCACTGAATCAATGCTGGAAATCTCTTTTGGGTGAGAGTGGGGTGTTTTTGTGGCCATTTTCAAGTTAATACTGTTCAGTACCTTAATAATTAGGAACTCAGTGACATAGACCCTATTAATTCCAACAGCAGAATCTCCTGTATTATGCCACTGATTCTCTCTGACATATGTTTTAAGAAACTATACTTTTAAAACAATCCTCGAACATATCCCTGCAATTAGTTTTGCAGTTCCATTTTTGCAGCCATTCCAGCATACTTGTATTTTACTTTATAAACCAGTCCAAAAATGTCCGCAGTGTGAATAATATAAATGCTTGAGTGGTTTTTATGGGGTGGTGTGCAAGCCAGAAATATTTATGCTTGAACAACATTACTTAACTGGGAACAGGCTTTATTCAAGTATACTCTGAAGTTTGAGAACTATAAATCCAAAATTCATTATAAGCCAATACTATCATTTGGCATTGTTGGTTTTAAATTAAAATTGTTTAGGTTTTTATCATTAACCAATATGGATGATCAAAATTATATGCAAGCTTTTTGCTACACACAACAAAATAAATCCAAAAATATTTCTAGTCTGTTACTCATTCCATTTAATTTGACTTTCCATGACATTTAACATTCAAATTCCAGACCACAAATATTTCACTAATACTGCCCTTCAACTTCAAATAGTATCAATTATGTAGCTTTTTTTCCTAAAATTATAGTTCTGTTTCTCACAAGATATATGAAAACATATAATAGTATTTACTTTATACATTACACCTCTCTCTCACACACACACATCCCCCTCCCCATTTCCTGGCTTTATGTACCAGCATGCAGTAACATAGATTTGGTTAATAACTCATGACAGGCTGGGATTTCCAAAGAAGGCCAAGGGAGTTGAGGATCTTGTACTCACTGAAATTCAATGGCAGTTGGGCACTTAACACACTCAGGCTCCTTTGAAAATCTCAGGCATAATTTTGACTGGCAAATATTTATTCTTAAATAATTGGTGGATAAAGTGAATATAGCTAGACAATTTTCATATTATTTTAAAGATAAACACTGATGAAGATTCAAAAGAGTTGAAGAATGTGTTTGTCTCCCTTGCAACGCATTTAAAGCTGCTCATCTGAAAGACTGCAGATGTTCATAATAAACTAATAGAGGGTCTAAACCATAAAACTACATGAGGACTTCCATTCTTAAAGCTACTAAATACTGGGCTGACATCTGATTAAGGAGGAACGTGGATGCTATGTTGTCCTTAATTGCCCCCTCTGTCAACACCATAGCTGTTCCTCCATTGAGGAGTGATCTAAAGTAGGCCATATGAGTGAAATTGGCGCTTCTGTAGGTACTAGAAAGGAGTGTTAAAAACAGTAGCCTCATTAAGATGCAGCGATTAGAGCACATGCAGTAGCAATTAAAAGACTCCTTTCTCTATACAACCAGTTCTCCTCAGCCCTGACCTGAAATGATTATTCTAGCACAGTGGTTCCCAAACTGGGGTTCACGAACCCCTGGGGGTTCACGAAATGTCATAGGGGGTTCTTGGGAAAAAATTATCTAATGGCAGACAGAGCTGTCCCTAGGGATCCCAGGCACCACAGGGCCAGCCCGGAGCCCCAGGGACTTCCAAGAGCTATGCAGATCAAAGCAAGCATATCTATCACACTGAGGAGATTCAAACTTCAAGACTCCTTATAAGAAACTGAAAGGGAGGTGGATTTTTTTTTTGCGGTTTTTAAAATTAAATAGGCTGCTAGTATTGTTTTTTTAATTATGATGAAGAACAAGTTTAAGCTTTGTGTAACGTGTGTTGTTTGCCTGGACTGCTCAAGACCTGAATGTTGTGTAGGAGGAACTCTGAGTTGGCTTCTTAAATACCTTCATGCTGTTTCACTCTGATACTCCTTGATGAAACCTAGGAGCCTTGTCTTATAACAGGCTTAATCAAAGTGATACAAGCTGCCAAAGTGAGATCTTGGAAGAGTGTTGCCATTTTCATTATGTAATAAAATACTTTAATGATAAATAATAAATAAGTGTGTAATAAGCATGTCATAAAAACAAATTTTATACTTCCAAGATCACTGCTTTTATACTTTATCCTCAGGTAAGGGAGAAAATCCCTGAAAATATTCATTTTTAGGAGGGGGTTCACGAGACTGACATTTTAGTGAAAGGGGTTCACGGGTTGTTAAAGTTTGGGAACCACTACTCTAGCAGGTGGTCAAGTCCAATTTCAATCCTTTACCAACACTGCTAGTAAGAATGGAAGTTTTGGTGGCAGACAATTGTACATCAAGGACCTGACTTAAGCCACTATTTTATTCACAAATTAATATCTATCAGATGACTATGACTTCAGTCCTCTACTATCCAAAGATAAATTTGGATAAATGAGGTAAAGATATAAGGTTCTATATTCCATTATCAATCCCCAGAAGTTCTTAATATTTTTATTTCAGTGAATGACAACAGTGTGGTATAAGCAAAATACTGTCTATATTTGCATTACTACAGCTGCTCATTGCTGAAAATCAAAAGAGAAAAAAAAAAACCTTACTTGGGTCACGACTGTTGTATGGCCATCCTGAGGCAGATAAAAAAGATGGCACTGGAGAGCTTGCCCTGCTGTCAGTCTCTACTTGCTGTGTAATATGACGCACAGTTTCTTTATTTTTTCTATTCTTTCTGCGTCCAGTGGGTTGCCAGCCATCCCCTGCTCCTTGTTCTGAGAAAGTGTTCTGTATTGCACTATCCTTGGCAGAATGCAATTCATTCCCTCCATAGTGAGATGGTGAAATTTGCTCCTCTTTGATACGCAAAGACCCATAGCTCATGTCACTGGACCAAAGAGACTGGGATGAAATGTCATCGTGGCTATCTGTTTTTGGTTCCTGATCCTCTTTTCCATAACTGCTCCCTCCTTCATGACAGCTAGCAATGGCCGAATCTCCAGAAGAGTTCGCTGGACTTGTTCGTCGAGCTAACCATGGAGAAATACTCCTACCAGCCACCACTGCTGAAATCAAAGCATCTGTACTACTGCTGGAAGCGGCCCCAAGTTCATAATCAACAAGATCATCTGAGGCATCAGACTTTATACTTATGTCAAGAGCCGCTTTTATGAAATTGTGACAAGCTTGTACAATATCAGTCATTTGAAGATAGCTAGCAGCTGACATCACCTCAATGACATTTCTGCTCGTCAACGCTAAGTGTGCAGAATACATAAAGTCAATGATGGCTTTAAAGCCCTGTGCAGTTACAATGTCTAAATGAGTGACTGTGGCCTGGTCAGATGTCTTCTGCACCTGGCAGTAAAGAGTCTTGAAGTAGCGGCTGCTCCCGAGCAGAACATTTTTGTGAGCCTTAAAGATCTTCCCCTCCACTATAATGCAAACATCACAGAGGATGCCATGCTGTCTCTGCTCATTGAGCTCACGAAGCAGATGACGGTAATGGGAGGCAATCTCCATATCTTCCTTTCGGTTATTCATTTGGGAATCTTTGTGTTTTCTCGTCCACAGACTCTGGAGGAATAAAGGAAAGTGTTACCTCAAAATGCAAAACAAACGTAAAAATGTATTTTGTCAATAGCACTGGTGAAATGAAATGAAACTGCACCACACTAAATGCTCTTCTAGGATTATCTTGTCACCATAAAACAAAAATTATTGCCGAGCACAGATTGTGCGTTCTTTATGTGATTAATCTTATTCTTAATGCTAGTATTCAAATAATTCACAATATTAAGAGAAATCAGAGTGGAAGTTCAATCTCAAATATACAGAAACATCTCAGACATTATTTTACATGTACCATTGATTATACTTTAAATTAACACAGGATTATGGTGAAAAAGCTTGTCAATAAGGGCTTGTCTACACAGTGGGATAATGCACACTATGGGAGGTGTGATTTCTGAAGTGCAGTAACATGTTGTGCATTAACTGTTGCGTGAATACCCTGCTGGTGTGCACTAAAGATTCCCTAGTGTGCTTTAACATAGTACTGTTTCAAGTAGCACGGAGTCAGAGAACACTAGGGTATCTTTAGTGCACACCAGCAGTCAGCATGGTCCAATTAATGTGCAACACATTAGTGTCGTAGACAAGCTTTGTGTTATTAAAATGGTCCAGGTAAAATACCTGTCAGTTTTTTATCATTTAAGATTTGATAAATAAGAAGTAGAGTTGAAACTATGCTAATGGATGCAAACCACTGAATAGTATCCTGTAGCAGTAATATTTCCTCGGGATGGAAAAAAAACAAAAACTTATGTATAGCACACTAAATACTCTAAATCCTCAAAAAGTAAAAGCCAATTGAAACTAGCCATTTACTTTGCTATATTGTTGCTTTGGGACTATAATGCTGTTACGGTGTCAGAGAAAAAAAATCAGACAAAGATCTGAAACCACATTTCGGAAAATTTTAAATCCCCACTCAATCAAGTAAAGTTGTAATGTATGAAGACTATCAAGTTAATTTCACCTGAACTTTAACTCCTTTTCTATTTACGATCAAAACATTTTTAGTGACATGATAAATAGTATTGTATACAATTTATCTGCCAGGCATACTTTTTGAACTAATGGATTTGATTTATTCTCTATATAACCACCCTTTTTTCAATCAAGGGCCCCTAAAACACTATTTGTCTCCAAATACTGTGGATGTACGCATAGTAGGGGTTCTCCAACTCCCAAAACAGTATCTGTTGCATCAGACTTGGACTTTTACCCACCAATTCAGAAGACCCTCACAGCAGATTCCTGCCAAGACTGGATGACGTTACTAGCTTCACCAACATCAGTATATTCTCCCTGACCATCTTTAATTTAAAAGAAAAAAAAACTAACTGCCAGCAGAAGTCTCCCCTCAAAGCCGCTAAATGTTCAAGCTTGTTTCTTCTGAAGAAATTCATAAAACAAGGTTTGTTAAGGTTAACATTTTATCCATAATGCAAGTAGGATCAAATTCACAAGTGAACTACTATTTAATTTTCCAATATCAGCATGAACATAGTCCATATATGGTTTCCATATAGCATTAAATAAGTCACCTCTGTCTTATAGTCTGATTGATTTTTCTTCTGTGATACCAGGAATTAAGCTCATTATCCGTTCAGCTACTATCAGATATGTGTTGTCCTTCCAGGGTCTTGAGAGAATTATTTCTGTTGACATTATGCACATTATCTTCATCTCTCAGGTGAAGTAATTCCATCTTCAGAAAAATTATTTTGAATACATGAAGCTGATAGAGCCAAGACAATCTCCTGAAGCACTCCTCTCCAATACCATACCTCAGAATTCACTAGTTTTTCCAAAATCTCAATTGTATGTGTAATTAGTTCCATAATTATTTGAACGCTTCTCCATCCCATGAAAGCAGCTAGTATGCAAAACTAAGTCATCTCCAATGACTTTCAGAAATTGGGATGTGGAGGTATTCTAGATCAATAGATGTATAGTATGCTATAAGACCTCTCCATTTCAGGGACCTCTCTAATGACTTCAAACTTCAGCAGGTGAGCTACTGTTTCACACATTGCTTTGTCTGCAGAGGTTCCTTGAGGTCTGCAAGAATATAACTGTCTCCTCAGGAATGTGAAAATCCCATGGTGTAGTATCTTCTGGTACCAGTCAGATGATCTTTGACCAGTGATGCTTGAAAATAGTAGCCTCTTCCAAGGGCAGAGGAATCCTTGGACAGGTAGAACTGGTAGCCATGTGTTATTTTTTGTGTTTAAATTCCAGATGGAGTAAGCCCTAGATTTTCCTCCTTGGGAATATCTATCCTCTTCCTTGGGAGTAGCCAGAAGCTCTTTTAAAGAAGGACCAAGGAAAACAAGACCCATAAGAGGGCTAGCCTTTCTGGCATGAATTAGAAGAGGCTGATGCTATGTACCTGCAGAATATCTGGTTGACATCACTGCAGATAGATTTCCAGGTTCAACCAGTAGTTCTCAGATATAGGGGTTCTGGAGATTGCACTGGAAGCCATTACCCATGCCACGAATCTTAGCCCACGTCTACACTACCACGGTAAGTCAACTTAAATTAGACAACTCCAGCTACGTGAACAACATAGCTGGAGTCAATGTAGCTTAGGTCGACATAGGGGTTGACAGGAGACACTCTCCCATCGACTTACCTTGCTCCTCTCGTTCCCGGTGGAGTACCGGGTCAACCGGAGAGCGCTCTGCTATCGATCTAGCGGGTCTTCACTAGACCCGCTAAATTGACCCCTGGTGCATTGATCGCCAGAGCATCGATCTGGCTGTAGCGCAGACATAGCCTTAGAGACCCTATACAAGAATTAGACAGAGTCTTCTCTCATCAAAGTGAGAGAACATTTGAAAATCAGTTCTTCCAGTGTTTGGACTTGGAAGGAAAAAAACTGTTAGATCTGTCTAGGCTACAAATACTGTGATTGATGATTTGAACATGACTGCCACAGCTTCATAATTTTGTACTAGTGGGCTCCTGAAACCCCCCTTCTGAAATGGAAGGACAGTATTTTTTATTAAAGAGGCCACTGCTGCATCTACTTTTAGAGGCTGTAGAAGTCAGCTTTGCCTTTTATGAAATTGGAACAACCATATAGGATCAGATGAGTGGTCCATCATCCATCCATTCATTCATAGGAAGATGCAAGAAATCTCAGTTATGAAGTGAACAGGGTTTTTTTTGTTTTTTTAATGTGTGTCTTCTTTCCTTTTGGTGTTCCCATTCCAACATGAAAGTTTACATGAAAGGGAGCAACTTCTTGGACTTCGTTGGAAATAGGCTCCCCTTGGAGTTACTTTTCCTCATTTTGCTATGGATAATATCAAGAGTATTTAGCAACATTTTCACCCATCTTGAAGAATTTAGGCAGCAGCAGCCTTTCTTGGGTTTCTTCTTCAATGCCTTCTATCTGAAGTTCAGATAATTTCCCTAGCATTTGATAAGGAAGACCTCTGCCACTACTTGTGTTTCCTTCAGCTTATTTTGGCTATATATATGTTTTTTCTTTGTGTGTTGTCTGCCTTCTGGATATACATCTCATTACTAGTTATGTTACATCAGAGAAAAGCCATTTGTACCACAGTGATGAAATCAGTGTAAGTGTCTAGATTGAAGGTGGCTAGGATAAAGGAACCTGTGCTAGCTTGTGATATGAATCTCCTGCTGCTTTTCTTCATTTTGTTTGTTTGTTTTAAATTCAAGCAGGGCTTCTTTGACTAGACCCTTTTGAGACTGAGCCCCTGGAGCTAACCTGAATCAATCTTTACTAGCCTTGTCCTTACAGACAGAGCACTTGCTAGTCTCACTGGATGAGGAGAGCTTCTCACTGGATTTGGCTATTTCCTGTTCAGTATATTCGTACCAGATTCTAGAGTCTAGCAATAAAGGACCAAGTATTGCCTTCCCTCCCACTCACCAAGCCCTTGGCAGAAGATGCAGTCTCTGGGCAGGATGAAAGAATCACTAATCAAAGAAGGGCAGGAGTTGAATGATCCTAGTTTGCTTGCCCATATTTCTAAGGGCACTAAAGAGGAAGAAGGTTGAAGGATACATTTGGGGGGGAGGGGAATGAAACGCTCGACTCTCCCCCAAAATATTTCCCTATGGGGCAGGGTCTTTGGAGTGTAGGCCATGCAAATCTGCCAGGAATCTTGAGGCACAGGGCTGACAGTAAGTAGCTGTGGTATTGTCAGACAAGATAGATGCAGACTGCATGAGAACTAAAGCCAGTTTGGAGTGAGGATTGGCCCAAAGAGAGTTGAGGAGCTCAATTATTCTGCTCTGAGTTCAGGCTCTACTAAAATATTAAGTACAAGAGTGGTAAGAGTACTGGAAACCAGGCTCTGCAGGGCCACGAAAAGTGGCTTACTGCAAAAGCACTGTAGTTGTATTACTGTAGCACCTAAAAGCCTTAGTCATGGACCAACATCCCACTGTGGTAGAACAAACATGAACAAAAAGATGGCCCTGTCCCACAATCTAAGGATAACACAAGAGACAAAACAGAGTAAAAGAAAACAATGAGACAATATTGGTCAGCATAACAGACAATGGTCTCAGCTGCTGTGCTATCAACTTTTTCTAGGTATCATGGAAAAATAAAAGTTTAAGGACCGTTTTGAAGGAGCATCTTTCAATAACTTTGCAGATGTTTATGGGGGGGTGGAGGCTCCTCCCAAGTGTGATGGACAGCATAGGAGAAAACATAAAAGTGCTTGTTTAAAAGTTTAATAAGTAGGAAATGGAGGGTGGCATCAGCAACCAATCAGAGGCGGGAGTCAACTTCCCGATAGACAATGACATAACAAGTAGGGTAGAGATAGGCCGTGAAGGGCCTTGAAAGTGAAGACAAGTTTGATGCAAAGAGATGTACTGCATGCTGAGAATTTTCTAATCTTTGGGTTCTTAGATTCATCTACTTGAGGGAAGGGGAGCAAGCTAGCTCTGAGACTAACAAAAATCACTCAACAGTAAATCTGATTCTGGCAGAATAGCTACAAAAGAAAAGTGGAAAAAACTGATAACACCTCACTACTGGAAAGAATGACTGAATTTCTCATTCCCTTCTCCCTAAATTGAAGAAAGTCTGGAGACTGGTATCTTAAGTCTTTGGAGAAACTTCTTGTGGGTCTTTCCAGAGGGAGTGATAGGCAAGAGGAGACCATAAAATAAAATTTATATATATACATATACATACATACATACACACACACACACACTCTTTCTGACATCAATTTGCAAGGTGGTGAAAATATTTGTGAGGACTAGTGACCATCGCACTAAGAGAATTCCACATTATCTGTCACCTTCAAATTTGTGGGCAATAATAAGAACATTGTCTTCAGTTTGACTAGTAAAGTTTAACATCTTCCAATTTGAGAGAAACAGTTATAAATTACTTGATCTATGTCACAGAACCGGTCACCTTATATACTTTGTTCCACATTCACCACGTTTATAACATCATTGTACTTTTTATATAAGAGGTCTTTGGGAGAGAAAATTAAATATGCCTCAAATTCAGAAGAATTCGTTAGTTTTTTTGTCTACCTATGTCAAACTAGAGCATCTGTTTTATGTCAAGGATCACTAGGGAATTAGCACAAGTTAAATTTAAGGCAATTTGCTAGTAGTTAATTCAGTAAGCTTCAAAATCCTCCTCTCCCGTGTTCCAGTTTTACACACTGCTTTGTGGTTTTAAGGTTTTGGTTTTCTACCCTCCTTTGTGATTAAATATAGCTATTTATGAGAAATAATGGGAGTTCTATAGAAATGTAGCCCCTCCAATGACTAATGAAAGCACCTGAGACTAAAGAAATATAAATTGTGGAGCAGAAGTCAATTTTAGAAAAACGGATCATCACATAGACAAAACTATTAAAATGTGAGCTTATCAAAGCTCTTTTTAATACTCTGAACAAGATCTCAATTAACTCGGATTGGATTATTTAGGCCTGAGTTCTACTTAGTATTTAAATGTAATGTGGCTCCTGAAAGACTTAAATAGAACTATTTAATAAGAAGAGTCCTAGTTTTGAAGAAAATAGCAGTTTTTTTAAAATGAAAATATTTACCAGATGAAGTCATACACGTGCCCAACACAGTTCTACTAACCCAGATGAAAGATTTCAAAAAATAAAATAATCAATAACTGACAACTTCCAGAATGATTTCACTAACAATAATAGGGTCATTAATAGATGAACAAAATTAAACGAACATAGCATCAGAGTATTAAAATTCAGGTCTCAATTAAATTAACAAATTTGAAAGTTTTACTATTAAGTGTATGGATTAGCATTACTCTAACTTTACTTCATGAGCAGTTTTAGTTTTATATTTTGAAACATTTACTGCATGGTCTCCACATTCACACACACACACACCCTACCGATCTCTCTGACATGCTTTAATTCTCCAAACTCTAATGTCAGTAAGACTCTTGAAAATGTATCTCTTTTTGTTTAATTGGAAGTTATCCACAGCTTCGTTTATTCTTCACTAAGCCTTTACTTGTATCCTGCATATTTCAAAGATGCCTTACTTCTTTTAAATTTGTCCCAAATTTGGAATACTTGCCTGTGTGCATAACTTTACACGTTGTTAGTAGTCCCATTACAGTCAATATGTAACCAAGTTAAGCGCACACACAGTCTTTTTTATCAGAGATTAAGGCCTCATTTTACAAACACGATCAATCTATAACCAAACTTTAGTATAGCTACCTTCCTATCAAGATACCCATAAACACATAAGGAAGCAGCCTTTAAAGAAAGCATGTGGGAAGTACAAAGAGTTGCTGAGTTTGAAGAGAATACATGATTTAAGATTTAGCCTATAGCTCAGACAAAAAATAGAATACCAAGAACAGACAAGTTCCAGTTTTGGATCAGAACAGTCTGCACAGTTATTAAAAGCAAAATGTAAGTAAGACCTGTATTGGCTTTTTTGGCAGACATCCTGTTACCAATATTTCACTCATCACAAAACAGTATTACCTACTTAAATAATTACTGATGTCATTAGAAATATTTTCTGAAGCTATATTTAAGAAGTTAACCTCTTTACAAATCCTTGCTATGTAAATATCAGGAGACAAAACAATCATTACAACAATGAGCTTTAGAGAAACTTAAGGTAATAAAATAAAGATCTGATGATTAAATAAGGTGTTACCATATTACAGAGTGAGCATCTTCATACTACCATAACATGATGTTTTGGTGATTTTATAAAACTGAGTGAAACTTCTGCTTACACATTTAACAAGTCAAGCAGGTCTATCAGTTGTTAATATTCAAAGAAGTTGGAAAGTGTTTTTCGTTTTTTGGGGGGGGGGAGGAGGGGGAAAGAGGTGAGTATAATCTGAGTATTGAATAATTCGTAACCAAATAGCTAAGTGACTAGAGTATTTGTCCTCTGTCTATAGTGTTGGGTACACAATTGGTGCATCAATTTTTACGTAAAAACCTCCCACATTTTTTGAATGATTTCTCTAGTGTTGGACTATTTATCTTTTTCCAAGGCTACCCGTAACCTTGCAGCTACTAGCAGATGAGAGTAACACTTTACTTCCTTGTGTGTGACCATTTCTGATAGAAAGCCCAGGAGGATTACCAAAGGATCATTTGGTTATAAATATCCAACAATTGTGGTATTTGGTAATAAGCTGCATCCTAATACTCTCTAATGAGTGGATATGTCCACCATATATGCATAAATCTTCTCTCACTCCACAATTTCTTCCAATATGAGGTACCCTTGAAAAAATATCTTCGTCTAAATCTCAGATTGAGAATGCTGGTCCTCTTTTCCAGATCAAATCCCATTATTCTTGGATAATGTGTCTATCCAGCTCCTTTCACCAGTATATCATATGTGATGTCACTAAAATTTTAGTTTCATAAATTCTACCTTTGCGCTATGTATTCCTCCTTAATTCCACGGAATTTTACTTTACGCAACCCGTTTCCAATACACAACTATCACATGCAAACTTCCAGCCTTTAGGAAAAACTTCAAATAGAATGTATCCAAGTTTAAAGTGTTGTATAATTTCTTACTTGGAAAGTATTCATTGGGGTCACAACAGAAACAGAGCTTCCTCAAAAAAAAAAAATATTAGCAACACATTTATAAAATATCCAATAATGTGGTATGAATCGAGGTTGAAAAAAGTAGGGCACCCCCAACCCAGACCTCCATCTACAACAGTCTGCCTGATTTCCTATGGTAGTTACATAAATACTAACAACCAACCCACTGCTTAGGTTCACTGTAGTGTTAGCTTGCGTTAACTTCACTCAAGTTAGCCTAGTTCACATGACAGCGGTCACACCACAAAATATTTGAGCTGCACAGAGTGTATTAGCAGCACAGAATAGCTGAGCTCCCACTCCATTATTAGCTCAACTCACACCTCCTGCCCCGACTGGCCAGCTAGCTACAGTTTAAAGCACCACTTCACTCAATCTAGAGCAGGGGTCGGCAACCTTTCAGAAGCGGTGTGCCAAGTCTTCATTTATTCATGCTAATGTAAGGTTTCACGTGCTCGTAATACATTTTAACGTTTTTAGATGGTCTCTTTCTATAAGTCTTTAATATATAACTAAACTATTGTTGTATGTAAAGTAAATAAGGTTTTTAAAATGTTTAAGAAGCTTCATTTAAAATTAAATTAAAATGCAATTGTCTACTACTTTGACAGTGTTATATAACAGATACTATGGAGATCAGGCTATTTATAGTTTTTTAATACCACTTTTATTGTACAAGTGAATAAATTATTCTGCTAACCAATCTGAGCAGAGAACATTTTAATTGATAAAAACAGCTAACAAACCTTGGAGAGCTCATTTCCAATGATTTAGAAAATGTATGTTAGATATACCATTCAAAGGCTTTAGTATTTTACCAGGCTGAACTTTGAAATATGGTCAATTCCACCACTGCTCTGCATTACTATGCTCTATTACCACGTTAGTTTCCTAAGTACAGCCTCTCACTTTCCAGGGAACAAAGGAATAAGGACCCTGCAGAGACAGCATCCCCAGTCTCTGACATTAGAAAGCCTCTGTAGTCTACAGGACCTTTCTGATTGATCTATCAGTTATTATAACACCCTCCAGAGGGAGGAAAAATCTGTACTCTGGTGAAGGAAGGTTGCCACAACACTGCCTTCCAAGAGGCCAGTGAACCATGAAAGCTCATCTGTAGGGACGCTGACAAATCCTCCCCCACCCAAACAATAAACTGTAGTCTGAACATATTTTCTCCACAAGTTAATGTGCAAATATAGTAATTTGATTCTAGTGAAAGCATATTAATAAACGGACTGCAAAAATAGTATAGAAATTGTTTCTAAACAAAAATGCACTTACACATAGTAGTAAAACTAACTATTTAGTTTTCAGACTGAATTAGTATCTGAAATTTAGAACCTTAAGGGCACAACCCTGCACTAATCTTATCTCCACTGTGCTAAGTACTCTAAGCAATTCAGAAATTGTTGATTTTACACCACCAATACCTAGGCATACAGGTATGCCCTCAGGACAGAGTAGCAGCCTTACCAAAACTCAAGAATCATCAGTTAAGTTAGAACAGTCCTTTAAAATAGGAAATGGTTATAGGACTATCCTGTCAACATTACACATATGAGTAGTCCCAAGATTAAGATTTAACCCAATTAAAATTAAAGGGTTCCAAAAAATAAAAAATAAAAAAACCTGGTACATCACATTTTAGTCATGAATAAAATGAGAGGCAGAAAACACACTTCATGGTTGCAAGGTAAGTCTACAGAACTGTCCCCCATAAAAATCTTGGAGACAACAATTCTAAGGTATTTTGTTTCTTTTGCTCAGAAGGAAAACAGCAACAAAAACACAGATTATAAAATTCTTTGATCAATCCAAAGCATCATCCAGGAGAAGGTTTTTGTCCAAAAAAAAAAATCTAACCAAAAAAGTTCACAAATAATTTAGCCTGTGTAAAATTAAATAGTACATAGCCTTGAGAGTGGAAAAAAAAACAAACTAAGGACATATTTTATAGTAGCCTATTATTTATAAGAAAACATAAAAACGGCCATACTGGGTCAGATCAAAGGTCTGTCTAGCCCAGTATCCTGTCTTCCGACAGTGGCCTATGCCAGGTGCCCCAAAGGGAATGAACAGAACAGATAATCATCAAGTGATCCATCCCTGTCGTCCATTCCCAACTTCTGGCAAACAGAGGCTAGGGACACCATCCCTGCCCATTCTGTATTAATGGATGTATTATATGCCATACTAAGAACAATCTACCATTCCATACTCTCCTGGGGGAAAAGCTTAACTGGAATATAGACAAAAAAATGCAAGTGTTGCTCACAGATATCAAGATAAAACAGATTCAGCTAACAGATTAAGAAAGAACTGAAACTCAGTCCAAAAGTTTACCATGTAAAATTAAATGAATGCATCCCATGTTTCTCTTTCCCTTATCACCTGCCCATGTCCTCTTATACACACACACACCCATACACACACACACACACACACCCATCCCCCAGCATTCCAACATTTTTAAAATTCCAGTGCAGACGAACTTTGCTAGGTTGGGTCACACTTTCAACTCTGCTGCTTGCAGAATAGGACACAGGATGCTTGTCAATTTCACTTGGCTCTAGTTGAGAACACTGGAAAAATAAAATGTACAGGAAGGCATGCATAGGTGTATTCTTACACTACTACAAATTAATCGGAAAACAGAAAAACAGAAGAGGATTGTGTCTGTGCTTGGGTTACTCCACCTACTTAATGGGTCAGAAAAAGCAGCAGAAGGAAAGCGCTGATGGATGATGATTCCCAGTAATCACTTTCCTGCTACTCATGCTTGCAATGGAAGAGCTCACTCTCCAGAAGCAGAGCCTATTTCTGTAAGGATGTATTTCGGGGGGAATGTACGGAAGAGAATCCTAGGATCCATTGATCTGTACTGATTGCTCCCACTTATTTCAGTTCTAGCTGTTGAGGTTTTAATGTGTTTTTGTTTATCTCTAGCATTGCAGTAGCATGGTCTAAATAATATAAGTATTTCTGGCCCATCAGACACCTTCAGCTCTCCTCCTAGAAGAGGTCATCTTCTAACTGTAGACTCCACTGATGTCTAAGCTCTCATCTTCTACCATATTTTGAGTTTCCTGACTTAATCTGCACCATACAGGTTGAGAGTTTGAACCTGTTCTCTGAGGTAGAGTGCTTGGAAATAGCCTGAGTGAATCAGCTGACTCCCTCCCTCATCCACTGATCTGTTAGAACATGTAAATATGCCAAGAGTGTAGTTGCCAACCGTTCTTGTATTGATTGAATTGGGTGTCTTTCTGTGTTCTTGGACACCCTCTATCATAAGAATCTCTAAAAGGAAGAAATTTTCCTGCAGTTTGAAATTAGTCTCAATCCAGTGCAAGAATTCAGTTGCATATTCCTCAACCAGATTATGCTAATTATAGTTGCAGGCTCATTACACCATGACTTTTGAGAAGTGGTCTTAATGGACACGATCAACATGGACAGGCCCAGGGCTATGACATTACCTGTTTGTTTTTCTAATTATTATTTTACAAAGCAGTAGTTTTGAAATGTTTCACAGGTGTTCACTTTGTCATTGTCCCATTAAGTATAAAATGCCCTGGATGCTACTTGCTATAGTTACCTTTCCTTTGAGTTTGGTAGAGTTTGTGATAGTGAAGATCCCTAAGCACAAAGCTTCCAGATGTGGGATGCTCTTGGATATCAATCAGTGATGTTTACATTCAGATTACATACTATATATTCACAGCCAAATTTAATTTTAAGTCTCAGTTCTACAAAGATCAGCTTAATTTACTGATTCAACTGAAATTAAGGCATGTGTTGGTCTTTTCAGGATCAGGCCTAAATTTATGAAGAAAGGAATGTTTGCCACATCACCAGTGAGAACCTCAGTATCTTAAAGTTAGTGCTTGCAGATTCACAGGGAGACAAAGAATACCTCTTGTAGTCTGTGTGCGCAGAGGAAGCAATTCTCTCTTTAAAAAGAAATTAGAAGCTGATGAAGGAAAAAGGGACAAAAGACAGGCTGAAATCCCTCTGATGAATGTCTCCCAATCCTACATGTCCTAAGGATCCCCTAGTTATGAAAAGTTGCCGTGTCAAAGACTTTTACTTTTGTTTCATCACTGCTATTACTTGTTCTTGATATTTAAGTGACTTATCAGCTGAACATTCTCTGCTTATGTAAAAATCTAATAAAAGTAAAGATCTCTGCCTTATCCACAATGTTTCTCAGATTAGAAGACAGTGCTTTCTAGGGGTAGAGATTGCAGGAGTAAAAATAAGGGCAAGTACCCATTCTGGTCCTTAAGTAAATGTCTTCATTCTCTATTATCTATAGAGACAAGATGGTATATTGGAGTGCCTTCATCATAAGTCATGTCTAGTTCTCAGTGACACCACAGGTCCAAAGGTCCAGTTTGTCCTTACCACAGATATTGGTCTATACTTGAAGGAATCTGGAATTCACAATTTTGATTTTTTTTTTTCCTGGCCAAAAGGACTTGTTTCTTGAATCAAATTAAGGGTGCTTACTTCTGTCGGACAACTGTTTAATCAAGCTGTGCTTTTAAACATTGTGCAAACCAAGTGTGTCTTTGAACATCCAGTATAAAAACATAGGTCCTGATCTTGCAAAGACTCATCATGCACATGAGTAACTTTATATAGTGTGAGTACTCCCACTGAAGCCAATGGAGTACAGTTTCCAGGATCAGGAACTTAGTTTACAGATGAAGAGGCGACTTTCAGACAATTTTTTTTTTGGGGGGGGGACGGGGGACAATGAGGGGTTAATGATATGAGGTGTTTAATCTTATATATGACAGTATATTTATTTGTTATGACTTTATCTTCTTAAATAATGTGATTCACTGTTATGTTTTACCTATCTCCCTGCTATAAAACATTATGAAGAAAACATGTTATTCATTACTCTTAAGGCATTTAAGTTTTAATTATAATTCTTCACTCTACCTTGTTCTAAATTTAGTTTGTGTGCTGTAACTCCATCATAACAAGATTTTTCAGTATATTCCTCAGTCCCAGGTGCACTCTCTTTTAAAAGGGCTAGCCACTTTCTGAAACTCACATACCTATGTTCTAAGAGCTGTGTTCTGTACAGTTATTAGTCACAGACTAGCTCCCTTAAGGAAGGGAATCAATTTTCAGATCAACAATACCAGTTTTTTTTAATGACATAGCATTAAAGCCATACTATTTCAGCAAGTCTAAGAAAGTTTGAGGAACCACAGCTGTTTTTTCTAAATACAAAAGAACTACAAATGTCCACTCTGTTGTTATGGTCCATCACTGCTAACTCTTGTTTGCATCTGACCATGGCTAGGCTTCATAGAACTGAGGCTGAGCTAGAATAGGAACAGTAAGAGCAGTGAAGCTCCTACCTTTCCTGTTTTTGCATCACCCCTACTTTTTTTTCTTGTTTTGAGTCCTGTGATAGTCTCTCTTCCGGCTTCTCATTTACTCAGAGAGAACAACAGACTGATCAGGATTAATGAAGGTGCCCATGCCAGAAGTTAGGAGCAGTACAGAAATCAAAGAAATTTGCGTCAGGTTTTAATTCTGTGTTAAGTTTTTAAATTAAATTTTAACTTAACATTGATAACGAAGGTTAAAGACAATTCAAAGTCCTCACGGTAATGCTTTCTCCCCACCACACACAAACTAAAAAGCAACTTTAAGCGTTCAGAACCTACCAGTAGTTGAAAACTGTTTTCTTTAGTAAAGATAAATGCCACGAGGTGTCATGGTACACCATACATGTTTTAATGAACGGAGGGAAAGCGTTTCTGGTAACAGGCTTTGGAAGGTTCATCAACTGTCCTGTAACTGGGAAGGAAGAAGAGAAGAAACAATAATCTTAATTTTAAGCTATTTAAAAGTCAGTAAATTTTAAGTCAGATATTACATATTATGACTTGCACATTCTTACAGGCAACAATTAAAAAAAGCCAAGCCTGGAAGTTGTCTAAGTAGTAAACTAAAAGTTATTATTTAATAATAAAAAGAAAGCATGTGCTTTAAACTGGTATACCTGTTAAATCATGCAAAACACTATTATATTTACCATCTCATGAAGAGAAATATTCCTGAACAATTGCACAAAAATGTTAATGTCTAAAATCAGCTGCATAGAAAGCAAACTTTATTAAGTTTGCAGATGATTTTAAAAATACTGATTCCAGTCTTAATTAACTAAGGATTGTATACTATTAATAGACATGTGGTCAGCAGAACTCATTATGAAAGAAATCCTGAACCCAATGCTTCCAAGTCCCTTTCAATACAGGAACTGAATCTTTATAATATTAAAGAAGTGGCCTCATGGCTTTCACAAGAGACCAAAAGAATCTCTCTGTTATACAGAAGTTCCTTCTATCTGAAGCGTGACACACTGCCAAAGAAAGGTATTTAAAAATACACTGATATTATAACAATAAAACAGAATACAGTTACTACAGTGATCAGGCAAAGGAAAAATTTACAGTATAAAAACCTCACACTTCCAGCACACAGGAGTACAGTCAAGGAATGCCTAATGATCTCAACAAACAATATGTCCCAAAAGTAAGTAATGTGAAAAAAAATTAAATGCATTGTGAAGTGTTTACTTTGGTGGTGTTATACTTTGCATTTCTATTACACCATCCATCCAAGCGCCTCAATAGTCTTAATAAACAAACATCCCCCCCGACATGAGATCTCTCTAAAATGGATTTTGCTAAGGCAACTAAGTTTGACAAAGATTAAAATAATCTGTCCAGTACAATACAGGAAGTCTGTAGGAGACATGGGTTCTATTCCCAGCCCTATTGAATCCATCTTCCATTTAGAGCAAATCACCGTTACAGAAAAGCACTGCACAAGGACACTAAATGAACTGTTGCCCTTTAGCAATCTGAGAAACTTCTGAAAAAATAGCAAGGATACAAAAGGAAGTACAACTAGATACTTAACTGAACTTAAAGAAGCAGGATTTTTTTACACCAACACAAACAAAAAATTAGCAAGAACCTCCCTATTCCACTTGATAACATTGCTGATACTTATGGCTGGATGGCATCCTCCCTCACAGCCCACTAATTAAATCAGTCTTTTGTGATATTAGAAGTTACCATGATCTATAAACCTCTCAACTTCAAAATGCTTCAGTGTGGGAATACAATGTAGAACACAATATTCTCCTTATTATTTCTCCTCTCATCCCCTCTCTCTGCATTCCCTTTGTACTTGACTTCTAATTCATTTCCTCATGTCCTCCCACCTCTATTCATTCCCCTCCTTTCTCTCCATCTCCTTCCCTCACCCCCATGCCACATAAACACTGCTTATCTGCCACATCTCTGCGCCCTCAGTCTGTAACCTATGTAGCAGAGACAGAACAACAGCTCCAGCAGTGTTTCACACCACTGGGGCTTGCATCACAGAGGAAAAAACAGGAATTAGCAAATAAAGCATCTGAAAAGCAGGATACCTTAGTTAGAGGATGCTTGAGAAGTATGTCAAGCCCCCAAAGGCAGGTCAAAGAACAGCAAGCACCCTAGCAGGAATCCCAGCATTAGAAACTATATCTCATCCAGTATTGCACCTAAAGAGTGAGATCTCCTCACCCTTCTTACTGTTTTTTGCCTGTTTGGTTTAGTACACTCACTATGGGATGTCTGACAAAGTTTCCAAGTTCAATGTGAAAAGGGGTGGGTGAAAGAAAGAGGAACAATTCTGAGACATTAGAGAAGAGAAGTATGGAATTGAGAAGTATTTTGCAGGAGACAAGGGAGAAACAACATGTAAAAGTTGAGGTAGAGAATTTAACATAAGTAAAGAAAGTCAAGGATGATAAAAAGAGACAGAAAACACTAAAACACTGCAGAATTAAATACACCATGTTTGGTGTTTTGTGGACAATCTGTTTTTTGGTATTTACGGTAATTTAGCATGGTAGACAGACATCCCTTTCTATTTTTTTTTGTATAAATAGAATTTAAATCTAACAATCTATCAAAAAAATAAAAAGGAAATGGAATGAAACCAAGAAGGATATGGCGATAGTAAGTTAAGATTTTTTTTTAATCGTAAATAGAAAACTGTTTGACAATATGTTACAAATAAAAACATTTCACACCCATTTCATTATTTAAAACATCGGGGGCATAGTTCTGACGGGTGTGGCAGCACAGGTATTTTTCATCCAGGCTATCTGGCTTAGTCCCCAAATTAGCTGGTATTGAGAACGCTTTTTCCAACTACCAGATAGACATACACACTAATCAATCCTCATGCTTCAGCCAGGCAGGGTCAGGAAGAAGTTTCGCCCAATGCTACAGTAATGCACAATTAAGATTTTGCATCTTCTCTGCAAGCATTTGATATCAAGTGCCAAGAGCAGTTAATAGACAATAGGATCAACTGCCTTTTCTGATATGTTTTCCTGACTCTACATTGCTTAACTTGTGACAAAGAGAAGACTGGCTTGGATGGAACACAGCAGGTCATTTATATCCAAAGAGCTTTAGTAATAACCTAAGAAAAAATTGTGAAAGGTAACTGGGTAAGTGTGGAACTACTCTCAATTTTAACTATTCCTCAGTAAGTGAGCCCCTGCTCAGTTTGCTAAATACAGTCAGTAGCTAAATTCTTGGCACATATACCCTGCTATTCTAGTTACTAAGTATATTTCAGCACATACACCAGTAACTGTATGTGTAGAATATTTTAGACTTCTTTGCTGCCCCATATCTGGAAACTCCCACCCCAACCTCATTATATAAGTGAATTTTAGATAACTAATATGAATAGTTAGTATATAAATGTATAAGTTAATAAATAATTGAACAGGAACAAACGCCATAATAATACGGGAACGGAGTGCAAGTACGCATCTATTTAAAGGGAAACTGTACCAGTTACTTTTCAACTAGCTACTGCACATATCTACAGACATATTGCTCATTCTTGTGCATGCACACACACACGTGTATCAAATTTTAACATCAAGCAGATCATGGTTCCATCTAACTAGAGTTCTGTCAATAATCCCATCTTCAGCAAAGAATTCAAGAATAATGAAAAATCCACACTTCAATTTAAAAAATGAATGTTTCCTTAAAGTGTGCTTAGGTAAGAAAATTACAACTGTAATTTCCTCTAACTATATTGCTGATGACTTTACGGAAGAATGAAATACAAATCTCTTACAGAAATATACCATAATGTTTGACAAACGTACCCAAAATTTCAGACTATTTTGCATTAATTAATTAAGACGAAGAAGCATGCTGTGTGCTAATAGAACACATCATCTATGAATTTGGAAGCCCTTTAAAGAGGTGGGTAAGCATTAGCATCACCATTTTACAGATGACCAAAGATATACATAGAGATTATGTGACTCGCACACTGAGTCATTAGCAGAGGTGGGATCAGAACCCAAATCTCCCAATTGCTGTGCATTCAAAAACATCAAGGCAGCATCAGATAAGTAATTTAATACTTTGGGCTGTGGGAGTCAAAATTCTTCTCTCCCCTGCCCTAAGACTGATAGAACACCAGTGACAACTAATTCAGTAGAAGGTCTGGGGAAATCACGTAGATTGGGAAATAAGAACTAGCCAAGACCATCAGAGAATATTCTTTTGATACAAAAAAATTAACGCTTGAAATATGTCCATGTCTATATCTTAAGGTAAGCAGCATGAAATATCACAGGCATCATTAAAGAACCAGTATCATCATTGCACGCTAAGCAAAAATTATGCATCCCACAACTTTGTTCGGTCCTTTTTATTGTATCTGCAATTTACAGACAACCACACAGGACATTTTCCATTATCATTATTGAACTGTAAGATACATAAATGTTAGAGACATATTGTATAAGTACACTGCACATTCAGAAAGTTTAAGATAGGTCAGCAGTAAACTGACAACAAAATAAAAATGTTATATTAATCCTTTTGTGTAAAGTGTCAGAATTTTCTACTGTAGTTTGTTGCCAGTAATGGACAGAAACTGCTGGCTCCAAGGAATTACAATGAGTATAAGGAATAACCATTAGAACAGCAGGTAGCTGTTCAAAGATTTAAACTAAGCCCTCTCTTTACCCCTTTGTTTGCCCATTAAACTAAGCATGTAGGAGCAAGGAAAACCCATGTAAGTGCTTCACACCAGAGCAAGACAGTTCAGAATACATCATGGAGTGCTCCAGAGTAGCAAGTTAACACAGGCAAAAATAGTCACTGAGAAAGAAGCCTTAGAAAAAGTTGGGCCGTTGTAGGAAATACTAACTAGGAACAAAAATGTGGATTGGGTGGTAGCCTTCAGCTGGCAAGACAGGAAACATTTCGTTAAAAACTTTAAGCATATGTATATAATAGATCAAAATGGGTGTTATTAGGAGGAACTTCAACTGGGAAGAGAAGGCAAGGCAAAAACAGTTTCAAAATATACCCCATCTCACATCAACGCAACACCGTGCCAGAGCATGAATGAATATAAAAACGGTAAGTAACAGGCTAAAGACCTTTCCTTTTTGCGGGGAGGGAGGAGGTGTGTGGGGGGGGGGAGACTACTTGCCAAACTAGTTTTCCTCTAAGCTTTCCAATTATAAAAGCCTCTTGCATTGAACATATCCACTGCTGTACAACTGTCCCAGAAAAAACACAGACCATGGAGAGAAAGTGGCCCATTTTCTTTAGTCTCTAAGAATCATGTGTACAGGTCATATTTTCAAAGGTTCAACTTATTAAAATGTATATCACCACATTAACAGAAATTACATTATATAGCTTTTAAAATATGAAATTGTCATTTTCACTCTTAAAGTCTGTAAAATCTACTCTCAGTTTTGCACATAGCACTAATATAAAACTTTATTTCCAATCACTTACATGAAAACTAACAAAGTAAGTGAAAGTGACTGGCATCTAAAAAGATGCTATTTTACTATAATAGTGAAGTTGGAACATGAGGAAATGTCCCATCAGAAAAACAAAAGTCTATAATTTTCTATTTAAACTGCAATTATCCCATTAGTCTATCAAACCAAATCATAATTTTCAGGAACATGTGTATGAGAATTCCAGCAAATACAAACATTATGTAGTTCCCAGTGTGGCCCATGGGGCAATCTTCTCTATCAGCTTCTGTTAGCTCCCAAAAACACCTCAAAGTGATAATTCTTCACCACATGTTGAAAATGTTGTGACTAATAATACACTGCTCCACCCATTTTTTCTATCACTAAAATGATTTAAAAATAGAGAACTTGACAAACAATGGTTAAATTCCATTTCTTTTAATTCAAATCAGTAAAGCCAAATTTAATCCACAATAAAATAGAACTTGCCATAAGAAGTAAATGCATTTTCGCTAACTCTTGCAATAATAGTTATGAAGATATACAATAAAATATACAAGTGGAAAAAATATCCAGTAACTGTAAGCTTCTTTTGTAAAATTACACCCTTGTTTTTGTCTGTTTTTAAAATCACCTTACCTTGTTCTCTCTTTCAATTATCATTCTGTTCCCCCTTCTCCCTGCACCATCCTCTCTTTGGAAAAAGTCTCTTTAAGGTAGGTAATTTAACAAAAATGGAACTAGACATAAAATTTGAACATGTAATAAATATTTTGTTGAGGACAACTGGGAGCTAGACCCATACTAAATTAACTAAATGTAAAAAACAATACAAGTGAGGCAATTAAAATGCATGTAAGAACGTCGGTACAGGTGTCTGCAATAGCACTGTTTGCAAAACACGTTTGCTAATTAGCATATCTTTAAACAATGCTGATAATAATCTTGTCCCTATAATCCATGCCGAATGAATCGCTGAGATTGTAAAATAGAAAGCATGTGGAAAGTCATTAAAAGTCTCTGTTACACCTTTCTTTGTTTATATTTTCCTTGCCAGGTGTAAAAAATATTGTTCTACTTATTTTGATTTCTTCAAAGTGTTCAATTACACATTTTAACACAGGTTCTTTAGTGGTGCATTAAGTATCAACAATTTTTTTCCCCCATCAAAGAGAAATCCTCCCACTATAACAGTCTCGAAAATCTGCTCCATTCTCTATTTGTCATCTGGGATTGAGTTATCAGACACTACTTGTATTACTTTGTGAAACTGACATGTCTATTTACAGGGACACAAAGGCAATCCAGTACTACAACCCCTTATTTTACAAACACCTTCATAAACACCTCTTCTCTCCTCCCTATTTTTACAAATACTTTGTTTTTTTTCGATGGGGAGGAGGACGTTATGCACATAGTTTTTCACCCTGACAGAAAACAATTTCAGTCACTTTTGCACTTGTTACAAGTATATTAAAAATCACCTACATCTCCAAAGAGGAGAGGCATTGTTTGGAGGTTATTATTTTTTTTAATAGGGTCACTTCCCCCATTTCAGCCTGCAATTAAAATGGAGGCAAGGCCAGGCGATCTGTGTCTGGCTTTAGGGGGAGACAATAACCCAAAACAGGCCTGGCTTTAAAAAGAGAGAGAGAGAGAGAGAGAGAAATACAACATGCTTCACCAGTATTATTACCTCATCCCTTTTTCCAAGCAGTTTTGAACCACACTCTTGACAAACTCTTGGTCCAACTTGCACAGATGCTGATTTTTTGGGGGTGGAAAGGTTTTTAATTCTGGAGCCAGAATTCAGGCTTGTTATTTGCAAGTGGAGCTGCTGTTAAAATGCCCCCTTGTCTCCTCTCCTCTCCCTTGAGCTGGGTGTTGACGCAGCAGAAATTACCAGCTGGAAAATTCCCCTTTTGGAGGTTACAGGGAGGGGGGAGAGGGAGGAGGGGGGACGAGTCATGGGGGAGGGGGGGTTAAACCCTGCCACTCACCTAGTTAACCCATTCACCCACGCCAAGTCAGTCACGCGTGCCCAAGGGGGCTCCATACCCCTTCCACAAAGGGAAAATCCCCCCCCCCCCAGAGTGCAGTGGGCTTTGCCCAGCGGCCCCCAGGGGGCTCAGAGAGGTTCAGGGATAGGGAAGGGTGTTTTCAGGGCAGAGGAGACATTTGGGCTCAGACAGCCTCCCCACTGTCAGGACCCCAGCACCTGGGATCGCGGCACTGACACCCCCCCCGTTACCCCACTCCTGGGGGGAGGGGGGAACAACTCTCCCCCGAGGCAGCCAGGGAGGGGGTGTCCTCGGCACCGGGTGAATCAGGCTTCCAGCACCGCCCCCAGCCTGCCCCCCTGTGCTGCCGGCACCCCGGGGGGCGAGGCGGGTAACTGCCTCCCTCATCTCCCCGGGGGGGGGAGCGGGGGGCGCCTCCGCCAGGCCAGCGCCGCCCACCCGCGAAGCGCCGCGCGACTCCCGTGCTCAACCCCCCCGCCCCACCCGAGGGAAGTGGGGGCAGCTACCTCCCTAACGACCCCCCCCCGGACTACGAGCGGCTCGTGCTCCCCATCGCCCCGGCGGCACCTGGACCCCCGCCCCCCCTCAGCGGGACGCGTCGCCGCGCTGCCCGGGACCCAGCGCTCAGCCGAGGCGGGGGGAGCGGCCGGTGCCCGGGGACAGCCCGGAGCCCCGGACCAGGCTGGGGAGGGCAGGTCGCTCGGGGTGGCGGGCCGAATCCCTCTCCCCTGAGGGGCCGGGAGAAGCGGAGAGAGCGGGCTGGGGGAGTCAGGCCCCCTCCCCTCACCGGCCACTCTCCTCAGAGGAGGGGGCACCGGGCAGCCGTGCCGAGCCCCCGGGGTGCGGGGGGAGCCTGGTTGGGGGGGGGTCTCTCTTACCTGGGCCCCAGGCGGGGGAGCGGGGTCTCGGAGCGGCCGGAGCTTTGGCTCCTTCGGTCACTCAATGTCTCTCCTCACGGGTGGGGATGAGGGGGGAAAAACTAGCGGGGGGCGGGGCGCGCTCCCGCTGCCCCCCCTGGCGCGCGCTCCCAGGCGGCGGGCGCGCGGGCGCGGGCCCGAGACCGGTGAGGGGGCGTGGCCGGCGAGGCTGGTGCGGCCTCCCTCCCCTCCCCTGCTGCGCTCCCACTGGAGGACGCCGGACACGGGCCTCCGTAAGCCCCGCCCCTAGCCCCGCCTCCTCCCGTCTCCCTTGCGCCAGGGGATCGGGGGCGCCGTCAGCAGCTGCCACTGCCGGACACCGGAAGTGAGGGGAGTGCGCGGAGCATCATGGGAGACACCCCGAGAAGGGGGTGGGGTGCGCGGTTGAGCGTTGGCCTTGCCGAGGGGCTGCATTCCCCCCTCCCCCCGGGAGCCCCCTTTGCCCGGGCCCCGGAGGTGCTTCGGGAGCAGCCCACCGCCTACCTGGCCCGCAGGTGCCTCAGTCCGTCCCCCCCACCACCCCGCATCAGGCCCAGCGCCCCTAGCCACCCCCAGAGCGCCCGCCGGGCAAGCAGGGAACTGGGGGGGGTTCAGCTGCTAGCCCCCGCGGCGGCTCGGCGGGTTTGGAGGGTTATTGGTAAATGTCAGCAAAGGTCAGTTTCACCCCCCACGCTCGCAGCCCACGAGGAAATGTTTCCGTCCCCGGTAATGGAAATATGCAAGGAAAATGCCGGCTGAGAACTTACTTTGTTACCCTTTGGCTGAAGGAGGTTTACTTGGATGTTTGTAGCTGTGATGTTGACCCCTTCCCCCATCGTTCTGTGAAAATTTAAATTGATAAAAATGCTTTAAAATAAATATTAATGTTGTATAAAAAAATTAATTCCACTATTTGCAGTGTTGTTGTAGCTGTGGGCTATTAGGATCCCTGGATATTAGCGAGACAAGCTGGGTGAGGTAATATCTTTTATTGGATGAGCTTCTGTATGTACACGTAGGGAGATTCTGCAAGCTACTCTCTGTACTTTAGTTACACATGAAGGAGGGAGGGCTTTTATAAAGGATAACCTGCTCCCCCAAGAACAATACAACCATGCTCACTTCAGAGACCCATGACTTCAATGGGATTGCAAGTGGGCAGTGTGGGTCTAACAGAGATCATGGCTGGAAGTCAGGAGAATTGGATTCTAGCACTCTGTCACAGTAAAATGGAGATCATGCTTCCTCGCTTATGTTGGATGCCTTGGGATCTACAGCTGAAAAACATTATTTAAGTGCAAAGTATAATGCCCTTTGACTATAACACGAAAAGATCAAAGAAGTGTGCTATATGTCAATCTGTTAGTCATGGGATTGAGCTAACCGTTCTGGAGCCTGCAGGACACCACACTCTTGAGATGGCTTTAACAGGCAAGACAATGGGTCTCTGAAGCCCATGTTGTTGTACAGTTGTAAAAGGGCAGAATTTAGCTGGAAAGATTAGGACCAAATATTCCAAGTATTTAAGTACATGCACTTATTGTGATTATGAACGCAAATTGGGTAATTATGTATGTAAATAACTGGAAGTGGCTGTTTATGTGCAGTTATCTGATTTCTGTGTGTAACCTCAGTAATTGCACAGACAGTTGTGTGCCTAAGCTCAGAATCTGCTCCCTAATTTCCTTTTCCTCAAATCATGGTACATATAAGGTCACTTATTTTTCCCCCATGCAAACAGATATTGGATCAAATGGAGCTCTGGAATAAAGAGAACCTACTCCACTGAAATCAGTCAAATTACACCACTGCTCCTTACTTAAGTGCATTCCTAAAAGGATCTTTTGATCCCTAGTAAGTTTTAAAGTGGATGAACAGGTGTTCCAGCATGTCTTTCTTCCTACTCCATCCCACCCCTGAAAAACCCAAACAATTTTATTTTAGGAAAAAAAACCCATGCACTTAATTAATGAAAATGAAATGTCTTAACTCCAGTACATTTTCAATTACCTTTTCTTCTGTATTGCTAAAGGAGTCCAACTATCATCTCCCTAGAAAGAATTCCATTAAAATGCAAATTAACAGTTTGCAGTAGTTGTCTATGTATGCAATGAAGGGCACAATTCTTAGTTTAGGGAATATAAAATTAAAAGTAATGGACCTGATTTTTAGACCTCAGCCTCCTTTTATGTAAACCCAGTCTTCTTGTGTGCACAGTGCTGCACATTCAGTTGAAAGTCACTGTCACCTGCACACAGGTGGCAGAATTTTAACACACAACTCCTCATGGTCCATGTTAAATTATCAGATGGGTTTTACATGTGAACATATTCTAATATCTGTATGTACATGTGAGGATATTTCCACTGTGGTTGCAGCAATTGTATGCTTTAAAGATGAATCACAGTGCCTATAATTACAGGTGCACAAGTGGAAGCTGGGTTGTGGGGGAGGAACACAATAAATCAGGCCATATAACTATATCTAAGTATGTTTGTAACACTCTGTGTTATCCCTGGGTTTCTCTGTTTCTAGCTGTAAACCATCCTATTATTCCTTTCCTGGACTCTTCTCTTTCCAAGACTCCTCTAATTCCAGGCAGGAGAATTCCTCTATCACCCCTGGACTCCTTCAATTCCAAGCATGCATGCCCTAGTTCTACCCCTACCCAGAATTTCATCCTCCTCTCTTTGTTAGAGGAAAGTATTTATTTATTTAGTTGTGTGTGTCATGCTGGACTCACTCCCCCATGAGCTGCAGCAGCTGCAGACTGGGCACTGCCCTGGGGAATGCTTTCAAAGAGGGGGAGGGTGGAGAGAGGCTGAGTTTCCTGAAGCTGCACAACACAAAGGGCTGGGGAAAGCTGGATGGGTTTAATACACTTGAGCCTGTATTTTGCTGTGCAGAGATAGGGTTTTTGTTTGTTTGTTTTGATGAGCAGTTTGTATTGCGTTTTAAGTAAGTATGCAATTACACAATCTATCCTCAGAAGAGGGGAAGCTGCCCCCCAGAAAGAAGGAAAGAACTGACAGTGGGAAAAGAAGAGAGAAGGAGAAAAGGCAGGAAAGGGAGGATGGTGTAGTTCAGATGACAAGATAGCAAGTGTGAAAAACTGGGATGGGGATGCAGGGGGTAGCATGCCCCTATATAAGACAAAGCCCCAAATATCGGAATTGTCCCTATAAAATGGGGACATCTGGTCACCCTAGGTGTGGTCCAAGAGGTGTTTGCTGAATGAAAAGCACGTCAACTGGAAGCATGATACAGAGTTAAACAGTGTGTAACAGTGGACCATTGATATATGTCAAGGATTAAAGGCCACCTCTTCTGTATCCCACCCTTTCCAAGGCTGCCAAATCACAACGCTCATAAATCCAGATCATATGCCCAGGGACGTTGAGGCTTCTTTCTCTGCGGCCTTAGTTTTTAGCACTGAAGAAGCATTTAGAAGTCATATTCTTGCAAGCAGTTCTCTTGTGATAAGAAATATATGAACACTTTAATGCGTTCATATTTGCATACTCACTCTACATACACAGTCATCATATGGGCATGTGCAAATGCTGAGCATCTATTCACAATAACTGTGTACACAAATTAGGCCCACACATTTTTGCACACGTGTTATGGGAAACTGAGGTACAGGGCTACACGATTTGCTTGTTTTCACACAATGATTCAGTTGCAGATCCCATGAGTACTTCTCAAGTATCCTTACTCCCAGTGCCCTGCTCAGCTCTAGATACATCTGTCCCCCTATCTATCTATAAACCATAACAGAAATTGCATTTGATAAATGCGAAGTAATTTCTTCTAACTCTTTGTAATTTTGCTAATTTCAGAATGTGTTGTACTGGGGACCAAGACAAAATCCCAAGTGGTTGAATCACTCTTTTTCTCTATGTTTTGTACCCTAAAACAGATGTCCAAAACCAAATAACAAGCATTCTGAGCTGATAAGCTGCTTCGTCAGTTCTCATTTTCAAGAGGCCATTCTTACAGGGATTTCCATGCACCCTACAAATGAATCCCAATCCTCAGAGCCAATTCATTTCTGACCAGAGCGGAAAGAAAGCAATTTGACTGAGACCCATTACCGCCCAACATGGTGGTTCTGGTTGCATGAAAATTCCAGGACTCTCACCTTTTCCAGCCAATTTTCCTCCAAACTGCTGATGTTAAAAGTACGTGTTAAAGGACCTATATTCCTGTCCATATTACACTGAATCGAAGGTCATCTGGTTTCTTTGTCAGGGGACCATAAAGGAAAAAAGGGAGGTGATGTGCAACCCTGACCAGGTCATTTTAGGAGTAAACCACATTTAAACTGAGCTAATGAAAAAGTATTTGTCTCTTTCTCTCTCACACACACATACTCCCAGCCTGTGCTTGCTTGGTGAGTGAGAATTCCTTCTCTAGTGGGAGTCAACATGTCAATTGTATTTTTTTTCCATGATGTGTAAGGAGGCATTCACTAGGTTGTGGGAGTAAACACATGGGGGAATTCTCCATGAGCTAGCAAGGGCAAGTCACAATCCTACTAAATATGGTGAATGAAGATTACAAAAACCCCAGGAGAATAAAATTCCCTCTCTCCACCCCCATCTCTTCCCCCACCACACACATTTATTTTTTCTCATTACCCTGTTCTGCTGTTTAACTGCTTGAAAGTTAAATCTAGTTCTATTTGTGTTACTAAATGCACAATGTTGGTTTAGTTTTATTCTGTGAACTGAAGGGCAGAACGGGGGCAATATGTTGCTTCTTCATTATTAATCAAGGCACATCATTAGAGAGGAGCAGAAACACAAGTATTCAAGTAGTGGGAAGCAACAGGAAATGGTCCTCAGGTTTGTAAAAACGCAAGAGGTGGGGGATGATGATCATTTATAACATATTTAACCAGCCACATCCTACTGACCTCCTTCAGTGCAGTTCTTGAAAGGAACTGCCCTGACTCAGAAGATGTTTAATGCTCCAAAAATACATTCCCCTCAAAATATTGAACTTAAAGAAGGGCCCAAGCTGCAAAATTCAGGTCCCATTGCAAATTCGTCATAATCTGGAAGTGCTGAGCTCTAGGGTGTTTGGTTGTGTCCATCTTTAGTGCAGACTGAGAAGCCAGTGGTCTTTAGTATGGATAACTTTGCTGTAGCAACACAGTCTTCCTCTTACAGTCATTCATGTGAATGGTCTTTGCTTCCCTTTTGCAAGCCATTTTGCATCAGGTTCACTTTCTATCTAATTTTATACGTTGGTGCACTGGGTACGAGTATATTCTTTTAACAAGTTTTCTACTTTGATTGGGGTCAACTTCCCTCTATCGCCGTGTTTTGGACTGGTGGGCTGACAATTTATCCTTTAATCAGATCTTTTCTTTTTGCAGGTCTTTATTTAAGATGGACTCACTGTACATCTGGAGAGAACAAGTGATATGGGCTTTTCTTTTTCCTGGAGTCCACCAGTCCAATGGTGACATGTTTAAAATAAATTTGATTTCTCCTTTCCCTCTCCAACCCATGTCCCTTCATGCTGGCAAACTGTGATACAGTTTACAGTGGTTCAGATGCACTGTATCATTTTAGGATGGGCACCTTCATTGTCTTTTTATTGTTATGAGATACAAACAGGTAAATGCCCCTAACTAAATGCTAATATCTACATTATTAGATAAATAAACTAGTTTTCCATTAAACTAACTCCATTTTGCTACAATCTCTCAACCAGTCCATTTGTATAGGAAGGACTTCACTGAGGGAGCTCCTTGTTGTCTGCAAAGAAATCTTTGTTTTCTGTAGAAACCAAACAAATTGCAGAGCTTGTGTACAAGCCCTTTGTTTCATGCAGATTGCATAAATAGTGCACCAGTACAATATATCTACTTAAAAAATAGAAGCAGCAGTTAAACTATATATAACTCTACTGAAGAGGCTGTGCAGTGTGGTTTGGGGTTTACTCAGAATATTTGGAGTTTGTACAACAATTGAGGCCACATTCTAGACTTTAGTTATCTAGGTTAGATACTATGAGCCAAATTCTGCTCTCATCTGTGCACAATGACAGTTGAAACATCAATGGGACTTGCACCATGTAACTGAGGGCACTACATGGTCCCCTAAAATGCTTCAGTTATGTATGAATGAACTAAAAACTAAGCACTCCTCACCCAATCCCTTCACTTCTCTGCAATGAGCACAGACAGATATCCCCTCATAATTCTAGTACTCCAGCAAAGGAGATTACTCAGACTCTCCAGAAATTAGCCAGAGTGTGATCAATGCTTCAGGCTACATCTACTTATAGATCATATATCTGAAAAATGTTGACAGGTGAACACACCTGAGCCAAACATTTCTCTAGAGGATTCACTTGTTCTTCTCAATGAATGAAAAAAGAACAGGAGTACTTGTGGCACCTTAAAGACTCAAAGACTAACAAATTTATTTTAGCATGAGCTGCAGCTCACGAAAGCTCATGCTAAAATAAATTTGTTAGTCTCTAAGGTGCCACAAGTACTCCTGTTCTTTTTGCAGATACAGACTAACACGGCTGCTACTCTGAAACCTGTCAATGAATGAAGTCTTCTTAAAACAGTTTGGTGCAAACATTCCTGATATAACACCACTGAAATCAATAAACTTTGCTATTGGTGAATTTGGCCTATGTTCCCATGAAGTATACCTGCTCCAAGAACAAGTGTCCCTTACCTCCACTGACCTGGATTTACTACAGTGTCCCAAATTTCATGGCACTTTATCAGTGTCCCATAATAGCACAGTATGTGCAATTCAAAGTATTTGGTGCGGAGATATCTAAGTGCTTGTCATTGTAAAAAATGGGAAAAGCCATGGCAAAAAATGCACAGAATCACAGTTTCGGTTGAAATAAATCACAGTCATTGCACAGAATAGTTGAAAGTCAAATGAATGACCTTTATGTTACACTACAAGTTGTTTAAAACCACGTAATGATATTTAGCAAATAGTTTACCCACATTAAAATATATTCCAATACACCGGGCATATTTAGAGCTAAATCTGTGAGGAATCATGCAGAAAGAAATCTTGCTTAATTGGGGACGAGCTGGGGTGTAAAGATCATGATTTTTATGGAAAAAAGCTCTAAAACACAAAGTTTATGCCTATTAGTCATAGGCCCCACTCGTGCAAAGATTTATGCCTGGGTCTAACTTTATGCATGTGAGTTGTCCCACTGAAATCAATAAGGAGACTCCTGTGTATAAGATTGAATACACGTGTGAGTTTTTGAAGAACTGGGGCCTTTGTGATATCACACAAAATACTGCCAACACCATCAGCACCACAGGAGGCCACCACACAGTAAGGGCTACATTTTTAAATGACACCCAAGTAACTTGTGCGTGCCGATAACAAAATGTATTTTTACATAACTTATTTGATCTGCCAGTGGGGTATGTGAGTGAAAAGTCTAGAATTTGCATGCCCAACTGATAGTGCAAAAAATAACGCATGTGCAAGAGCTGGTGCACACATGCACACAAACTATTTTAAAGTTTGGTTCACAGGCTGACATTTTTAAGCTCGAGTGCCTAAAGTTAGGCCCCTAAATTCATATTTACCCTGATTTTCAGCAGTGCTGAGCAACCACTGAAGTCAGTGAGAGCTGCAGGCAGTCAGCATTTCTGAAAAGCAGGTCAGTTTTATTTTATGTGCATAACTTTAGGCACTCAAGTTGAAAATTCAGTCAGAGGGCATGTCTACACTGCAATTAAACACCGTGCTTGGCCCATGCCAGCTGACTCGGACTCATGGGGCTCAGGCTGAGGAGCTGTAACATAGCGATGTAGACGTATGGTTCCAGGGCTGCCCAGAGGCTTCAGGGGGCCCAGGGCAAAGCAATTTCAGGGGCCCCTTCCGTTAAAAAAAGTTGCAATACTATAGAATATTATATTCTCATTGGGACCCCTAGGGGCCTGGGGCAAATTGCCCCACTTGCCCCTCCCTCTGGGAGGCCTTGTACGGTTCAGGCTGCAGCCTGAGCCCTGGGAACCTCCCACCTCGCAGGGTCCCAGAACTTGGGCTCCAGTCCGATCCCAAACGTCTACACTGCATTTTACAGATACAACAGAACGAGCTCGAGTCAGCTTACACGGACCAGTTGCAGGTGTTTAATTGCAGGGTACATGTACCCTAAGTGACTTAGCCAAGAAGAGAACCGAAGTGTCCTTAACTGAAGTACTGCACCCTATCCACTGGTTTACAAAAAGAATGTACAGTAATTTCCATTCCAACTTTCTCCCACACGACAACAGCCGTCGTATGGTATTGAAGCAAAACGCAGAAGTCTAAATGCTGAGGTGATAGGTGCTGACCACAGGCTGCCAGAGGGCTTTTGCGTCAGCTGTGGGTGATACACAGTGGTCACAGTTAAAAGGTCAGCAGTTGCTCAAACCCACCACTCAGTACTACCAGAGGTTACCTGTTTTCCCCTGTACTCAGAAAGGTGGTTTTAATGCCAGCTGTGTGGCACTTGTTGGCAAAGTCTACCAGGTTACAGGGAGATCAGTATCTGTCTCCAGGCTGTCAACTCACAGAGACTTTCTATCTCCTCAGAAATCGGCAGCATGCAATGTGAACCAGTGCAGCCTTTTTCTCCAGGTGGGTGGGGTCCACCGGGGACCCATCCAAACTCACTCAACCGTCATGTTTCCAGCAGCTGGGTGCAGTTCCCACTGCAATTGGACCTGCCCATCTCTGACCCCTGCCAGCTCACTTCAGAAAACTGAACCCTGTTCTCGAGCCGATAAGCTGCTCTGAATAGGAAGTGCTGACTCCCACGTTGGCTGGTCATGCAGGGGTGGGGTGGGGAGAAAACAAAGGGCAGAGGATGAAATGAGGAGGTGCAGGGGGAGTTGTCAGATAAGCTCTAAATGGAAACACAAAACGGATACAGCCCTCTGTTTGGGAGGGTGAGCCCTGGAGCCCAGTCATTTCCCTCATGCTTCCCTGAGTGCAAAGCAAGTAACGGTTACAGGATCCCAGAGATGAAATTACAGCCAGACTGATCTGTGACATTCTATATCTTGGGGGAGTGTCCTGTAACCCCCATATTCCTCATGTTTATAGAATGGTGATCTTGCATATAAAGCATGCCTTGTAAGGTATCCGGGGAAAGGTTATGATCTGCTGAAAGACGTTGTTCTAGCTAAATATGTGTATCACCAATGCATATGAAATTATAAGAATTGTGTTTTCACTAAAATATGCTGTGGGTCTGGGAGGTGCCCAGATACTAGCTATACAAAGACAATGACAAGGGAGGTAACCAACACCCGGGTGGGTACCCGGGGGGGGTACTGTTGAACAGACATCACCAGCCATTGTCCAACAAGGGAGCTACAATGCAATGACTCACCTGCATGAGGCCACACCAGGGGATCTGCTCAACCTTGACTGAAGACACAGCAATGCCCCCCACACATGCCTGGACTTGTGTTCTCCAAGCACATGGGATAAAGGTATAAAACAGAACACGGGGCCACATGCTTGGCCTCTCTCCTGCCCCTACTTATGCTGGAAGCAACAAGGACACTGAGACGAAGACTTAAGACTCCAACAGAGGACACTGGCCCAGGTTACAAAGGTGAAATCTGTGTACTATGAGCAGCAATATCCAGTGGGGTGAGGAAAACTGCTTAATCTAGATGTTGCCCAGCCTAACAGGGTTGAGAGTTTAGACTGTGGGCTGATATTTTCTTTTCTTTTGGTAACTAACTCTGACTTGTTGCCTATCACTTCAAATCTATCTTTTGTAATCAATAAACTTCTTTAATTATTTATCTTTACCAGTGAGTTTGCCTGAAGTGTGTGGTAAATCTGCTCAGGTTTTGCAAAGGCTGGTGTATATCCACTTTCCATTGATGAAGTGGTGAACCAATTCATAAATCTGCATTGCTCATCTTGAGCCGTGCAAGACAGTATATTCCTGAGGTAGTGCCGGGAGCTGGGGGGATTTGGCTCTGGTGCCTTTCCCTGTGTGATTCATGAGCAGCTCTGGGAGCATTCAGGCACTCTAGCTGGCTGCAGGGCTCCACATGCGGTTGTGCAGAGTGATAACAGCACCTGGAAGGGTTTCTTGCTTGTCACTAGCAAGGCCTTGTGAGAGAAAGCTCAGGCTGGAGAGAGTTAAGGGGGCATAGTCGTCCCACAGTCCCAGGCTGAACCCTGGGGAGCCCATCACATGATGCTGCACCTGAGCAGGGGATGGGCTGGCCCTATGCAACCTACACCAAGCAGGCAGCAGGGAAGTCCCTGCCTGATCCGGTATTCTTCTGCAATATGTTACCTCCTCCCCAACAAGCACTTCAAAATCCTTTCAGGTGTGGTGTGGTGCAGCTTTGCACTGACCCTAATATTCACAGTGAGCAGTTAGGAAGGAAGAGTGGTCTAGAGGTTAGAGCACGGCATTAGCAGAGCTGACTTCTAGTTTTGGCTCCCTCTGTGACCTTGTGCAAGTCACTGAGGGTCATATTTTTAGTCTAATCTCTGGTGCACTTTTGACCCATTCTAGAGGAAGAAAGACAAAGACGTGTGTGGTGTGAGTGCTGTGAGCAGCGGTCGGGGGGTCAGGAACTTGCCAGTTATCAGCCTCGCATTGACACTGACTTCTTTTGTAGCTTCAGGTAAGTCACTTACTGTCCCTGCGCCTGGTTTCTAATCTGTAAAATGGGCTGTGAACTTGCCTGGGCTGTTATAATTCTCTGCACATTCCTGTCCACAGGAAATTTGTTCACATCCATGGACGTGGAAGTGAGAGATCTCTGATGTGCGAGACCCACACATGCACCTAGAATCATAGAATCATAGAATGTCAGGGTTGGAAGGGACCTCAGGAGATCATCTAGTCCAACTCCCTGCTCAAAGCAGGACCAATCCCCAACTAAATCATCCCAGCCAGGGCTTTGTCAAGCCGGGCCTTAAAAACCTCTAAGGATGGAGATTCCACCACCTCCCTAGGTAACCCAGTCCAGTGCTTTACCACCCTCCTAGTGAAATAGTGTTTCCTAATATCCAACCTAGACCTCCCCCACTGCAACTTGAGACCATTGCTCCTTGTTCTATCATCTGCCACCACTGAGAACAGCTGAGCTCTATCCTTTTTGGAAACCCCCTTCAGGTAGTTGAAGGCTGCTATCAAATTCCCCCTCACTCTTCTCTTCTGCAGACTAAATAATCCCAGTTCCCTCAGCCTCTCCTCATAAATCATGTGCTCCAGCCCCCTAATCATTTTTGTTGCCCTCTGCTGGACTCTCTCCAATTTGTCCACATCTGTTCTGTAGTGGGGGGACCAAAACTGGACGCAGTACTCCAGATGTGGCCTCACCAGTGCTGAATAGAGGGGAATAATCACTTCCCTTGATCTGCTGGCAATGCTCCTACTAATGCAGCCCAATATGCCGTTAGCCTTCTTGGCAACAAGGGCACACTGCTGACTCATATCCAGCTTCTCATTCACTGTAATCCCCAGGTCCTTTTCTGCAGAACTGCTGCTTAGCCAGTCGATCCCCAGCCTGTAGCAGTGCATGGGATTCTTTCTTCCTAAGTGCAGGACTCTGCACTTGTCCTTGTTGAACCTCATCAGATTTCTTTTGGCCCAATCCTCCAATTTGTCTAGGTCACTCTGGACCCTATCCCTACCCTCCAGTGTATCTACCTCTCTCCCCAGCTTAGCGTCATCTGCAAACTTGCTGAGGGTGCAATTCATCCCATCATCCAGATCATTGATAAAGATGTTGAACAAAACCGGCCCCAGGACCAACCCCTGGGGCACGCTGCTTGATACCAGCTGCCAACTAGACATCGAGCCATTGATCACTGCCCGTTGAGCCCAATGATCTAGCCAGTTTTCTGTCCACCTTATAGTCCATTCATCCAATACATACTTCTTTAACTTGCTGGCAAGAATACTGTGGGAGACCATATCAAAAGCACTCTTTGTCAATGTCATATGGCATGCCAGCATGGTTTGCAAAGTTGTTCCCTAGATGCTTTACTAAATCAGGGGGTCTGTGCTGACAGCAAAGTGAACTTCCCAGACCAGGGTAGTGTGCACTCCCATTAAGCTGTACAGTAACACTGTGAACTTTCCCTGCCTGCTCTACAAACACAGTTCACACACTGTGTGTAGTACAAACTCTCCCCTTCCAGGGTCTGGCTTATTAACACAGAAATCAACAATCAGATAACATCATCATAGTTAGCTGAGATCTTCTCTCCAGGCCTGGCCACTCCTAGGATTCCTCTTTCAGGTCTGTTCACCTCACACATTAGCCCTTCTCTCCCCAGAAAGCCATGTCCACCTCCCTTATATCCAGCACCCACCTCAGTAAACCAGCAGGCTCCACTTAACCCTCTCCCAGCGGGATCAGTGCTTACTAACGATGGGGTGTTTCAGGCAAACACGGCTGGCCTGCTGCAAACTCTCGTCTACACAGGGGTGTTGTGAGCCTTCACTAACTAACGCTAATATGGAGCTTTGAAGATTTTACAAGCTGAGAATTATTACTACTAGGAACGCATGGGAAAGTCTGTGATGTCCCCAGGAAGCTCTCAGGAGCACCAGTGATCATGGCAAAAGAGGAGGCTATTTAGTGCCACCCCTTTTGTGTGTGTAGAGTTAGAAGTTCCAAATCCCCCCCCCCAATGTAATACACATCTCAAAACTCCTTTCTAAACCTAACCTAGTTGCTCTTATTACTCCCTTTGGTGAGTCTGTTCCATATACTGTATTAACTACTCTCAGCATAAAGAATTTCCACATGAATCCCTTTAGTGTCCAACCCTTCCTGAGCTTTAATTCATGCCCTCAATTGTTGCATTTGACACCAGTTCAAATAGCCTTGTAGTGTCTCTCCTCTCTATTCCCTCCAGAATTCTGTACACTTCAGTGAGATCTCGCTTAATCTTCTCTTTTCTAAAGAACAGAGACCTAGTTTCTCGCAGCTCGCTGTTTAACTAACTTCCCTGAGTGCCTGCACCATTCTGGCTGCCTTTCACTCTCTCTTCTTCATCTCAGTCATATGATCCTTTTTGAGACTGAGGTGAGCAGAGCTGTGCGCAGCGTTCCAGATGTGGCCTCAACAGCCCCTTATGACAGGAAGGTCACAAGTCGCCAATGCAAACGGTATGAGCAAAAGAAAAGATTTCCTCTTCAGACAAGACAAGAGGCTGGGGGGGCATGTCCTGATCTCCAGAGCGCGGAGGTTTTATCCATGGCATTCCTATTTGTGCGGAAAAGTTTTACCATGATGGTTGCTGCTCTGGACTAAGGAGGAAATGGTATACCCCTCAAATGGACACTTCATGGTAGTGTGCAGGAAGTCAGAGCCTGCGCTTAACTGCCACTCCAGAGTGACTGCAAGAGCCCCCATCCTGGAAAGGTAGTAATGTTTGGGTCGGGCCCTCTTGTACCTGGCTTTCTCCAACCTTTCTGGATTGGGGATCACGTTTGAAGAGCCTCTTGCGCAGACACCTCCCATCCGAACCACAGGCCCATGCCTCCCCTACGGGATAGCACTTGGCTCTGTGACAAAGCCACAGCAGGACCATATAAAGAGACCAGAGGAAAATATTCAGTTCTAATGAGGCAGGCGCAGCTGTTGAGTTGCACCCCTATGTTCTGCGTTTGGGCTGTTGATTTCCTCTCCCTGCATGGAGGACTTCATGTCTTTTAGTCCCCAATATCCTGCTGCTGCCTGCAGGCCCCAGTCCTCCAACGTCTCCCTCACTTGACTTTGGGAGCATTTGCTGTCATCAGCCAGTCTGAGCACAGTTACATTTATTCCATGAAATACCTGATAAACACACAACAGAGAGTGCAGAGCAATTGACTTTTTCTTTTTAGTTCAGTTTGTTAAAAAGGCCTGTAGGAGCCCTTACGGAGTCTTGGCTGCTGCTAGCAAGCATCACTGCTTGGAGGTTGCCAGATGCATCCTCATCACCACAGAAGATACCCAGACACTACAGTGAGGAGTGGGGGGCAGGGGAGAAAGAGAGAGAGAGAACCTGGAATTACTCCAGCTCTTTGCTAAACCCAGGGTTGTCAGTTCAATCCTTGAGGGGGCCATTTAGGGAACTGGGGTAAAAAACTGTCTGGGGATTGGTCCTGCTTTGAGCAGGGGGTTGGACTAGATACCTCCTCAGGTCCCTTCTAACCTGATATTCCATGAAGAATGACAGCTCTAGTAAATGCCTTCTGCAACCAAGAGCTGCCTTTGCAATCCTTTTCATCCTATGGCCCTTTCTAACATCCACAGCTGAGCAGGAGTCACCTCTGAGCTCAGAATGGCTTCTGAATGTGCCCAGATGCTGCACGTCCAGAGCCTGGCTCTCTACTGCCTTACTCTTTGGGGCATCATTTACACTAGTGCAAAATGCTACCTCTCATATTCTGCTGGTAAGACACGCCACTTTGCACTCCCTTCACAGTGACAACACAAGGTGAGGGCTATGGGAGGGTCACACCTCTGGTATTTTTGCTTTCAGAGCACTTGGGGATCCCTCGAAAAGCATGATGCCAACCCAGATTCTGCTCTATTTTATCTGGCAGGGCTTAGGTTACAGAATAACAGACCCAGTGGTTTGTTTGTTTGTTTTTAATCTGAAGGGAAATCTTCACACCTTCATTTGCTGTTTTCCACATCAGGCCCTCAGCCTGGCAACACAACACTTCAGTGTGGGCAGCTGCCCATCTATCTACAATTGCAGTTTTTACACTTTTCTTCCCCCGTCTTTTTCTCTTCTGCCAAGGGCCCATGAGTCACCTTCCCCTCTTCAGCAGCTGACCAAAGATGGCCCCCTCCTGATTTTTTCCAGGCTGTCTCATTGATACCATAACGCAAAACCAGTAGACAATAATAAGTACCAAGGGATGGGGAGGATCAGTAGAGCCAGTCTCTGTAGGGATAAGCAGAGTGTGGTACATAACTACCTGGAGGTCAAGTCCATCCCTGGTGACCTCTGCTAACTTCAGTGGAGTTTCACTGAGAAGGAAGCAGGGCTCTGTGTTCAGTCACAGACAACATCAGGGGCACGAACCATTGTACATCAGTCACCTGCTCCAGTCTTTAATAAAAAGGCCCCATAGAGGAGGGCTGATACAGAATGCACTTGGCCTCCTCTTTCTTGGGGGCAGTGGGGCCGTGAAGGGGTATTGGCTGCATCCGTGCAGATGGTGGGTTGTTTGTGCTTACCAGATAATTTGATGACTTTATCTGATCACAGGCTTTCCTGAGGAAGGAAGGGAGAGTCTGAGTCACTTGAAAATGAGGGCCCTTCTTCTCTGGGTATGGCTAGCTGGACCACAGAGTGCCGTTAGAAGAAAGCAGAAAATCTGGTGTCTTGGGCTGAAGAGGGTCCACTGTGGTTCCTCTTTTTAATTTCCAGCCAAAACTGACAAGGGGCTCCTGGATGTATTGATAGGCAGCTCAGCTGCTTTAGTCATTATTAGATACAGTGAGTAGCTGTCCAAGTGTGTGAGATGTGTGGTCTGAGAAGAGAACTGGGAATCATGAGTTCAGATCCTAGCACTGACAAAAACTCAGTCACTAGCTCTCTGTGCCTCAATTTCCCCATCTGTAAAATGGGTTAATGAAATGTACTCGCCTATCTCATGGAGGAAGGGACTTAATTAGACTGGGATTTTCAAAACAGCCTAAGGGATTTAGACACACAAATCTCTAACTCCCTTAGGCTGCTTTAAAAATCCCAGGCTCGGTGTCTGTAAAGTGCTTTGAAGATGACAAATGTTATTAAGCATTGTTCTTGCTTTAATTTTGAGCAGGTAAGGGGAGGAAGGGGACAATTGTCCCTCCTCTTCCCTCCCAAATTCTGGTATGTGAACTCTGGCCAGCATAGAACATCTGACAATTTAACCCTGTTGAACCACAAATAAAACCCTCCCCATTCTCCGGCCAACCCATTTGTATTCCAAACTGCTGCGAAGGCCCAGTCCTCGCCAAACGGGGCTGAAATAAGACTCAGCGCTTACACAGCACCAACATTCTCCCAGAGCACTTTACAGAGAGGAGCTGCAGCAGCAGAGCAGGGATGAAATCTCAGGAGATCCCGTCTTCCAGACCTGGACTCCGTCCACTAGACCGCACTGCTCTCTGAATAATTAACGTGAACATTTTAAATGATGCCAGGTTTAGAATCTTTCAGGCCCATTCTACTACCTAGGATTCAGGGACTCCCCTTTGATTATCAAGACTGCTGTGCAGTAGTAGGGATATTTCCCTTTAATCCAAGCATCTCACAGCCAAAGCTTTACAAGCCCTTGGTCATTAAACCTCTCAACCCCCTGGTTTTACACTCATTCAGTGGTTTTCACGGCAACCATGCAATGGTGTTTGTCATCACTAATGCTGCCGCTCCTGACTGTGCTTCGCTGACTCCAGGCCCATCTCTTTCTGTAGCTCCCCCAAGGCATTCTAGTTCGGGTGGAGTCCGAGCCGCCAGAGAGACAGAATATTCCCCTCCTTCCTTCCGCCCCAGTGAGAGCAAAAAGGAAATGCCGAGAAACAGATGCCATGGAAGAAAGAACGAGAGACAGCACTGACCGTTTTCATCAGGAGAGTGAATAAGGGAGTTGCTGACATGATGCCCGGGGTGCAGAATGCACCATCATAAGAAAATTGAAAACAAGAGATTAAAATCTAGCAGCAGTGGATAAATTCAACAAAGAGACAGGTTCATGCCCTCCTAGAAGAAAACCCAGATAATTAAACTCCATTACTCTGCTAACGTCTTTGGTGACTGGCTTGCGAAACCAAGTACTTTGAACTAATCTTCTTTTTCTTTGGAGAACATCAGCAATGCCAACCATGAAATGGTGGAGGGGCAAGGGGCTGCTACCACTGAGTACTGCTGAAACGGCTCGGGGTGTGCAGGGTGTGTGCATGCACCAACCTTTGATGTCTGCAGGATGGGTACCACAGCTTGGCTAGGCCACAAGGGAAATGAGTCGGATGGTTTCAGAAGGGTCCCTGGTGCATGTTTATATTGTGAAGAAAATAGCTCAGGTTGACTCCCTTAAAACTGTAAATCTCTGCTCAGGGCAGGCTAGCAGGGAGGGCTGCCGGTCTGGATTGAGGCACATTGGTGGAGTAGTGTTGGACCCAGGAAGTGCAGCCAATCAGGACTATGTTGCATTATCAAAGCTTATGGCAGGAGACTGGACTCCACTCAGATCCCAGACTTTACTCAGTGCTGTTAGTCCATTGATGTAACCAGCGCCACTGGTCTAGAAAACAAGTGACAGAAGAGCTAGATTGGCCTTATGTCTATTTTTTAATAAAAGTATGTGATTTTCCATAAAGTTCCCCCAAAGTGTTAACACACTGCACCTGGGATTCAGATGAGCTGGAGGCTTTAAAACTTTTACTAAACTCAGCCAGGATTACTAGAGAGAGAGCAGCAAGCTGCTGAATCCACATATAGAAAGGCCTCTGGGATCTCAAATTAATAGGCTAGAGAGGGGGCTGTTCCCAGTGTGTTTTATTTATGGGAATCAGGACAATTAAGTTCTATGAATACACAGAAATAGTGATCAGTATCACCCACAGTTTGCACTGCCCAGGACCACAGCCTTGGTAGATGTATAAGTGTGAAGTCTTGGAAGGTCAAGAGCTAACTTTAAAACAAAGCGTGTGTGTGTGTGTGAGAGAGAGAGAGAAATTTCACCTACTTGACTTTTTATCTCCTTTTTTGGACTAAAGTAAAATTAACTTGTGTAGAGCAGGAAGTTAAGCTCTGGTCACTCAGAGCCTGACTTCTTAGCCCTCAAATTGTCCCACTCAAGTCACTGGGGCCACATGTGGAGTAAGATGCTACAATCTCTGGGCACAACAATCTGGCCCATAATATATCATTCCTTTACATCTGGATTTAACTCACCCTGGGTGAATTTCACCCAGTGCAGAGGAGCACTAGGCCTAAGCAGCACTTGTGCCCTATTCTGTGGGCTTAAGTGGGACTTAAGAGGTGCCAAAGCCTTGTTCCGGCCCCTCTGCACAGAGGTGGATTTCACCCAAAGCGACGCTGGGACTCCTAAACACAGACCATCTCTGGACACTTCCAAAAATCTGCCTGTGTTCATATGGACACACAATGTGAGACTGGATGGTCCTGCCACATTGGTAGTGAATGCAGTACTGTGAGTGCGTGAGCCCTCTTTAACCTACAGAGCCCCAGGAAGTGGAAGCTTTGTTGATTGGGTGGAATCTAGGGCATGGGCCTGCACTGGAGAAGAGCAAATACACCTCCCTTTTACTGTTCTCCTCAAGGCTAATCAAGTGCAGGTGAAAGGTGCTAGGAGCTGCATTGATCAGGGCAAGGCAAGAAGAGAGAACTCCCCACAATCCACCTATGAGAGTGAGAGGATAGTCCAGTCTCTCTTTGAGACGCCAACACAGCCACCAGTCATGCTCACTGATACGCACAATTGTAAATGCCTGTAGAGAGACAGGTAACACAGATACTGAACCACTAGGCAGTGGACCATTAATTTCATACAGGCCACCAACACAGCCATCAGATGTCAGTTACCAGCTTGACCCAGATGGGAACCAATGACCTAAAGGAGGAATCTTCCCTATCCCATAACCAGCTTCCCCAGCAGCTATTCATTTTCCTGGAGGAGGAAGAACCTCTTCGGTGGAACCACCTGCTCTATGTGCCTGTAAACCTATGCTTATATCCATCTCGTTTTGCAGGAGAAATATGTCTGGAGATGGACTATGGTGACAATCTGCCCATATGGAACCCAGCAAAGGCTGTTGTGGATCAGAACTAAGGGTTCATGAGCACAGCTACGTGAGGGAAGCTTACACAATGTTTATCTTCTCTGAACCTGGCTCCAGCCAATGCTACCAATCTCCTTACAGAAGGTCACAAATTATAGTAGCAAGAAGTGTTGCAAGGACCAGCAGAGGATAGCAGGAGGACTACTACCTTTTAGTGGAAAACTAGGCATGACAGAAACTTTCCCCATGGCAAGCAGCAGATCTAGGATTTTGCAGTGGAGGGAGGAGTTATGGTTGGGGAGTGGCTTAGTATGTAAATTGCTATGCAAAATGTATTAGCAGGCTAATGTCAAAAACAGGGAGCTAATTATTGTCAAGAAGATGCTTGAAATAAACTAACACGTTAAAACAATGAAATCTTTCTTTTCCCTTTTTGTAACTGAAATTATTCAAAATCTTTCCTGACCCTAAATTTCTGTACATATCTTTTTAAAACAAGAAATGTCCTTTTTCTTTATTTCTTTGGAGTACTGTCTGTATCCCAGGGGGCTGAGTTCAGAGCTTTCAGCAAGGAGCGTCTTTGAGTGATAAGACTGTACGTTTTTCAGGGCAGGGACTGTGAATTACTAGTGACTAGGGCACTGGCCTGGACCTCAGGAGAGGTGGGGTCTTGTCTCAGCTCAGCCATTGGCCTGCTGGGTGACTGCGGGCAAATCATGTCACCCCTCAGTGCCTCAGTTTCCCCATCTATTAAAAAAATGGAAGTAATGTGTCTGTGTCTGAACCCCTTTGTAAAGCACTTTGAGTTCTACTGATGAAAAGCGCTCTATAAAAGCTAGGTAATTTTATTATTATGTCTGTCTAGTGTTCAGTTCAGTGAGAGCCCAGCCTGGCTGTCCTTTAGGTGCTACCATGCTATTAATAATGGATAATAATAATATCACCTTTCTTTGTCTTTCCCCCACGAGATCCTGTTTAGGGGTTTGGTTTTGCTTTGTATTTCTGGCAGGATTTTCAAAAATAAATAGTAATACCTGATTTAGGAGCACAAGTCCCACAGAAAGTCAGGGTCTTAGCAGCTCTTTGAAAAGCCAGCAATGTGGTGCAGTCAGAAATATGTCATTGATCTTTAGCAAACTCCCCCAGTACCTGATAACAGAAAAGATCGTCTTGCCACGGCAGTCTTTAAACTTGTCCAAAAATGTTCTGGGTTACACACAGACAGCTGTGCTGGGGCAGCATGAAGCTATTCAACAGTTCTCCCTTGGCTTTCTTCCTCTGCATAAATGTAGATTGGGCTACAGGACAAAAATCCCCAACAAAAGACCCCAGACCTGTCCTGTAGTTCTGAGGCCAGATTGCAAATCTAGGGCCTGGGTTTCCTCTCACTCACGCTGGTGCAGTAATCCCAGTGAAGTCAATGTCATTACACCCGTGTAAGTGAGAGGAGAACCAAGCACCATACTCTGCAGATCAGTTATGAATGCACCATAAATCTGATTCTGCTCCCTTTGAAATCAGTGACAAAACTCCCATTGACTTCAACTGGAGCAGCATCTGGGCTAATGTAGAGAAAGACTTGAACATCTCCAGTCCATAATATGCCGGTGACGTTAGCCCTATGCAGGCAAACTGATCAAAAGGTGTTTTCTCTCAAGAATTAGAATGTAGCTGCTATTGACCAGAGGCCTTGAAATAGGAACAAAAAGTGGGTCAATTTTTCAACATGCATTTTTATGAGTTTCCTAGAGCAGGGTTGTTGCTTTGCTAACTCTTCACCAAATTCACCAGCTGGGAATGATGTGGCTCTCTCCAACTCTCCCACAATCTGTCCAGGTTTGCAAGGTTTTGTCCCTTTAGGTTTCTTTCTTTCCTAACAACAGATAAAAGCTGCCAGCTGCAGCAGGGATCTGTCAGCCCAGAGAACAGGAAAGGCAGTCTCTAAAAAGGCACACAGGAAGTGGAAGGAGCAAAAGGTGCCACAGCTGCCTGTGGAAAACAGAGACTGCGGGCCAAATTCTGATTTACACTGATTTACAGATCAGTGTAAATCTGGAGCCACCCCATCAACTTCAGTGGAGAGACCCTAGATGTACACCAGCTTATGAAGATAGGACTCGGCCCTGTCTCTTTACCTAGCATAGACACAGATCTCATTCAGGGAACATGATGTTTCATTTCACCTGAACAACAAGACATGCCGGGTGGTGACTTTGGGCTGATTAAAGCACAACTCAGGTGGCGTTAGTGTCATGCTGCAGATGCCAAAACCAGGAGCAGACACGTCAGTCAAGAGGCAGAATCAGCTAAATACATTTCCCATTACAAAACAAATTGTCGCACTGTTTCCCTTCTTTGCAATTTAAGTTCCCCCACTATGGCAGGAGGAGTTCAGAGGCCCAGCTTACAGACAAGGAGGGACCACAGTCTAAGGGCCTATTCCTGAAAACTCTTACTCACACGAGTGGTCCCATTGGGCCTGATTCTGGTCTCAGTTACACCAGGGTAAATCCAGAGTGATTCCACCAAAGTCAGGGGAATGCATGCCTCCTCATTCACACTGACGCACGTGAGATCAGAACATGGCCCAGTGGGACAGCTCACATGAATAAGAGTTGCCAGGATCATACCCGAGGTTAGAAATTGACCAATTATATCCACTGTCTCATCAATATAGGAACAGCTGCACAAAATGACAGTGTGTAAAACCACATCACATGCACAACACTTTCTCAGCTAAAGGAACATGTGTTCAGACTGATGCAGTGAAATGTACCTTCACAGCTACACAATACTGAATTTAACACCAAGTAGAGAGCAAAAATGCAGCACCTGTACCTGTGATCATTTCTGTGCATTTCCCCAAGCAAGGTCTCTGGCAACACTTTCCCCACTGAATTATAATAATAATCGTACTTTGTATTTCTAGAACATCTTGCATCGGAGAATGGCAAACAGCAATTAATTAAGCCTCTCAGTGCCCCAGATGGCAGATACAGTATGTATTGCTGTAGAAAGTGAGGATTAATGTACTCATTTTATAATTAATGAATTAAGTGGCTAGCCCAAGGTTGCACAGTGAGTCAGTGACAGAGCTGAGAATAGACCCAGCAGTTCCCGCCATCCCTTGCTCTCACTACTACACATCCCTTCCCTCCTTAGCCAATAATTAGTTCAGTCACATTCTGTTTCAACTATTAGCCTTGTATCCCCCCCCCCCCAGGGACTTCTTACAACCCCCACATTTGCTCCTGCTGTTAAGCTGAGCTCAGCAGAGTAGAGTCTCCGACTGTATTTTACCCCTTTGAAAGTTTTGTTTGCACAAAAGCAGGTACAATATTCCTTAGGGCTTGTCCCAAATCACTAACCTGCAATTGTTAGCGGTGTATTTGTAAAGTGCTCTTTGCAGTGCCATTTAAAACACATAATGTATTTCATTATTGCTATTATTTATTTACTATTCTGATTATCTCCCCTATCAGCTACTCCAGAGTACAGCCTACCGGGAGGCCCATGCTCTCTCCGTATGCTGCTCAGGAGCCCACAAGCTGGGATACCTTGGCAGGTGGACAGCGCAAACAGTAATCTGATCAACCAGGGCTGAGAACTTTCACCAGCCACTTGCTTCTCAATAAATCACCAATCCAGCAAACACCAAGAGCTTCCTAGAGAGGAAGGATGGTCCAGTGCTTAGGGTGCTAGCGTGACACGAGGGAGATTTACTACGTTCAAATCCCTGGTCTGCTACTGGCTTCCTGTTTGACTTTGGACAAGTCACATCTCTCTGCCTCAGTCCCCGCTCAGTAAAATGGGGAGAATAGCCTGGCCCCACCTCACAGAGGTGCTGGGAGGATACATACATTTAAGATCATGGGGTGCTTAGATACTATGGTAAAGGGTGTGGTATGAGTACCTAAGACAGCTAGAACAAGTCGGATAAAAGGGCCAGTCATTCCTGTCCATGAGAGGGGGGGCGTTTCCATAAGGATCCCCTCCAGAGTGATGTCTGGGCTGGGAAAGGGAGGTGTGTTTGGCAAGTGTCTTAGCTCACGCCTAGTAATTAAAATATTTTAAAGCAGAGGTTCTCAAACTGGGGGTCGGGACCCCTTGGGGGGCAGGAGGTTAATACATGGGGGGTCGCGAGCTGACAGCCTCCACCCCAAACCCTACTTTGTGTCCAGCATTTATAATGGTGTTAAATATATAAAAAAGTGTTTTTAATTTATAAGGGGAGGGTCGCACTCAGAGGCTTGCTATGTGAAAGGGGTCACCAGTACAAAAGTTTGAGAACCACTCTTAAAGCATCGCTGAGCACCTAGTGAGGACAAAGGCAGCGGTGCTTCACGTTAGCTGGCTGGGACCCGGCCAGCTCTAGGCTCTGTGATCACTAGGAATGAGCGTGCGTTTTTAGCAGGTGTGCACTAACATGGTAAAGTCCTAGCGTAGACAAGGCAGTTGTAGTTTTAGAATGTGTTAGATGGTGTGATGAAGTGGGAATTTTTTTGTCATATTTTTATGAGTCCTGTTTGTGCCTCGGTTTCCCCAATATGCTGCATTGTTACAGGAGAGCAGGGACAGGACTATTTGTTCTTTGGGCAGAGTAGGAGAGAGAGGTGTGGGTGCCGCCTTGATGTCTGGATCTTAATCCCCATATCAGCAGAGCATCTGGGAAGACAATGGCAAATCCAGTTGCCCAGACATTGATACCTAGGAACCAATGACCCAGAGAGAGATACGGACTTCCCTGCCTCTCAGCGAGGGAGTTAAGCAGCATTTCCCCAGCTCCGGAACAAAGGACTGGAGAGGTGTGAGGTGGGAGATAAATAAGTGTTGGCTGCTGGAGGCAGTGGGGGATCTCACCTGGAGTCTGAGGAAGGAGGTCAAATGGAGAGACAGACAAAGGGTTCCCTAGAGGTTGGCTGGGCTCTGGGCTGACCAGAATGGACTGTGCTTTAACCTTCAGTTCTCTGTGCTGCCTTCAGGACTTCCTACGCCCAGTTAACGAATAAACCTGACTGGTCTCACTGCAAATGCCTGGCGACAGCGAGGTGCATTAATGCCCGAAGAATGGACAAGTCACCATCAGTGGTCTGTCTCAGTGGGACTCAGAGCTCCCGGTGTGAAGCAGGCACGCTGCAGGCCCAGAGCTCCAGTCTAAGGAGGTGGTAAAGCCACACGGCTTACCCTGGAGGAAGAGCGAGACCCCTTGGGGGTCTGGCACACTGAAGGGTTCCTCCTAGAGACCGTTCCAAAGCTGGGGCCACAGCTCTGATCCACTGGTCATGGCAATGCCAGCCACCCCGCTGGGGTTTACCTCGACCAGCTAACCCAGATTAACACTACAACTTGCCCTGTCTATGATTTTAACACCTCTTCCTCCTTCTGTAGACATGGCCCTAGCAGCAAAGGATCAGAGAGTCCACTGCAATCAGCGTTCTGCATGGAATTTAAATACTTAAAATAGGAAAAATAGCAAGAGGGACAGCCTGAAAACAGGGGGGAAATATAAAATCCCACCCCCCAGCATCTTGGTGTTTTAGTCTCAGCCTGTCCCCAAGGAGAATCCCTCTGGGGCTGGGGCATGTTCAGCTGTGCAAGGGTCATTGCTGCCACCGGCTGCCCTGTGAAAAGAGGGACGTTCTTTGTGTGCCAAACCTGCAGCTCCACCCTCACCGCGTCTGTCACCGCTCAGAGTCCCAGCGCGCAGAGGGAAGCAGGGAAAGGCCTTTACCTTGGGACGGAGGAGATCTTGACCTGCCACAGTACTGGGTAGCAATGGTCCAGCCAGCAGGGCAGAGCGCAGCCTTTGGAGCCAGGCCCGCGGCTGAGGAGGGCTGTCCCTGAGGCTCTGGAGCAGGGTGAGGAAGGCTTTACCTTGGGACCAAGGAGGCAAGAGCTTTCCCTGCAATTTCCTAGGGTTCTCAAACAATGCACTGAGGAGGGAAGATCTCTAGGCCTCAGCTGAACTCCGGAGCAGCCGTGGGGCTGGGAACTGACCTGAATTCCAAAGTTTTCAGCAGGTTACAGCCCCTCAGCATGCCCAGGCCTGGCCTCTCCTCCCGCCCCTGCTCCATCCCCACCCCCGGCCTTCTCTGTGAACAGAACAAAACCCTGACACTGAGCTCTGTCCGAGTTAAACCCCGGCTTTATCTCGGCATAACACCGGAGCCTCGTGGGGCAGCAGACGCAGGGCACAGCCCCTAACGGCCCCCCCGGGCCCTTGTCTGAGCCATGGAATGTGACCTCGGCTCTGCCCTTTCCGTGAGGGCAGAGGAGGCTTGTCCGTAACAGTCATGCTGTGTACGGCGAAGAAGGAACTCTCGCTTAGCCGGGAGGTTAGCGACTCCCCTGTGCCGGGGGTGCTGTAATCTGAAGAACCCAGCTGGGACTGGCAGCCAGGGGGTTATTTGGCCACTTCATGGGATCATAGAAACGAGGGATGCTAAAGCAAGTCGCCTTCTCAGTTCCCTGCCCATGTGGGATTGCTCCCGATTACACAGTCTAGTTTGAAATGTCTTAGCTGATGGGGCTTGTGGGAAACTATTTCCCAGCCTATTAGATCTCATGCTTTTCTCCCCCGGTTTCTCAAGGTGAGATCCTGCACTAACTCCTCTCCTTCCCTGAGGCTGACCCACCTCAGATACACTCAGATCGTGTCCCCCTGTGGATTGTCTCTGGGAGATTGTCCTTCCCACCCCCTTTCTCTGGTGATGAGAGAAGGGTCTTGAATTTGTAAGAGTCACTCCTGGGCGACTTGAGCTTCTATCCATGAGGCTGGGTAGACCCCTGTACAAACGCTTCATGCTGCAGCAAAACACCCTTAGCAAATATAGCAGCAAAGAGTCCTGTGTTAGTCTATAAGGTGCCACAGGACTCTTTGCTGCTTTTACAGATCCAGACTAACATGGCTACCCCTCTGATACTTAGCAAATATAGACTCAGTGACCACAAACTGGAACTAGAGCCCATCTTCTTGCTCCGGCTGCAGCCTCACCCAGGTATCATTATCATCTCCATTTGACAGAGAGAGAAACTGAGGCACCGAGTGGTTAAGTGACTTGCCCAAGGGCACAGCAAGGCAGTGGCAGAACTGGAATTAGAACTCCTGTGCTTCTGATTCCTAGCCCCTGTACTCATTCTGCTGTAACACTGCCTCTCTGACATGGACACACCCTTTGGATTACCAGAAGGTTTTTTAATTTGTTTTACTACCTCTAGGTTAGATCAGAAAAAAATTATATATCCAGCAATATGATTACAATTTTTCACCTGAAAAGCAGTTTGTCTGGTCAGGGGCAGCTCCAGGCCCCAGCATGCCAAGCCCGTGCTTGGGGCAGCATGCCGTGGGGTCGCTCTGCCGGTTGCCAGGTGGGCAGCAGGCAGCCAGCCTTCGGTGGCATGCCTGCGGAGGGTCCGCTGGTCCCGCGGCTTTGGTGGAGCTGCGGGACCAGCGGACCCTCCGCAGGCACGCCTATGGGAGGTTCACCGGAGCCACGGGACCGGCGACCGGCAGAGCGCCCCCCCACGGCATGCCGCTGTGCTTGGGGCGGCGAAATGTCTAGAGCTGCCCCTGTGCCTGGTTTCAGGAATTGTTTGGATGTAGCAGAGGTTTTTACAGTAACCTCTCCGCCCCTAGACCCTACCAAAAAGGAGGAAAGTTTCTAAGCTGGCTGTTTAAGGAACAGAAAAAATAATAAAGTAACTCACTCTTCTCAACCTGTATAAAATACCCATTTAATCTGTGCCTAGCAATTAATCTTTATAGGCTACTGTGTCAGGAGTTCTTTATCGCCGTATCCTTCCCAACATGGCAGGGATGCAAGGAAAAGCCAGGAATAGCCTGTATTGCAACACACTAAACGGCAGCTTCAGATTCTTCAGCATGACACAGAACAGACCTGAAAGGTTCTAAACCTCTCCTGGTTGGACAGCTGGGAAGGATCGCTCGTCCCTCCAGGACACCAAGGGCAGGCCCAGAGCTGACGGTGTAAGAGCACATGTCTGCTCCTTCACACACCTTGACTTAGATTCAGCTCATCTCTTTTTAAAACACAAACCAGCCAACTCCATTAACCCACTGGCCCACAGATTATTCTGGGCACTATTACAGCAACGGATAAACAAAGTCAAGGATTAGTCTAAACAATCAATAATGGCAAATACTGTTCTCTCTCTCCCTGATTAGAACAGACTTCCTCACTCCAGGTCTCAGTTTGCCAACCTTCTTCACCTCCCAGCCTCTGGCTCATGGCAGTTTCCAAGGACACAATAATCCCTGTTACGTGTCTGAAATCATTTCGTTAAGACTGCTAGGCTGTGTATTTCCCTGGTCCTGAAGGTGAACTCAGCTCCCAGTGGCTTCAGTCCCTGCGGGGAGAGGGAGCTGCTTCTCCACATCTGTGCCTAGTTTAACACTGGCTCTGGTAAATTCCCACCCCGTTGCTATACAGTATCGATGCACTTGTAGCAAATGGTCCTGATCCTTCCAAGGTCTGATTGAGCCCCAAGTGGCTCAAAGATTGGACCTAATCAGCGCATAACCAGTATCTAGCTCAACGTTTTGTAAAGGACATTGGAGGGGAGGGGATATTATTCTTCTTTCTTTGTATTGCAGTGGCCCCAAGCAAGGTTCCTGGCCCCATTGTGCCAGGCGTGGTGCACACATATAACAGAAGGGCGGGCCTTGCCCAGGAGAGGTTGAATAACTCGGGATTTGCAATGAGCTACAAACACTTCCCTCTCTTGGTCGCTGATTCGAATCTAGCTCATGTGGGGAGGGGTTGTAAGTCTCTGGATGTTTGGTGGGCTATGGGAATTGAATTGGTGGTCTCTGTCTAATTCTTGAAACCAAGCAGCGATCCCTGGGTCGCACACAACATAGCACATTTGGAGCCAGTGGTCAAGAATTTAAAAAATGGGGACCCAAAGTGAGGCTGAAACAGGGTGGCTTGCCCCATGGCCTGAAGAGCATGGGGCTCAGCTAACCTTGATTACATTATCTAAATAAGTGGCCTGGCTTTCAGAAGTGTTGAGGACCCACCAGCTTCGGCTAACGTCAATGGGAGCAGCTGGAGGTTCAGCTCTTCTGATAAATAAGGTCTTAGGAGCCTAATTTGAAGACCTCATTTTTTAAATCTTGACTAGGCCTGGATGAGCAGGGCAAAGCTACTACTGTCTTCTCCCTGAGAATGGTCCTTCCAAAACAGGATCACCAGCAGACTGGCAGGGAACCAGGATTGCAGCTGCCCATGATATGCCTGGTCTGTGGATGCAGAGAGGATTTCATCTCCAGACCTCCATCAGGGATGCACCTTCATCAGCAATGAATTCATTTTAAAGAGAATGAAGACGTGTACAAAATTTGGGGATTCTTCAAGTCTGAAAAGTGCCCTACAAATTCCAAAATCAAGGGCTTTTCTATTTACAGACAACATCTCTTGGATACTGGGAATGAGCAGAAAATAAACACAGTCAAAGTACATTTATTGGATCAAAACTAGCACCTGCAGTTCCTAAGCTGGATAAAACTACAGGGCCACCAATGCTGCTGCTTTAGGGAATGAGCTAATCACCAGCTGGGGACAGGAGGATTTTTCATCCCCATGGCACAGTCTTGCACAATTAGGTGCATTATAGGGCTTTCAAGCTTTCTTCGGGAGCAGCCAGCACTGCTGGCTGTCAGAGATAGGACACTGGACTGGATGGACCATTGGTCTGTTTCACTGTGGCAATTCCAGAGTGACACAGCTGCTTGCGGAGAGTTTATTGCTAAGATTCGGAGAGGCTTTCAAGCTGGATGGTGGTGTGAGCTCTCTGCTCCTTACCTATTAATTTGTAATTGATAATTGGGACATTCTGTAACCACCATTCCAAAGAGCTCAACGGAATCACAATGCGTGGTGTACCTCATCCAGTGCACTAAGTACCCCGATAACAACGACCAGACAATCGCTGCGTTCTCGAATGAACTCACACAGGAAAAGGAGAAAAGACAACATCACCACATCACCTGTGGGGGAACACTTTTCACCATATCAGACCAGTCCTCGTTCTCACAGGAAACCTGCACACGCTGTCTAAAGACGAGCCTGGGAGCTTAAATCCATAACTAGATACTAAAAATCATGGCCTTAATAAAGATGCTGGGTTTATGGTTTATTACAACAATCTGCAAGCTACTAAGCCCCCTTTTTGTCCTATCACTACAGGGGCATTAACGGCCCACTTCACCTTGAATGGTTCCTTAGAATATGTGCTGACTACTTATGCAGAACTGTCTGTTTGACCTGGTATTGAGCTGTGACGCTCTGAGTACCTTTCCCAGACCCAAAGAAGAGCTCTGTGTACGCTCAAAAACTTGTCTCTCTCACCAACAGTAGTTGGTCCCATAAAAGTTATTCCCTCCCCTACCTTTATCCGATATGAGGATGATGCTGCAAACTTTGCTCCCTTGCCTTGTGTATCTTTATGTATGTCTCTGCTCCACTGCTTCTCACACAGGAGAGAAAGACAGCGCTTGGCTGTAATGCAAATGACAGTGATAGACAGAGACACCTCCAGCTCTCACACTGTGGGCTTGTCTACACCAGAGGTTCTCAAACTTTTGTACTGGTGACCCCTTTCACATGCAAGTCTCTGAGCGTGACCCCCCTTATAAATTAAAAGCACTTTTAAAATAAATTTAACACCATTATAAATGCTGGAGGTGAAGCAGGGTTTGGGGTGGAGGCTGACAGCTCACGACCCCCCCATGTAATAGCCTCATGACCTCATGAGGAGTCCCAACCCCCAGTTTGAGAATCCCTGGTCTACACAAACCTAGAGTTTGCGGCAAGCTGGGATGTGGGTCTCCCCTGCACTAGCCTGCCGCAGACCCGCTGTCCATATGGATCCTGCTGATGTGCATTAACAGTTTGTTAGTGCACTTTGAACTACTTCTGTTTCAAAGAGGTTAAGAGCTGATGTAAAAAGCTGCCAGAGGAAGCTATTTGCAGTGCTCAATTTTATAGGTCCCAGGAACTAGGCTACATATTCTTGAACACCGTTTACTGGCAGCTTATCTATTAACCCACTACTTACACATATGCAGACCACGAGCACTCCTGTGTCACCCATCTCTGGGGCATAAGGGTGCCAACCTGCCCTTTGCATGGAGAGAAGAAACTCTGGCACCAGCTGCTCAATAAAGGGACCTGGACTGGAGCAACCTGCATGGAACTGAGGGAGGCATTTAGAGAAGCCCAGGAAGTCAGTCTGCATGCATGTGGCTGGAATGCTAGCTCCAGAGGCAGCCCATCTGTAGATCTTTTAATAAAGAGCTAGTTTAGTTTTAGAAACACAGAGTCCTCTCACACTATTACCTAGCATGCAATGCGGTGCATGAACATGGATATTGTAACGGGGTACAGTGACCCTGTAAGAAGGAGAGGAATCAGGGAGGGGTGGATCCAGGCTACTGTGTTCCAAGCAGACCTGGGGACAGCAGGGACAGAAGTGTGTGGGGAGTAAAAGGGGAAGACAAGAGATGGCTATTTCTTAAGGGCCAGGACCCATGTAATGTAGCATGGGGCAAGGCTCCCCTCTCTCTCAGTCAGTCAAGACAAAAACCCTAAGGGGAAAACAGTACAGAAAGCTCCCTATTGTTCGAGGGTGGAGGTGTAGAAAGGGCCTGTTTGCTGATGGATCTTCAACCCCGGGAGGGAAAGGGTGACCTGCAGTCCCCTCCCACACGCCGGGGAAGAAGAACACTGCGGGGAAGGACTTTTGCCATCCAGGGTTTGAGCTTGAGGTAATTTTGTTTTGAAAGATTTTTGTGGCCAGCCTGGAAGCTGGACCAGGGAACTTGAAAGGCCCTGCTGAGAAAGAGAAGGAGGGAGTGACTCCAGCTGTGAGCCTGCCACAGATACATACTCGTGTCGGAATCACTGTTGTGTAGCAATAGCTACAAGGAATATTTGAAGTCTAAAAGAAGCTGAGTACAAACTAATCCAACTAATAACTATTTACCGAAAAGGAGAATTTGTCAAATAAAATAACCCCGGAGTGGTTCTCTCCTAGTGCCATGGAATATGGGGACTGTGTAATTAACCATCCGTTATTTACAGGAGTGACAACTTTGTTTGTTTGCTACTGAAGTGGGAGTGAAATGGTTTTCACTGGCCCCCGTGTGAGTTTCGGAAGATGCCAGCTCTAGGGCAAACCATGATTTTCTGACCCAGCAGATGGGGCGGGGTGGTCTTAAAAAAAGCACCTCCCTCCTTTTGAAAAGACATCTGGCTTCAAGGGTGGATTTTCCATCCTATGATGCTCATTCATGTGCGGTTTGCTTGCACCATCCCCTCCTCTTGAAAGTCAAGCGACCTGGTAGCTCAGGGTCGTGCAGAAGGGGTTTATCATTCACTGCTATCGAATCAAGGGCCAAATTCATCTGTGGGGTAACTTCAAAGAGTGATCCCAGGGATGACTGTCCAAGGGCAGTGTAAATGAAATAAATAATCAAAATAATGCCTAGCACTTCTAGAGTTTTATATCTTCAAAGCACTGCTGAGGCATAAACTAATTAACACAGAGAAATCTACTTCCTAGTCACATAGGTCCCAAGGATGCAGATCTTCAGGCCAATGAACCATAACATATTGTAATAAGAAATAGCTGCTGTCAGTGGGGCATATTCTCCCTTGCGCTGAGCAGTGTAGAGGGAAGCTTATGTGGGGAAGGGAACTGGGGTAAAGGGCTCAGGGGACTGGTAATGGTGGCTGCAGCAGGCGTGTCAAACTTACTCTGTGGAGAGGGTCAAATTATATTCATTATGGTTTGTGGGCTGGGGCTGTAAAGTCAGGACCTTATACTCGCCTTGATCCATGGTGGATCCCACACTGGCAGCAAAGGGAGAATTACAGAAGAGTCGAGGGTAGAACAGGAATCCTACACCGTCGTTAAGGCCCCAAGCACATAGCACATAAGTTGCCCTGTTGTCTTTTACCAGTGCTAAGGTTAGTCGCTTGCTTTAGTAATGCTGAGTAGGGTTCCTGACTGTTCTTTGGTAAATCACCCTTGTGTTCAGAATCATGCAACGGGGGAAAATGAGCGTAGTCACTTCTAGGAGCGGTGCTATTTCTGCTCTTTAGTTTGCCATCTGCACAGGCAGTTACCCAACTGTGGTCAACATACAAATTAGAGGCACCACTGCATGCCTAAAATAGGTGAAGATCTGGCTCTTTAAGTGACCTCACAGGGTGTAAGAGCTGACACGCCAATAAGACGGGTGGGGGCAGTTTCCCATCTCCCAAAGCTGTTGTTACAGGCTGGCTGCAGACTCAGAAAGGCAACGCTGCACTGGTTGCACTCAGTTCACATTTGGAAGCTTGTTTATTTGGGATTTTTTCCGTTATCCTAAAGCCTTGGGACTGATTTTCAAAGGCATTTAAGCACCTAAAGATGCACATAGGTGTCTAGTGGGATTTTCAAAAAGGCGCCTAACCTGCTTTAAATCTTTAGCGCAGGGGTCAGCAATCTTTCAGAAGTGGTGTGCCAAGTCTTCATTTATTCACTCTAATTTAAGGTTTTGCATGCCAGTCATACATTTGAACGTTTTTAGAAAGTCTCTTTCTATAAGTCTATAATATATTACTAAACTATTGTTGTATGTAAAGTAAATAAGGTTTTTAAAATGTTTAAGAAGCTTCATTTCAAATTAAATTAAAATACAGAGCCCCCCGGACCGGTGGCCAGGATCCGGGCAGTGTGAGTGCCACTGAAAATCAGCTTGCGTGCCGCCTTTGGCACCCATGCCATAGGTTGCCTACCCCTGCTTTAGATGCTTAAATACTTTTGAAAATCTGGCCCCTTTTCTGTACTTATAAAAGTTGCCCCTGTGTAACTCCATCAGCGCTAGCGTGGGCTTCAGCTGAATTCAGAAAGTGACTCTAAGTGAAAGCTGGCATCTGCATGTGCTGGGGGCTGGATACAGTCCCCCTGCAGTGAGGTGTCTGACACCAGGCATCTAGGAGCATTCACCTGTAAGCCGCCAGGAGGAACACAAACCAGAACAGTAGTGATCTGATAAGGTTCAGTGGTTTATGTGATACAAGTTGGGTGAATTTCAGTCTTGTTTCCAGTCAACAGGTGCCTACATTACAAAACCCACCATCACGCATGGCAACCCATCATGGCAGTATGGTGATGGGTGCTATAAAAATGCTTAGATAATAACCATGCCAGCAGGCTCAGGTGAAAGACCAATGGCTGGGTCATAGCTGAGGCTGGCCTAGTGTCTCACCCCCAAGGGTGCCCTTGAGGTCAGGGCTGAGGCACATCGGCAGGTGAATGTGGGGGAAGCTTGCACCGTAGCTAACTTGCCACGGCCTCTCACCTTTCTCTGTCATTCACTCCTGCACAGAGTGGGGATAAAACATCACTGTGGAGATCTGGCAGCACTTCCTATGTACCTTGCCCTGGTGGGAACGACAACACATGGTGCAGAGCAGGGGAGGATCAGGCACTTTAAACAGAGTGTTGTGGCCTGATTCTCCTCTCCCCTCCACCAGTTCCACTCCACTGTAGCCTTGTCACTCTACGGGGAGTGGCGGGTATGCAGGGGTGAAGCAGCCCCTCGGTCTCCTGGGTTCTGTCTAGCACCTTTCACCACCACTACATTCACACTTTGGAAAAAGCACTGAAATGAATAACAAGCTGCTCTCCTCTCCTACAGGGGAAGGCTGATGGCCTGGAAAATGGGTCCCAGTGAAACAATACAGAGTTAATGGGGCTCCATGAGGGGGGTGGAGGGACCCAGACCCAGCAACCACGATAGGAGAAGAGGTAGGAAAGCAAACTGCAAGAGCATGGCAAGAACTTGCAGTGGGAGTGAGCGTTCTCCTCTGAAAGTCCGTAATCCCCAAATGCTACAAGGTCTCTGAGCCTGGCAGCTTAAGAAGCCCTTAATTAAAGCGACTTTCTGTGCTGCTTCATAATATTTGTTTAAAATGAGCTGGAGGAAATAGCAAGTTGCAGATGGATCAAACGCAGGGATGACAGTGAGCTGGGAAGGACTGAGCACAGGGTAACAAGGGGAGAAATTCAGGGTGACTGAATGAGTCCAGAGAATTGACAATTGCCAATAGCCTGAGATGGTAATATAGATAAATGCAGGCTAATGCAATCCCAGGGCACTAATCCCATACCACGTAGCAATACCAGTAAAACACGGGAGCGTGCGCTGGCTAGAAGGCAGAGATGCAGAGACAGATTGGCGGTGGGGCCAGTGCTAGACTAGGGGTTGTGGGAATACAAACAGCGGGTGTAGTGTCCAGACCTAGCATCCGGGCTGTGCCTGTCTAGGCTGCCTTTTCATTTCAATTCACCACCATTGCCCCCACACCCACGGTAGCATTAGTTTAGACCAGCTGCTAGGTTCTGGCGACCTGCTCCCAGCAGGGCTACACAACAGAAGGGTAAAATTGCTGGTGAGCCCTGTTGGGCCGAGCGCTCTAGCCTTTGCTGCTGCTGGTGGAGCGGCACCAGGGCTAGTGCCAAGGCAGGAGGATTTAAGAGGAACGCCGGTTATTGACAAAGGGTGGGGAGCGTTTGTCTCATTTCTCCTGGACTCGGGCTGGATCGTTATGATTGCCCACCTCCAAGAGTCTGCAGGAATGAAGAGAAATGCCCTGAAACGCCTCAGACCCTTCCTCTGAGACCAAACCCCGGGGGCCATTAGGAGTAACTGTCTGTCCACCTCCAAAGCCCTCGGCTATGGAGTCCCGTAAGGCCCAATCATCTCCACCACATTACCCATCGTCCATCTGTATGGAGCCCCTGGGACTCAGCCTGAGGTGTCAGCAGCGGGTAGATGACATCCAGCTCAACATCCCTTTGAAAGGAGCTGTAAGCAGCACCCCTCCCAGCTCTCTCAGGGTATGTCCACACGGCAATTAGACACCGCGGCTGGCCCATGCTGGCTGACTCAGGCTAAGGCTAAGGGACTGTTTAATTGCAGTACAGACATTTGGGCTTGGGCTGCAGCCCGAGCGCTGGGACTTTCCCACCTCCCAGGGTCCTGCAACCTGTGTGTGTGTCTACACCACTGTGACATAGCCCTGTAGCCCAAGCCCCGCCAGCTGGCACAGGCCAGACATGGGGTTTTAATTGCATTGTAGACATGCCCACAGTGCCTGGCCTTGAGCATCGCCTGGCTGAAGCGCACCAGCTACCGCTGATTCCTGACAGAGCTGCAGTGATGCCAGCAGACAGAGGGACGTGCTTGGAAGGACACTCCTCTCTAACATTCCCTGCTCTCTAGGGCAGTGCTACTCAAAGTGGCGGTCTGTGGACCGGTGCCGGTCCGCGAGCCATTGGCTGCTGGTGCACAGCGAGTTTCCAGGAAAGAAAGAGAGAAATAATAGTATAATTTAAAAATCTCACCGGAATTCCACCAAGAATAATTATCAGTCAATAAAAGTTGACAATATTAAATAATATGTTTTCAGAAGCACATATTATAATATTGATAAACAAAATAAAAAAATGTCTGCCAATTTTTATTTTATTCATTATATTGTTTCTGATATAAATTAATATTACTATGAATGTTCAAATAATATCTTCTTCGATCTAGTCATTTTATACTATCCGCCCAGATGCACAGCCTTTCAGTCAGTCTTCAATGTATTTAAATGGGAACATCTCCGCATGTATGCCACACTCCCATTCCAATTAATACAGTGAAGAATGTTAGTTTTTCTGATCTGATGTGCTACGTGCCTATGCAAAAACGATAATAATATGGCACAAATATGGCACCGGTCCCTGGGAAATATGGTACCGGTCCCTGGGAAATATGGTACTGGTCCCTGGCACATTGGGAAAAAAACCTGCCGGTCTGCCACATCAGATAGTTTGAGAAGCTCTGCTCCAGGGCACCTGTCCCCAGCCTCCAAGTCCTTTCGGCTACCCAAAGAGCCACGGCAGCAAACAACTCCCCCTTCCATCACCAACGCCAGAAGAAGACACAGCTGTGGCCACGGTGAGCCAGGCATTTGTGACCTCGGGGCTCAGTGACTGCAACTGATTCTAGCTAAGACTGGGGGGAGGGATAGCTCAGTGGTTTGAGCCCTGGCCTGCTAAACCCAGGGGGTTGTGAGTTTAATCCTTGAGAGGGCTACTTAGGATCTGGGGCAAAATCAGTACTGGGTCCTGTTAGTAAAGGCAGAGGGCTGGACTCAATGACCTTTTGGGGTCCCTTCCAGCTCTATGAGATAGGAATCTCTCCATGTATTATATTGTTATTATGATGACACTTGCCCCCCAAAAGCTCCGGTTGGTACAGAACCCATCAGCTCAGCAATAGGCTGCTGTGAATACCTCACCCTAGGGCCACAGTGCTGGCTCCCTACTGAACACAGAGTTCAGTTCAAGGTCTCTGTCCTGCTAGTCAGACTTCCCCATTGGCCTGGCCTGTTGGACCTGAGAGACACCCCTCCTTCCACAACCCGGGCAATGAAACTATCCGCCCGGAGCGGGAGGCTTGTGAGTGTGGGAGACAAAAATTTCCTGGGAGATGGACGCTGACAAGGGAACAAGAGCTGAGCATCACCGTGAGCTAACTGCTTCCAGAACTCAACACAAAGCCCACGTCTTCAGCTTCATTTCCCCCTCACTAATTTCTTCACACCCACTCACTCATGCACACAAATAAAAACAAACATGTTGAAAACAGCCAGACCAGCTTCTCGCCAGCTGTGAAGAGAGAGATTGTTACAGTTATTTCTATATTTCATTATTTGGGAGGTGCTCAGGCTCCAGCGCCGAGGGCCAGGGAAGGACCTAGATAGTCACTGAGGTTCCATAACTAGAGATGTTCCTGAGTAGACTAGATACATTAAGGCAGTGGTCCCCAACCTTTTTCGTCTGGCGGGCGCCAGACGACGAGCCATGGAGGACCGTGGCAGCGGACGAGCATCCGCTGAAATTCTGTCGACAAGCAGCAATATCAATAGGCGTCGCCGCCAAAATGCTGCTGACAAGTAGCGTCATCCAGAGGTGTGTCCGATGAAATACCGCCGAAAATCGGCAGCATTTTGGCGGCGACGCCTCTGGATGACGCAGCTTGTTGGCGGCATTTCGGCGGATGCTCATCCACCGGCCAGTACGCGGGCGGACTTAGACGTCTTGGCGGGCGCCATGGCACCCACAGGCACCACGTTGGGGACCCCTGCATTAAGGGATTAGCATAGACACCAATGCTTCACCAGCACCGGGGCGTGGTGACCCACACATGTCCCTTCCCTCTAGCATCTAAGGAGGCCATGGCTTTGTGATGGCGGCCATTTTGGCTGACACACCAGGGACCTCCAGAACTAAAAGCACAAGTTACTACAGCTCCCTCCTTGGGGCTGTAACAAACTCATGTCCTCCATGGTTGGGACACTTGTAATGTGCACTCCCCAGTGGGCACCAGCCTCAGTTGGAAACAGCACCATTCCCACAGCTGGTTGTTAGCAGTTGGTTTAGCTGGGCTCATGCAGACTACAGATGGGAGAAGGACAAACAGTTGCCAGCCCTGGCTCAGCTGAAACACTGGCTGAGATGTTATTTCTACGTGTAGACAAGGCTTGTGGCCCCATTTACACTGGCACTCTTGCCATTGCTATCACCACTGGCACTGCACCTGTGCTAGTGCAACAGAGGGAGACTTAGAGAAAAATCCTAGTGCAGACCAGGGTGCAGATTCCATGATGCCCTGTTCCGCACTATGGAGGTCGCTCTGACCTCAGGCAGGTCACACAGCAGAACCTTCAACTGAGATGGTGATCTCTTCTCTGGGTGGGTCAGGGCATTGCTTAAGGGGAACAGTTGTGGCTGACATTCTGGCTTGCCCAGAGAGACTGCGCTACCGGCAGACAGGGTCACACAGAGATGGCAGGTTACCTGGCAGGCAGAGAGCTCTGGGGGCCCGTATGCCTAGAAGGTGGTGCACTCCCCACAATGAAACGGCTGCAGATAAATGCAGTTTTCAGAAATGCCTTCGGCCAGTACTGAGTATAGTGCTGGGAGTTCTCCCTAGGCTTTCTACTGTCTCCTTTGCCCAGAAATGCTTTAGGAAGTCCTGCTGGAACAGAGACAAACATCTGCTGGGAAATTCAGAACAGGCCACAAGGCGTGCCAGGGACAGGGTAACTCCAGAGGAAAGGCACTGTTTGAAACTTTCTCTTACGGAGTGTTTCAGGCACTGAATAACAGCTAGAGAAACATTCTTTGCAGCTACAGAGTTCTTTTCAGCCATAGTCCTCCAAGAGCTTTCCTAAGGTGGTAACTATGATTCCCCCCACTCCAGTGATGGAGTCAGCAATAAACCCCAGGAGTCCCTGATTTTAACAGGTAGAAGATGCTGGTTTCCCTTTGGGAGGAGTTTGCATGGTGAAATTAGGGGAAAAAAAGGAAGTATTTTTAAAGGGCCTGGAGAAAAGATTGCTTCAGACTCTAAGGGTTTGTCTACACACGGTGCATTAGCCCGCCCCAGAGGGAAACGGAACTGCATTAACAGGTTGGAAACAGGACTTCCCTAGTTCACACTAGGGAGTTTTTAATGCATGCCAGCAAGGGGCACATGGGCTCATTAGTGTGTCACATGCTAGTGTGGGCTAAAATTTACACTCCCTCAGTGGGGTTCACGTACGCCCTTTGGCATCTGCAGTTTGTGTCCGCTATGCCCCTCTCCACGGCTACCCCAGGAGGAGTTGTGCTGATGGAAATGCAATGGCAGGAGATGTTCTGAAATGAGAGCTGAGATTATGGAGAGCATCAGTCACTGACCCAGCCTGATTTGAGTCCTGACCCGGCCCGATGTCAGTCCTGGTACCATGCCTTAGGAAAGATGATTAGATTAAAGGCCTGATTTGTCATCGCCTTGCAGCCTGGGCAAATGAGATGGACTCTAACAGGGCACTATTTGGACCCAGTTTAGATTCTGAAAGGGGATCAGGTTCAGGGCTGAAATCTCTCAGTAGGTTCCTGTAAGATTTCAGCCCTGGTTAGTGGAAATCCCATGAGATTGGATGACCTTTTTTCTGCCATCTGTGATCACACGTGAACCAGGTCAGGAAAATACCCCCTCCTCCCCCCCGATTCTGGAGCTCACCCAAACCTGATAGGGGAGACAGGGACCTGGGGACTCTACCCAGAACCCTGCTGAAGTGCAGGCCCATCTCTAGTCCTCTTAGAAAGCCCCTGATTGCGGCTCCGTTGTGTCCATTGACATTGCTTTCCCTTGTCTAGCTGAGGTTTTACGGGACACTGAGGCTGGGGGACTAGGAACCCAGGATGGATGGGAGGGGACCCCCCCGCAGGATAAATGGCGTGCTGGCTGAGAGGACAAGGAAACTCTGTGCTAGAGTTTCTGGAGGAGGGGTGGGCAGGCTGGAGTCTATTTGGAAGGCAGCAGAGAGGAAGGAAGAGGCAGCTAAAATAAGCAGATGGGTGGACAGGGAGGAAATTATACTAGTGTAACCGATAAGAGTCAGGGGTGCGGGGGGGAGGAGGGAACTGCTACTGGGGTGGGGGCCTCTACAGGAAATAGGCACAAAACCCCAGAAAGACATAGGAAGGTCACTCAGGGGGTATCTAAAGGCAAGGAGGAGGACGTCAAAAACCAGGGGGAAACTCAGCCCATCTGCTCACAAAGGGCATTTCAATATCATGCACTCGGCTGGAACGTGGCGGGAATGCAGAGAGCGGCGGGATCTCAGAGTCGAGGGGGCTCGACAGTGACTGGAGAGAGCAGGCAGCCTGGTACTGCTTGGGGGAGAACTTGGAGGCGAGCAGCGAAGTGTAATGGGGCTGAGTCCCTGTCCCCCTGAGGGCCCTTTAGGCTGCTCTGGTGGGGGCAGAACGGGCCCTGAAACAGCCGGGCTTGGGGCCAGCCAGCCGGACTGCTGAAGGAAGTGTCCTGTGTCAACAGCCCGTGATGGGGCCTGAGGGGAGACAGCCGATTGCCCTGTGAAGGGCAGCAGGACGTTAGGTGGGGGTGGGGGAGTTTGGGCAGAGGCTAAGGAAAGGCTCCGAGATTAGGGGAGTTGCCCCAGTTAAGAGGATTGAGGGTAACCCGCCAGGGCAGGAGGGAGTCAGAAGGCTGAGCTCCAGCCAGGGGATGCCCAGGAAGGAGGGCTGGGGACTCCCTCCCTAAGGGGCGAGAGACACTGAGCTGGGCTTGGCCCTGGAGGGCCTTGTGTTTGCCAGAGGACTGAATAAACTGCACCCGGGAAAGGGAATGTTCTAAATAATGTGGGCTGTGCCCTTCTGAGGGGGCCCTGCCGAGGGGGAAGCAGAGGGAGGGGCTGCAGGATGGCCTCTGGCTAGGCCGGGGGGGGGCAGCTGCCCCTGCTCCAAGCCCCAGGGAATAGTCCCTGCAGAAGGGGACAAGTCCAGCCAGACTCGACCCCTGCCCTGCTCCCAGCCCTGGACTGGGGGGCAATGGGGGGGGGGGGTAGCTGCAGCTCATTATGCTCCAGCTAGTCTCTGCTTCCCATGGCCTACAGGTGGCCCGTGGGAAGCGCGGGGTAAGTTCCAGGACACTAGGGGCTGCATCATCCTTCGACTAGCCCCGGATGTGGGGGGGACGCTGGGCTGAATGAGTTGAGGATCAGGGCTTGTGTCTCACAATGGAGGACCATACAGGCAGTGAGCGGGTGGGGGGAATCTGCTGCAGGTGGCTGACCTGGCAGGGGGAGCTTGGTGGGGGGGAAATGATCCTGAAAGACACACTCAGGGAGGAGCACAGGGTAGGCAGGGAGGAAGGAGTTGTGTGTCCCACACAGCGAGCAGTACCCCCACCCCATTAGGGAAGCCGGAGTGGCTGTAACTGAGGGTGAAATTCTCAGAACAGAGGAGATCCCGCCCGGGGGGGGGGGGGGGACGATGAATAAGGAATCTCTCTTCCAAGTGCAGGTAAATGCCAGTTTTGTGGCAACCTTAAGGTGTGTGTGTGTGGGGGAGCTGTACCTAAATCACTGCTAGAATGGGGGCCGTGTACAATAGAGGCAGGCGTTTCAGATTCCGGGGACTTGGGAAGGAGAGGCCAGGGAAAGAGGCAGTGACGGCTCCAGGCAGGAGATTGGGAGTGATTTATGGGCAGGAGAGGGAGATATTAGCTCCCTCCGGTGAGTTATTCGTCTCATTGTTCACTAAAGGAATGGGGGTGAAGGCCAGCAATTCTCTGGGGCAGGAAGGAGAAATTGGGACCAGACCAGGGGAAATGAATAAGGCACTAAAATAACTGCAGTGCAGCATGCACATGGTGCTTGATGGGGGGCTGTCCCCCCATGCCAATCTCTTACACCCAGGGAAGAACAGACTGGGGAGACTGCAGGAGTAGCAGGGTCAGCACTTAGGGGAAGGGTCTTGGGTCCTTGATGACCAACCCTTTGGGCCAGTTAAAGGAGTGGCTCTGAATGAAGTCCTGCTACATCTTCCTTAGGCGGAAGGATCTGCTCCAGGAGCTCCCATGGGGAAAGCAGGAGAAAAAGCAGCAGCTTAGCATGACTCCAAAAGAAATGGCAAAGTCACAGCCAAGGGCAGTGTGTACAGTGGGTAAGACATGGATCTGGGAGTCAGGAGACTGGGGTCCTATTTGCCACTGAGGCACTGAGTCGCTGACCTTGAGCAACAGCATTTCACCTCGTTGTGTCTCTGTTTCCCCATCTTTGTAACAGGGACAATGATACTCTCCTTTGCGCAAAAAACCAAACCAAATCAAAAACAAAACAACAACAACAGAAGAAAACCTTGGAGAGATACTGTGATTTGTGACTGCTTGGCAAATTGGAAGTTTCATCTGGCTGCCACCTTGTGCTTCAGAATCATTGTTTTATTAATTCTTTAACATGTATGATTACTAAGAAATCCTTCAAAATGTGAACCAAATATAAACCAGTGCAGTGGCGTCTGCCTGAGTCTGCAGCCAGCCTGAAACAACAGCTCTGAAAGGTGTGGAAAAATGCTCCCTATCATCTCAATGGCTGGGTGTAGGCGCCGGTGGCTAACTGTGACTATTTAAATATTGTTAATTATTTCACTGTGATCAAAGCACCCAAGAAAGAAGACAGAGAATCCTGTTATCAAGAACTGCATCTTCTGCTGTGGGTAGCATCTCTTTGGGTGTCACAAGTGGGTAGGAGCTTGGTTTGTGGGCGGAGAGAGGAAGCGTGACACTACTCATTGTTGACCCCTTGGCCCCTGCCTTAAGTGCTCGGCGCTGTCAGAGCTGGGGAGGCCCTGCAGTCAGCTTCCTGGCATTTCGGTTTGGATGTAACATGGTAACTTTTGCACGTCACATCCTGTCAATTCCAAAATCTCAGGGAATGTTCTAGGCACCAATGGGCAGAGCCCTGTAGATTTTGGTGAACATCGGGAAAATGGAAGGGGGAAAAGGGGGACCCACACAGCCCTTTGCAACTGGCCAGCAGAACCAGCAGCTTCAACCACCTCTGGAATTCTTTCCAGATCAAAGAACAGTTCCGTGGTGGCCATTAGCACCCTTCAGCACAGCACCACCCCATCTCAGCACTGTGCATCCTCCCAACAGCGTTTAGCATGGTGACCCCCGACTGACAGTGGGGGTGGCACATAGAGTTCTCGCCCTTCTCCCTCCCAAGCCAGCAGCAATATGGGGGGAAAGGTGGGCACCCAGACCCATGGGGGAGAATTGGCGGGGAGCACACAGCATGAAGGGAAGGAGATGGGCACACAGAACCTCTGCCATGGGGAATATGCTGGGGGGCACACAGAGCTTCTGGCCTGTGGTAGAGAGGGAGCCCCTGGCATAGGGGGTGGGTGGGAAATGGAGGACCCTGGTATGGAGGAGGTAGAATGGGGGACACACAGAGCCCCTGATGTGAGGGAGGGTGTGTGTGTGTAGTGGGGGAGGGTTTGCAGGGAGTCCCTGAAACAGAGGGGGATGGGAGGGGGGTACACAAGGAGCCCGGGGCGGGGACGGGTGGCAGGGAATGGAGGGAGACAAGGAGCCCTTGCTGTATGCAAGGAGCTTGGCCTGCAGAAGCAACAAAGTGTGTGACCTGCTAGTTATTAAAGAGCACCAGACATGCTCTAGCCGCCCCCCCGAAATACTCAGGCGGGGGTTCTATCCAGAGCATTGACCTGAGTGCAGGAGGAGGAGAGAGAACTGGGGGCAGCAAGCGTGCGCCATGCAAAGGGAAGGAGGGGGGCAGCGGCTGTGAAGGAAAAGAAGGGGGGCCAGCCGGCTAGCCAAGCCCAGAGGTGCGTGTGAGCTCCAAGGCAGCCTGCTCTCCCAGAGCTGGCAGGTGGAGGCTGCCTGTGTCGCCTGGCTTGGGCAGGGCCTCTGCTCCTGGGTCTTGGAGCGGGCCCAGTGCAGGAAGAGGCTGTTTCGCTGGACAGCAGGATACACAAGGCCACTCTGTCTCTGCCCTGGGAGTTTCCACATTAACCACATACTGTTTGCATTTGAGCATTTTCCCCTCTACAGGGCTGCTGCTGCCGGGGGGTTATTTCCTGCCCTTTTCGCTCTCCCCCCACCCCCCACCTTCCCCGGCTTGCAGAAGCCTGTCTGCTTCCTCTCTTACGCCCCGGGGGCTTTCCATGCTGCCAGAAAATAAATCTCAAGCTATTTTTAACAGAGGGGAAAATGCGAAGGTCTCCTGCAGCCTGGGTCTGCTGTGCTGATAACTGCAGCCAGGCTCCCCTGGTGAGATGAAGGAGGGAGAGGAATTCACAGGGAAGGATGTGGGAGGCAGGCAGGCCGGGCATGCTGCAAACTGAGCTTTAATCTCTCTGCCTTTGGGCAGGATATTCAGGGGAGGGGCAAGGCAGGAGGGCACAGAGGGTTTCTCACGCTCGGATGGGGGCCGGAGGCGTGTGGGGCTGTTGAAATGAGAGCCCTGGGGGATGGGGAGATGAAAGGGAGACGGGGGCAAGGGAAGGCTGGGGCAATGCCAGTTGTGTGTGTGTGTGGGGGGGGGGGGGACAATTCTTTGGAGAGCTCCAGTTACACTGAGGCAAACATGCAAAAGGCCTCTGAGGAATTTGCCCAAAGCATTAACCCGTTTGCATCCGCAGGCGTGGAGCGCACCGGTCTCCCTGCCTGGCTCATCGGCCCCCTTGCACGGCCACAGCACGAGGGCCTCCAGGGCGGATGAGCTGGAACCCAACCCCAGCATCGAAACAGCCCAGAGCGCTGAGCCGGACCCACGACCCGGCTCCCGGGGTCAAGCGTGGGGCCTGCGCCGCTGGTGTGCAAAGCCCCAGGCTCAGGGGGGTTTGCGTCCAGGTGATGCTAATGCTACATCCCCACGCTCAGCTCTCCACAGTGGCGATGGCTGTGGCACAAGTGAGGCCGTTTTCCTGCTGGATGACGGCGACAGAGAAGCCCCCAGCGAGACCCCAGGCTCAGTCACTGTGATGCCACCTCCGGCCCTGCCCCTTCTGGCCCACTGCTATTTTTGTCTGCCTGGCTTTAGTGCCTCTCTTCCCTGGGATCTGAGCACAAGCGACCATCAGATGCTGAGAGGTGCGGGCCCGAGAACAGGGCGTACCCGTCGGCTGCAAAGCCCCCTGCACTGCTCAGGAATCACTGCTGAGAGCAGGCTGGGCGCTGGGTGCAGCAGGGCTCAGTGTGCTGAGGTCTGTCTGGCGCATGGTTAGCAGCTCCTGCTGCCCAGGCCCATCAAAGCAGCCCAGGGCCCCTTCTGCCTTTGTGGTCGCTTGGCTAGTTCCTCTGCAGGGAGCTGGGGCGGGCGCCTTGAGCGCCAGCCTGCATGCAGGCAGCTGCAAGCTGTGCTCCCTCCTTGGCCCTGCCCCAGCTCATCCACTCCAGCCAGTGGGGCTTGAATCCCGCTCAGTGGGAACAAAGTGGGGGAAGGCCTCTTGTGCTAGAGGAAATTTACCCAGCCCCCCTGAGGCTGCTTCCTCGGGGCCTGATTCTGTAGCCTACATTCACTCCGCGTGGTGCTTGGAATTAGATGGGACTGTTCCCACCTAGCACGGCCAAGCCTTGGCCAGAGCCAGCATGGCCTAGTGGAGTGGGTGCCAGGCAGGCTGAATCCCAGCTCCGTGCGCCCGTGGCAGAGTCACCTCCGCCGTCTCGTGTCCCTTCCCCAGCCCCGCCGGATACGGGGGAGGGGTGGAGTTAATGCATGGTGCTGTTCATTATCTGCGATGCTGCCCCTCCTGAACCAGACTCCAGCAAACCAACCACAGGGGTCAGGGGGAAGAAGGGTGTTACCATGGCTACCACAGCGATGAACTCTCTGGAAATACCCAGTATAGAAAACTCCAGGTTCCTCTGAATCCTGCCGTCCTCTCCATGGGAAAAGCAGAGGGGGAGCCCCCCCAAGCAACAGCTCCCCCAGCATCGGTGCAGAGCCCTGGGATCTGCCAGAGCCGAGAAGCTGCCAACTCCCCTCCCATGGGTGCCCAACCTGGGGCTACAACTGGAGCCACCTTAAAATGTTTTCTGCTGGCAGAGGCTGGGGGCTCTGCAGCCCCTAAGTATTCCCTGCAAGGGGGGTGGGAGGAGGCTGCACCTCCCCAGGCACAGAGGGCAGCTTCTGGGGGCAGCCTATGGTGTCCCAAAGGGGCCTGGGGGGGGGGGCTGGCTGTCCGCGGGGGCCTGGGGAGATCCAGGCATGCAGGGTCCACCCAGCCTCCATTGTTCTTGGGGGGTGCTGGCAGCAATGAATGGACCTTGGGTCCCACTCCTCTCTCCTGCCGCCCCCATCTAAATATCACATCTCAGCACCCATGGCATGTAGCTACTGAGACAGCTTGAGAATGCTGCTTTCCTGGTCTTCAGTCAGCTGCCTTCAATATATTTGTATCACCGCCACGCTTCGCCTGCCCCAGGTGGCTCTGAGAGCTGTGGAGACATGGTACAGCACCTCACAACACCCCAGGGAGGTGGGTGAGCGAAGCAGGGAGGTCATTCTGCCCGCCACTGAAATGCACCCACGTCTGGGGTGGCCCAGACCAGCTGTTTAACAGTACATCAATACTGTGTCCATTTGAGGTTTTGGGGCGGGATGTGATTGTCTGAACGGTGTACATGTCCCTGGCCATGCACAGGGCACTCTGTCAGTGTCTCCTGACACAGGGATCATCCCATGTATCTGTCCCCTGCGGTTAACTAGAGAAGGGGCTGAACCTAGCCCCGGATCCAAACCCATTCCTTCCCCCATCTCGGTGGGGAGCGGGAGTCCAGTCTGCAACTCTGGCTCAGAGCTTCAGTGGGCCAAGCCAACCCCAGATCCACCCTCCCCCACCCCAGCTTTGGGAGGCTCCCAGTCCAGCTCTGGCTGCGAGAGAGAGAGTGAGACTTGGGCCTCTTGCTGGCTCTGATGCTGGCGGGTGGATCAGGTGCCGAGAGCCCGCAGGCCAAGCCTATGGCTGGGATATGTGGGCGCAGCTCACAGCAAAGCCTTTAGGAGCTGCCCCCACTTATGCCACAGCTGAAGCTGTCCTGGGTCGTCTGCCCTTCTGTGCTGGGGCTGGATGTGGGAGGGGCTGCAGAATAGGGTGACCAGATGTCCCGATTTTATAGGGACAGTCCCGATATTTGAAGCTTTTTCTTATATAGAAGCCTATTACCCCCCACCCCGATCCCGATTTTTCACATTTGCTGTCTGGCCACCCTACTGCAGACGGTAGCCTGGCCAGAGTTTACAATCCCGCCCTCCACCCGCATAAATAGCCTCCCACTTCTGCAATTCCCCTGCCCCCTCCTCCAGAAACCACAAGGAGGGAGATGATAAGGGTGGGGTCAGCTTGGCTTCCATGGGAGGGGATGGCTTTGAACACGGAGATAATGCTTGAGGCAGACCCCTCACCGCCCTCCAGCCCCAGTGGGGGCGAGTGGGATGGCCACAGCAGCCCCCAGCTTAAACTAGAGAACAGAGAGTTCTTGTGAGAGGAGCTGGGGAGGAAGCCTCGAATGGGGTCTCCTGGGGTCAGGGCTGGGACAGTTGCTGTTTTTAATCTGGATAAGTGACTTAGAGAGAAAGAGTTTGCAGACTAGACCAGCTGGATAATGCCACAGGCTGGGGAAAGGGGAGCCCTGGCTGTGGGCGTGGCTGGGGCCTGGATCCTCTGGCGGTGGGAGGAGGTGACAGATAAAATGGGAGTGGGATGTTCCCTCTACGAGCCTGTCTGTTCTGGCTTGATACTGCAGGGGCCATGGGAACCGGAGACTCCTTGCACCTCTTTATTTCAGAGCAGGAATTGTGAGCACTGGTGATCAGCCTTTGGGGGTGGGGGGCGGGATTCAGTATGGGCATGGGATGTTCCTAGGGGTACAACCCAGGAATGACCTTGGACAAGCCACCGTCCCTCTCAAGGGGCCTCAGCTCGCCATCTGTACCACAGGGACAGAGATACTTCACCCACAGGGAACGGCGGGAGGACCCATCTGTGACCCTGGGAGGCTCAAGGTCCCGAGAGAGGGCTGGATTTTGTCCTGGTCCCCGCAGAGATGGGGCTGGCAGCATTGCCTGGGATCTCTAGCTCTGACACCCGGTGCCTGACGCATGGGCTGGCTCCTTCCCAGGCTTTTCCCTAGCACTGAGTCCCCTCGGGGGTGAGGCCATCTGCCTACCCTGCCGGCCTCCCAGACAGCCTGGGATTTGCAAGCACACCTCACCCCTGTGGCAGCTCCTGTTGCTACCCGCTCCTCCCCTCCCTCTCAGAACCAACCTTGCCCCCTCTCCCCCTCCCTTTCCACTCACTAGCAGCCCCCCTTCTCCAAAGCCAATTATCATCTGCCCCCTCAGTCCATTCCCTCCCCAGGCCAAATCAATTCTCCTCATTCCCCCCATTTAAAGAAATTCTATCCCTGGCACACTCACAATCAGCGCTCCCCCCACTCCCATCCGCCCATAACCAGCCACTCCTCCCAGATACATCAACCTGAACTTCCTCTCCACCTTCAAAACCTGCCCCCGCCTGACATCCCAGTCTCTTCTCTCCTCCAGCAGAGAGGGTGCCCTTGGCAAGGGCAGGGAGCCCTCACTCATTTACTGACTTAGAAATATCTGGGGATTGCGTTTTTTAAAAAAAATACTTTCTTTGTTTTCTCCCACTTCTGGGCAGCAGCCCCCTGAGGTGGAGACCAGCCCCTGCTAGGAGACAGCCCTGGGGGGGGGGGAAGGGGGAGGAGATCTGCAGCCCACCAGCAGGGGATCCTGGCCCTGTCAAGGCTGATAGATGGCTGCTCAGATCTGGAGGTGGACACTGGCAGCGGAGCTGGCAGATCCCTATGTGTACGGTGAGAAAGACTGGAGGCTCCTCAGAGTGGAGAACTAAAGAGGGTGGTGCTCTGCCATGCTCTGGCCACAAAATAAGCTGAGATTCTCCTGTTTTCCCATGACTCCAGAAGCTGGGGCTTTAAGGAAAACACTTATTTTATTTTATTTTATTTTTGCAAGACTTATAATAAAATCAGTAGAGTTGCCAACACTGCTAGAGAGGTAAAGAAACAGCTCTTTCTTCCTGACACTCACCCCACAGTATCTCCCCTTTGTTATCATTTACACCTGACACTGCCCTTTGTCTTCCATGAGATTCTTCTGGGGAGCATTTGGGCCACTCTAGTTCTTCTGGAAGATGCTGCACAAAGTCAAGGGCTTTGGTACGGTTCAGTTGCTGCCACTGTGACCCAGGTCAGTGCAGGAAGGAAGGGGACGAATAGAGGGGGAATGTTACGAATAAAAGCTGTTTCCAAGCATTGACTGGGAAGGAAGCAGAAAACTGGAATTGGTGGAAATGTCTCTAGCCTAATATGGTTTCAGCTGCTGGCCTGGCCCTGGCTCCCTACCTCCCCAGGGCAGAGCGCCACGTTCCGCTAGAGAGCCAGCACTTGTGATCAGTTCATCCTCCAGGGCTGGGGAAAGAGGAGCCGTGCCGCTCTGCCCTATTCCTCATTTTTCACTGCAGGACTGGGAATCTCTCGGGACAACACCTTTCACCAACCCTGGCTGGATTTCAGGGCTGGCCCACCCCACAGCTCTGACATTGAGTGTCACCCATTAGGTGATGCCCTCAACAGAGAGTGACCATCTGGCTCCTGGCCTCTCCTATGTCAAGCCAACGGGTTGCAGCCGCTTCTACTGTTTGTCCAATGCCAAAGGTTTCTGGGTGAGCTACGCTTTGAATTGACACCTCCTGGGGACCCCTTCTTTAATCCCATCCTTCACGGCTCTTTCTGTTCCGGCGATACAGCAAAGGAGACGCAGAAAGTCCCTGCTGCCCTGCAGGTGACTCTTGATTATTAGTGATGCTGGTGATGCTTTGTACTTAGCCCAGTACCCTCCAAGGAGCTTTGCGGGCCAGAACTCTCCTCCCGCCTCCCAGAGGATGGTGAGAATCATTCTCATCATGTCAAAGATGGAAGAACTGAAGCTCAGACTCTCCCTGCCTGAGGTCCCTTTGGGACCAGGGTTTCTCAACCCCTTCCTGGGTGTTAGTCCTAGGGCAGCTGGCTCCTTCTGGGGACTTCTTTTAAAGTCAGAACATAGGGACTGGTTCATGCGTGTTATTAGCTGCTGTGGTTTCCCAGACACTCGCTGTGGTAGCATTGCCCCCATCCACCTGAGCCTCCCTTCTGCCATTGCAGGAAAGGACCTCGGAGCCTTCCCCTCCTCCACCAGGTAAGGTGTCACGGAGTCCCCGGGCGATGCTCTGGAACTGCTCCATATGAAGCCAGTCAGGACTCTGGAGTAGCATGTCTCCTCTCTCTGAGCATACTGTGGCCAGGGCAGGAAGCTTACACAGATTCAACCTTCCTGGGTCTGACCTCGGAGCATTCAGCATCCCCTTCCATACCGTGCGCTTCCCACAGCGAGTCTGCCCGAGCAGGGCTCCTGTGGAAGCCAGAGGGCCCTGCACCCCAACTCTGCAGTCAGACATGACTCTCAGCCAGCCAGTAAAACAGGTTTATTAGTCGACAGGGAACACAGAATAGAACAAAACTTGTTAACACAGAAATCAGTGACTTTCAGCCAAGTCCATCTTGGGGAGTCCTGGGCCAGAAGCCCTGGACTTCCCCTCTTCCAGTCCCCCCCATGCAGACTGCCAGCTTCCAGCCACCTGACCTCCGACATCCCCATTGCACTTCCTCCTTGTTTGTGTGTCGCTTCCTGGGCAAAGAGTCACCTGGTCATCACCTGGTTGCATCCCCCTCCTGGGTCTCAGGTTACAAAGGGCACCGGCCATAGCATATGTGCAGGAAGCTGGAGCAGCATCACCTGCCCCAGAGGTCTCAGCCAAAGTCACACACCCCTATTCCCCCCACCGAGGCATTGGTGCAGCACACAGGGAAACTGAGGCACACACTGTATTCATGCAGAACAGTAAAACTCACATAGGCTCAAGAGTAAGACTCACATACAACGTAACAAGGGAAAATCCCCACTTCATCTCATAAGGTAAAACCCCACTGTCCTTCAGGCTGGCAGTTCCTGTGGGGGATTGTTCTGAGTGGGAGGGAGGGGTGTGTGTGTGGGGGGGGATTTTTTTATCAAAGTGAAATGTTGATTGATGACCTAGCAAGATGGGATCTGGCTGGTTTGATTCTTTGATTACTCTTTGCATCGCTGTAGGTCCCAGCAGCCCAGTCAGCGTGCTGGACTCTGTGCAAACAGCCCACGCCCCAAAGGGCTTCCAATCTACCGTAAGTGGAGATGTGACATAGACTCAGGGGAAAGTGACACTGACAAGAACATGCACAAGACTGGCCATCTCTGGGTGTGATCCAAATGCCGCTGGCAGCAATTGGACTAGGAGGAGAGGGTGCTGGCGTCCTGGACCTGTGTGGGGAGGGCGTTCCATGAGCACGGGACGGCATGGAGGAAAAGTGCCTGGTGGAGAAGCAGATGGATGTAACTGCAGCACCTTGGACCGTCCCTAGGGCCCTGCTCCTGCGCCGTGTGCCTCGTGAGCAGAGAGTTTGCCCAGGCCAAGCTCAGTGCAGCAGAGGGGCCCGGTACTGCATGCAGCTGGGCTTTTAGCACAGCCACCTCCAGCCTCCCCGGGAGCTGTGGGAGAAAAGACCCTCCTGCTGTGAGAGGCTGAGGGATGGCAGTCTCGCCCCAGAGATGTTCTCCAACTATTGAGGGCGGGGAGGAAGCCTGAGGCTACACACGTCCCCACAAAACTGCCATAGGGAGCTGGGCTGGGGAAGGAGCAGGTGCCCTTTACTGGCGTGGGTGGGAGGGAGGGAGGGAGGGGGACAGGGCAGGGCCACCGAGAGCGGGTTTGGGCCCCAATGAAAAAAATTTTTCGGGCCCCCTAGCAAGGGCGGACCAGCTAAACAGGGCCGACGAAGCCAGGCCCCGGTAATTTATACCGGCTTCCCCCCTGCCTCGTTGGCCCTGGGGCAGAGCACACTTTTCTCCCCGAGCCGCCGCAGAAGAAACTGACGAAAGCGCCATGGTCCTGCCTCCCATGGTGTGTGGGCGCGTAGGCCCCTGCGGAAGGAGCAGCGTGACTTAGCCTGTTCTCATAACCCACCACCTCTCTACTTTCATCTGCCTGCTCTGCTCCAGCAGCCCAAACCCTGCCCTTCCTCCCGGCCTGCAGGAGCCTGAACTCTCAAAGGGGAAATGGCCTGTGAGTCACTGGGTCTGCTGCCAAGGAGCAGGGGTTTGCCTTGCTTGTGCCTGAGGCCAGCTCTGCTGGGCTGGAGAATGTAGGGCCGAGCCCGGGACTTAAGCTCAGATCCTGCATCCTTTGTTTGTCTGAGCTCGGCCCACATACCGGGGCTCTCCCAAGCTGCAGACACCCCACCATTGACTCAAAATACAACCCAGGAGAGTAAAACCAGAACAGCAGAAACTCCCGCCTCCATCCACACCATGCAGCCAGTCAGCCAGGGAAACACTGCAGCACAAACTCTCCTGACCCCTTGGGTTTCCACCAAGGTACGTCTACACTGGTGCTGGAGGTGGGATTTCCATATCTGCGCTAGCGCCGATTCAAAGCGTGCACTACAAATAGCAGTGTAGCTGCAGCAGTGCAGATGGCAGGACGGGCGAGTCGCCCAGAGCACAATCCCGTCTGAAGCCCTCCAGCGCCAGTGTAGACATTCCCCAAGCACGCTCAGCCCCCTGCCCCAATGACACTGGTTCACAACGGTGAGCTCTGAAGGGCAGCAGGTTTCATCTCTGCAGGATCAAGGGAAGGGAAGGGAATGCCAAAGTCAAGGTGCCTGGAGAACCCCCTGCCGTCAGCCCCCTCTCCCTGGAAGTTCCAGCGTGAGTGCCTCTGCTGACTTCAAACAGTGCTAGATGGGGTGATGGGGGACATGGTCTCTCAGGCAGGATGGCCCCAGGCCACTTAGGGCTATATACGTCAACACCAACACTTTAAACTTCACTTGGAGCCAATTGGCAGCCAGCGCAGATCCAAGGACATGGTTGTCACCTGCCCCCGGCCAGATATGCCTCTTAACAAGCCAGTTTCCACATTCTCCACCAGCTTCCACATGGATTTAAGGTGCAGCCCCAGGCAGAGAGCATTGCAGTGATCCAGCCTAGAGGTGATAAAGATATGGAGAATGGGCCCATCCAGGAAGAAAGGACACAGCTTCCTGGCTGGACGAGGATGGATAGAAGCTGTGCTGGTCAGTGCTGTTATTTGATGGGAATCTAACCGGACCCCTGAACGGTGAACCTCGATGGTGATGGATGAGTGAATGCCCTCAGTCAGGGGCTGACAGAGCCTAACCCAGGACTCTGCTGTCCTTGCAAAATCAGGGCCCTCACACTTTATGGAATCACAGGTGGCTTATTTTTTATTTACCACTCATCTTGTGCGTGACAACATGAACCAAAGACCAGAATCCCTGCCTGTCACCTGACAGATACATATGGAACCAGGGCACCTAGACTGGATCTCTTGCCCTGGGTTTCTGCCCCACACACAACTGTCTCCTGCCTTTCCCCTCCCCTGCCCACAGCCACAGGAACCGAGAGCCCCAAACTGCCACAGTCAGGGCTCCCCCAGTCCAGGACTCGAAAGCCCCCACTTTATCCTACGCTCTATGCCACCCTATAGTGACCATCAGAGCAAGGCAGCTGCCATACACCATCTGTTGGCCTTTTGCGTGAGGGGAGGCTGCTGATTGGAGGTGAGTCTTCATCCCAGGGACCGACTAGGCCTGTGTGTATGTAAAGGCCTCTGGGGACGATAGGGACATGAGCAAGGAGCCCCTGCTTCCTGTGACTTTAGGGAAATTCATCTTTCCTGCCTCACATGGGATCAAGGGAAGATCAAGCACGAGCTGTGAACAGTAGGGAAATTGTGGCTAATCAGTTTTAGGGTCAGTGCTGATGAGCTAACGCAGCAAGGATTAAGGGCACGCCAAGCATTCTGGGTGAAATAAAAAAACAGCTAAAGCTGGGGACTCTCAAGGGCTGTGAAGGAAGGTTAGAAGCCCCGGTAAAATCCCTGCATCGCTTGTGTTCCTTCAAATCTTTCCCTCGCTGCTGTGCCTGGATTAAGATTTCAGCTAGGCAGTGACAGTGAACAGGAGATGCAATTTGCCTACAGACAAATCCTGCTAGGATTGTGCTGTAGGTGAACGTTCAGCTGCTTCCCCCTGTTGCATCCCCGGGATTAGAGAACAGAGGTTTTTAATTTAATTGTATTCCTCTGACTTTTACTCCCCATTTCTTTCCTTCAGTGCTACCATCGCTCTTGCAGTAACCCGACGCGAAACTCCCGGGGAGCTGAGCCAACATGACCGAGTACAGATCGGAGCAGAACATTTGCTGAAGGAATCTTAAATAGTGATCCGGAAAAAGAGGAAGCATTCCCCGAGAGGGCCTGGCCCGTCACATGAAAATTACCCCAAGCAGGGTTTTTCCACTGGCAGCAGAAGCACCAAGGAGAAGGGGACAGTCCCCTGGAGGCGGGGGTGTACCCGCCGAATGGCAAAGATAGATAGGCAGGGGAGCAGCTCGATTCTCTTTCACGGAAACCTGCAAATCTCCAGGCTGGGATTTACCTTTGACTGTCCTGTGGGAAGCACGTTGCTTACGTCTTGCATTAGGGTTAAGAGAGGTAGAGGACTCTGGCAGCCTGTTTCTTCATGTGGATTGAGGTGGGGAAAATCCTGCCCCGGATTTCTGGGACAATCTGAAATGGCCTCTAGGGACTGCTCTAGGGTGGAGAATAACTGGATTTCGGAGGCCATCTGGAACTTTGACTCTGTTTACAGCCTAGAGAGGAAAGTAACCTGAACTGGACTATTGGCCTGTCTGGAATGGACTGTGTGCTCAACCTTGGTTAAAGCTGCCATGCAGCAGGTTGTACGGATGCCCTAGACTGATGGGAAACCTAGGTTAAATGAACACCTGATAAAACAAACTGATTGGACCCTAAGGAGTAAATGCTCAGCAGAGCGAGGGGATTTAGTCTGCATAACTCCCATTAACACAGTCTCCCAGGAGCACAGGACCGGCCCTGCTGGAACAGGCCAATGAGCCAGCTAGACCGGTATTCAGTCTTAGACAGTGGCCCGTGCCAGATGGCTCAGAGGAAGACATAAGCTCCCCATAATGCACCTAATTGCGCAATATTATAGGGGGAAGAGTGTCCTGATCCCAGCTGGTGATCAGTTTAGTCCCTGAATCATTAGCTGTGGTTATTTTTTTTTCTGAGCTCATTTAAGGAAAGAGGCTACTTTTAATTTGTGTGTTTAATCCTTCAACAAAAAATCTTACCAAGCTGTTTCCTGCAATAATCATGTGGCAGTGAGTTCCATGGGATTACTACCCCTTGTGATAAAAGGCATTTCCTCATACATGTTTTAAATCCACAGCCTTTTCATTCCAATCAATGCTCTTTCTCCCTTACACTGTTCTCCATAATACAGGGGCAGCATCTGACTGGCCTTCTGACCTGATTTCATCCACTACCAAAATTAATTCCTTGTGGGATGGGAAACAGCTGCCATTTCATAGCGCTTGGCAGCACTAAGCAGCCGGTCGGGTCTGGGAGCTAACAATACTGTATCCAACTGAACCAACAAGACAGAGTATGAGTAGCCCATACAGTAGCCCGATGCTACAGACACTAACTACAGTGTAATGCTTACTGGCTTGCGTTAGTGCTTGTTGCAGAGTGTAATCCCATTGCAGGGAAGGGACTATATCCCACAGGCAGTGGTTCCGGGACTGGACCCTTAGGTTATGCACATTTCTGCAAGACAGCACTGCCAACAGCACAGTCCCACCCCCAGAAGACCATGCTTGGGGCACTGGCTGAACTCCAAGGGGAGGTCAGGGCTGTGCCCAGTGAGGAACCTTGGAACCACAGCTCACACAGTGTGCTGGGGGGGGCAGGAAGGAGGGGGGCTCATCAGGAGACCATTCCCAAGGCCCATAGGCTCCTAAGCAGATAAACGTTTGTTACCCAGAACCAACAGGAGACAACGAAACCGGGCTGCTGCCCCGAGGTCACGTGGCGGTGGGGGGTTGGTTATTAGTCTGGGGTACTAGGAGAACAGCTGGAGCGTGACTGTTACTGGGGCAATGGGGAGAGGGGTGTTTCACCCAAAGTTGTGGGGCATCACTCTAAGGTAATGGAGGCAGCGGGGGGCTGTTACACCATGGGGGCTAATGGAGGGGAGGTTCACTTTGGGGTTATAGTGGCAGGGGGAGTGATTCTCCTTGGGGAAAACGAGGTTGGGGAGTCTCCCTGGGATGATAGAGGCAGTGGGGGCTGTTTTACTGTGGGGTGATGGGGGAAGTGTTTCACTCTGGGGTGGTTGCATCCGCTGGGATTACAAGTGGAGGCTGGTGCTAGGCAAGTGTTTGGAGGCAAACAGACAGCTGGGTGGAACTATTCACTCAGCATGAGGAAGGATGCACCAAGAGGGGCCACCTGGCCTCGTCCCAGCCCCTGACAGTGCCCCTCCCCACGCCCTTTGACAGCCCTCCCCAGAGTAGCACTGGGGAATCTCCCGCCCCATCTTCAACATGAAGGGGGTGGGGGCTGGGGAGCAAACAGGATGAATGGAGAGAAACATCTGGTAAACAAGGACCGCGCAGGAAGCGGCGAGCTGGCGGGATCCACCCTGCTCTGCCTGCCTGCCAGTCACACTGTCCTCTGGAGTCCCTGGGGAGTTCTTTCTGCTGCCAGATGTTCTGCAGCTGCCTCAGCTGTTTCCTCTTCAGCCCCCACCAGCCCAGCATCCTCTAGGAAGATCTCCCCTGCATTTCCTCCGAGGCTGGAGTCTCTCCCCACCTTTCCTCCAGCCCCCGCTTCCTGAGTGGCACAGTTTGCACAGTAATTCAGCTCCTGCCCCTCTCTCTGTGCTCCTCTCACCCTCTGTCTGGCTCCCACCTCTCTTTCTAATTCCTTCCCCCTCTGCCTTTCCGTTCCGGCTGCATTTTGCTCCCCATTTCCCTCTATCTGTCCCTTTCTCTCGCTCTCTGTCGTGTCCCCCCTCTCCAGCTCCCTGTAGGTCTCTCTCCTGATCCTTCTGTTCCCCTCTCTCCTTGGCTGGTTCTCTCAAGGGGCCAATCCTGTGCTCTGGAGGCGAGGTGGCTGAGGGTTTTGCCTGTGGAGGTGCTGCAGGCTCAGGCCCGTGTCTTTGCTCTTGCATGATACATTTCCCGTGAGGTGCTCTGGAAAATGGAACCACGTGAGCCAGCAGCTCTTTGCAGGCCCTACCCTGTCTGACCTCATGTTTGAGGCAGATGGGTGTTTCAGAGCTGGAGGGAGGGGGGAATCTGATATTCACAGCAGACTCCGGCAGAATTGGGAAGCAGGGTCCAGAGCTTTCGTTCAAAGTCAGCCTTGTAAAAGGGGACGCTATCCTGCAAGCAATGTGGGGGGATGGGAGAGGGTCATCTGGCAAAGCAATGGGAGGCCCCATATGCCTCCATAATTACAGGGATCATTAGGGGATTAGAAGTGACACTAACTAACCCTGGGTGTTGGGAATCACGGACTCATTTGCAAAAGTAGCAAAGGGAGATAGAATGCAAGCAAAGGTCACCCACCATTAACCCAGCACAGCCAAGGCTCCCCCAGAGCAGCTCTCTCCTGACAGCCTTGCCTGGAAAATCCTTTTGTTGGGGAATCAGCAGAGGTGGCAGATTGGGGGGGCGGCAGAGAATGAAGATGCTCCAAATGCTGGTACCCAATTGGGGCTGGCATTAGACACCTACTTGGAAAATAAAGGGCTGGTTGGTTTAAAACTGAACCTGGCTGAGAAAGAATTGACTCAGGGAGGAATTCAACCGCCCAAATTCTCTCCAGACTGCATGGGCTTGAGCAGAGCTCCCTAAAGCATAAGCAAGCGTGATTAGCTGTCTCTGCTGGAGCTCGAATAGCAGGAGGTGCTGTGGGTCAGGTCTGAGGTGCATCTGCAGAGCGGTGGGAGGCTAGGGCTGGAGCTGCGGGAGGTGCTGCAGAATCAGCAAGGAGGTGCACAGGAAAAAGGGCCTGTCATGCCATATCGAGCCATTTGCAATGTGATATTAATGCAGGGAACTAGCCTTCAGCAGCTAATTTTCAAACACAAGGGTAGGATTCTCCTCTGTGACCATGATGTCAATCCAGAGTGACTCTAGGGTCCAGGGAGAATCAGGCCTTAGATGTGTGGTTTGATTAGTTAGAACGACTTCTCAGCCTGCTTTAAGCACAAAGGGACAAACAGCCTTGCAGCCCCTTTGCTCTGGTGAGGCTGCAAAGGAAAGGTCTCACCAAGCCCCTAGAATGATGCTTAAGGATCAGCCCTGGCACAGAGCAGAGCCCGGCACATGCATAGCTGGTGATAGCCAGCCTTGTGCCATCCCACGTGGGAGCTCTGGGGCATGAGGCAGGGAGGGAGGACACATAACTGGGGCATTCCTACGCCCTGGCTGTTCCCGACAGCTGGAACAGCAGCGAGGGTGTAATTCAGGGCAGCTCCTGGCATGTCCCAGAATAGGAGATCAGAGCCTAGCTCTGGGGAAGGGATGAACTGGCCCATAACCGTTTACGAAACATTGATTCCCATCGGGGGAAGGGTGTGAGGGCTGAAATCCAGAGCTGCGTTTCCTGCTCTCAAAAAATGTCTGCAGAATTGATGTCCAGTTTTTTTGTTTTTTTTTTACATTAAAGCGAAAGATGCAACTGGCAGCCTGTGGGCTGGGTGTCCGCGAGCTGCAGATTGGGATGCCCGAGGTATTAAAATAAAACAAGCTGACCCTCTCCCTACACCATCCCATTTATAATGGAAACGCCACTGGAACCTTAATTACAGCTGACACTGCAGAGCCTGGCAGCAACGGCAGAGACTACACCTGCGCTCCCTGGGGATGGCTTTGAGGAGCTGTGGCTGTCACTATTCATATATCCCAGCAAACCTGGGCGATAGCTACATTTACTTCCATCAGCCTGCCCAGCAGACTGTACAGACTGTAGGAAGCAGATAGGATTCAGAGAGTTTAGAGCTGATTAGCAGACAGGGTTTTTCCAAGAGGCAGATGGTGCTGGATGGCTCCAAAGGTGAGGTGAGCTGGATGGGGGAGAAGGCTGGAGACCAACCATTGCTCTAGACCAAAAAAGAGGGAGGGGGGAAAGAGAGAGAGAGAGAGGAAATGGATTTAAATTGAACAAGTTCTACAACAGGACCCGCAAATGACGGTTTATAGGGCATTTCCCTGAACCTCCTGCAGTGGGTGCAGATGTTTTGATACCTGGAGGACCTCCAGGCACTAAGGGTCACATTTCAAACCAGCCTAAAAGTGAAGTAGCACTAACTTCCTAGTGCCTAGGGCCAGGTTTTCAAAGATAGTTAGATTCAGACAGGTGCCCTGAGGGAGTTTCAAAAGCACCTTGAGGCCTAACTCCAACTGATTTCATCAGCCTCTTTAGGTTCCCTAAATTCTTTTGAAAATCTGACCCTAAATCACTTCTGGAAATGTGACACAGGCTCCTAAATCTCGCAGGTGCTTTTGAAAATTTTACCCTATTTACCTTATTAGGCCAAATTTCCAAACAGGCTTCATTTGGCCTCGATTTTTGCACTTCCAGCCACTGATGATACAGCACATGCACATCATAGCATGGCTGGAACCACCTGCGCAGAATTAGAGCCCCTGGTCTGAAAATGTGGTCATGGGTTCTCCGACTCTCATACCATGACACGAATTCAGCTGCTTACCACCTGAACTCATCAGATGCTCCCCGTAATCCCTGCGGCAGTGCCTGACCCAGTGGCTTCTGGTACCTGAGACTGGCCAGGGACAAATCAGCTGCAGATCTCAAAGAGCTTTACAACAACGAGCATCACCTCCATTTTATAGAGGCCCAGGGGAGATGAGTCATGTGCCCAAAATAACATAGCTTGTGGGAGTAAAGTCAAGACTAGCACCCAGCCTCCCCATCTGATGGCCTAGCTGCAGAGTCACACTGCTTTGGGTTTATGAGTCTATCATTTATTTCAATAGCATCTAGGGGCTCCCACCGAAAGCAGGGCCCTTGCTGTGCTAGGTGAGAACCAGTCCCTGCTCCTGGAGCCAATGGTTTTACTAGACAAGACAGACCAAGGGTGGGAAAAGGGAAATGTTGTTGTCCTCTCCCTGTTTTACAGGCATGGGGAACTGAGCCCCAGGATTGAAGGACATTTAGGCCCGCAAATAAGGAGTCACATTTTCAAAAACATGGGAGGCCCTGTAGAAAACCCAGTCCCAACAGTGGGTGCGGAGTTCTTGGAAACTTGGTCCCATGTGACTTGCCCAAGGGAGGCTGGGTCTGAGCCAGAAATTGACTCCAGCTGTCCCACAGCTCAGGCCCGTATCTTGACCCTGCCACCATCCTTCTTCCTTTTTCACATTCTTAAGTTTAACTGGTTTTAGTTTCTCCTGCCTGCCACCCTCTGTGCCCCCCGCTCCCTGGCCTCGCAGGAGCCGTGCGGCTGGGGAAGAACTGTCAGTCCAGGATGGTTTACATTTTATTTTTTCCTGTAGCGAGAGGTAACTCGGCTCATTCCTTTAGGAAAACATGTTTTTGTTGCACGCGAAGTAATTTCTCCAGGGGGAGAAACAAGGGCTGGTGATAAAGCTCTAAAGATTTCAGGAAGCCCCAGCCAGCCTCCGTTCCCAGCCCCGTCCCTGGGGAGAATCACTCAAGGCACCGGTGTTTTCTTACATCATTTCACTAAGTAACAGTGACCTCGGTGACCTCTCTGGGTCCAGCCTCAAAGAATGATTTCGGGGCACCCAGTACCATGTTCAGGCCTGGGAACAGGGTTTAGGGGAGACCTCCCCTCCCTTCCCCTCCCCACTGAACTCTTGTTTCTTTACTTTTTCAGGTCAGATCTCTCATTTTCCTGCTAACTTCCCATCCCACTCCCTTCCCAGCTGTCACGGTGAGCCCTGCTGACCCTTCCCTCTCCCTTTCTCTTTCGCCCCCATCAATTATCCCTCCCTCCCCCTGATGAATTTGATCCACCCATTGGCTTTTTACCCTTTGATCCTATTTAGCTCTGTTCCCCTCCTGGCCCGGTCACCCCCACAGCTTCTCAAACGACCCCCCCGTTTCTCTAGTTAGACAGACTTCCGTGCTTTGCTTTGCTCCAGGGAAGCTCTCCCTGGTCCCAGCAGCTGCCCCTCTGTGGAGGTGGAAGGCTCCCAAATGTGGCAGGATGGACACAGATGTGTGGAGATCGCACGGGGGGGGGGTTCCCCAAGCCATTCGCTCTGTGGATGTGCTTCTGCTCACAGCTGCCTAGGGACATGGCAGAGAGGGGTGAGGGGAAGTTGCTAGTGGATCCACTGCCATAACCTCCTGCCCAGGCCGCAGCTACTATTTCAGCCCATATCTGCTGTGGTAACAGAGCAGCTGCCTCGTTATTAATTATTATTATTTATTATTTGTATTATTGTAGAACCCAGGAGTCCTAGTCATAGACCAGGGCCCTATCGGTGCTAGGGGCTGTACAAAAGTGTCCAGTGCTATGCTGTGGGGGGTTTTCCTTCCTAGGCCCAGCCCATCTGTTCAAAGCCGGTTGGCACAGAGGCGGGGAGGGGACAGCAACATTTGTCCCTGTATTTTCATCATGCTTTGAAGGCAGAGGCTCCAGGGTTGACATTAGGCCACCAACCTCCCATTCTGTGAGAGAAATACTTTGATGCTCAGTTGCTCAGTGGCACCACCCCACTGGTGTCGGTGAGGGAGGTTGTGGGTGGAGCTGTGAATGGGATATGACCCAGCATGCTCCTGGCCTGTGCCTTGGGAGCCCACCCCCCAGACTGTGGCCTGCAGCTCAGACACTAGCATTCAAACACAGCCTGGGTTCAGCCTTTGAAAGGGAGAGTTCTTCCGTTTGGTTACTTTACCCTTAACCCACAAACTGTGAAGTAAAAACAATTCCCAGGTCTGGACAGTGACGTTTGTGAAATTCCTCAGGTGGGAGGAGGGAAGCGACACAAAAGTCTCAAAGCTAGGGAGAGCGGTAAGTAGCATCTGCACCTATAGAGATTGTATAGAATTGGTGTGGATGTATGTGCACCATCGCCATCTACTGGAGGGAATTAGAACTGCTCAGCTGTGTGTCATAGTCCCTATACTGTTAACAGCTAATGAATGTTCTCCTTTCACTCAAGGTTGCTATGTCTCTGCAGCAGGAAGATCTGAATTCTGTTCCTGCTGATGCCATGACTATGGTGTGCAGTGTAGTACCAACTATGAATTCCTTTGGAGACATATTTCAGAGTGGTAGCCATGTTAGTCTGTATCAGCAAAAAGAAAGAGGAGTCTTTGTGGAACCTTAGAGACTAACAAATTTATTTGGGCATAAGCTTTCAGTAGGAAGATATATATATACACAGAGAACATGAAAAGATGGGGGTTGAGATAACAACTCTAACGAGACAAATCAATTAAGGTGGGCTATTAGCAGCAGGAGCAAAAACACTTCTGTAGTGATAATCAGGATGGCCCATTTCAAAGAGTTGACAAGAAGGTGTGAGCTCCGCCCCAGGCCCCGCCCCCAGTCCATCTCTTCCCCCAAGTCCCCACACCCGCCTCGCCGGAGTCCTAGAGGTCAGGAAATTGTTGCAGTATTCACAAGCCTGGCAGGAATCTATCTAAACCAGCCAATTTCTGTGTCAACCTCCCTTTGAAAACTGATGGAAAAAAATACCCCATGGCTATGAATGGAAATGCACAGCCGTCAAATGAGTAAAACCATTGAAAGGCTGCAAAACAAAGTAAACTAAAAGCAGGAGGAGCGCAACCCCCAGACAGGGGTTAGGGGTGGGAGGCAGGAGAGATATGAGCAGAGGGAGGCAGGAGAGATATCAGCAGATAGGCTGGTGACAGAGAGAGGGGCCGGCAGACACTTCTTCCAGCAGAAGCAGGTTTGTTTGCAGCTGAGAACCACTGAAAAATTTGTCTTGGACACAGGGCTAAAAATAGTTGCGATAATCAAGGAGAAATTAGGGCCAACACCTGCAAAGTTGGCAGACTAAAGTTAGACTCCTGAATTGCCCCTGGTTTTCTGAGGTACAGGAGCACCTGCTGAGGGGAGGAGCCTCTGTCTGGTTTTTGGAGGCTGACTTCAGGCGCCCTGATTTGAAAGTACCCCTCAGGAACGCCAGTATTATCCACGGCAAATGAAATAAGAACAGAATCCTGCCAAGGGCTGGTAGTTAGCAAAGGAAAACACAAGCTACTGAAAAATCTCCGGGGGCTGGGAAAACACAGGCCCGTGCTGGGGAGTTACTGAATCTTTCCATGGAAGAGATGGTTTCACCAAGGGAACTTCCCCTGCTTCTTGCTGTTCCCCAGGGAGGTGTGAGGGTGGTTTTTGGTGTCTTCTTTGAGCATGGTTTGGAATGGGTGAGAGGTCTCAGTAGGGCCCTGCATATTCGGGGCAGTGCAGGTGCCTCTGAACCTGGGGATATTGCATTTGCATGAGTCACAAACTGGAGACTCATGAGATAGAAACTGGGCAAGACCCAGTCGTCTGCTGCACAGAGACATCCCTCTTAGGAAGCCAGTAACCCACAAATCCTGCCGCAGGAAGGTTTCCCATATTTCACCTGACCTCGGACACTGGAGCTACACGTTGTTTTCTAGCCCCCTGTCCCTCCCAGTGCACCCCTTTGCAACCCAGACGGAATCACAAAGGTCCCCATCAATGGTCCCCTACATTATTCCCCATCCCCCCATGAAGACCCGTGTCTCAGGCAATACTGTCTGATGGAGGAAGCTGTAAGCCACCCTATGTCGGCTCAGGGTTAGCTCCTTCCCTCCCCCGTTGTTCCGGGCCCACTTGATGATCCTGCTCTCTTCTCCCATGCTGGGTGTGCCGAAAGAGGAACCGTGACCCCCAGCTGTCTCCCCAGTGGGGCTTGGGGTTATTTTAGGTTTTGAGAAAAGAGGAAGATTGCGTCTGGTGAACGGCTGTTTTGAGGAGTAGGAAGGCGATACCCTTGCAGTGGAGTGGTGAGGGGTGTCAGGAGATCTGAGAAAGAGGAACGCCTCTTGCAGTCACAGGGGCACTTCCCTCTTGGCTCCTGCCTGAAAGGTACAGAGGCTACAGCCTCCCGGCATGAAGCAGAGAGAAGTTCAGGCACTAAACAAAGAAAAGAGGATCTGGCTCACCTGACGCACAAGGGGGGTTTTCCAGCCAGTAAAACCTGTGACTTCCCAATAGATCCAGCTCGTGTCATCTCTGCTCAGTGTGAAGGCTCTTGACCCAGGGTGACACAATGATCTAAGCATCAGGCAAGAAATGCCTAGAACCTTTAGCATCTCTGGTTGAATGCCAAGTATGAGTCTCTCCCTCCTCCAAAGGGAATTAAATTGAGTACCAGGCTGGATGAGCAATTAAAAACCCAGTTCCTGTTTGTTCACTGTGACCTTTAAAGACATCAAGGTTTTGAAGAGTGGGGTTTGCTCCCATGTCCTTGGGCAAAATGTTTCCTCCCCCTCCCTAGCGTGCTGTGTGCTCGCTGCTACCCACCACCCCAGAGAGGGCTGCATTCCAGGGGCACTTCCTGAACATAGGGCCTGATTTTGAGAGATGCCAAGCGTTGATTCCAGTAGGAATTGGGGGTGATCCGTATATCTGAGGATCATGCCCTTTATCTGAGCAAAAATCACAAGGTAGTTTCAAAAAGTGATGCTTTCTTTTCTTTTCTTTTCTTTTCTTTTCTTTTCTTTTCTTTTCTTTTCTTTTGACATCACAGCAGCAGACACCCAAGCAGCTATGAGGAGGGGGGAACAATAAACTTTCTTTAAAAATCCATTTTTAACTTTACTTTTGTTTTCCTGTTGAGTCTAATAATGCCTTCCTTACTGATGCACAGAGGTACATGTGGTTCTGTGCAGCAGCATTACATAGGTTACAGAAGGTGAATGCTCTCTTACACTCGACGGGGTTATTGGAGATCAAAGAAAGGGGTTATTGGAGATCAAAGAAAGGGGTATGGTTTGTCAAAATAATGGGCTTCTTTTGTCATTAAAACTGTCTCTGATCTGCCAGGGATGTGCCAGGAGCGGCTGTTAGGCGGTGAGGGGCAGTTTTGCATTTTGTTGTGATAGATAGATAGATAGATAGATAGATAGATAGATAGATAAAGGGGGTGTATAGGGATAGATAGATAGATAGATAGATAGATAGATAGAGGGGGTGTATAGGGATGGGTAGATAGATAGATAGATAGATAAAGGGGGTGTATAGGGATAGATTAGGGATAGATAGATAAAGGGGGTGTATAGGGATAGATAGATAGATAAAGGGGGTGTATAGGGATAGATAGATAGATAGATAGATAGATAGATAGATAAAGGGGGTGTATAGGGATAGATAGATAGATAGATAATCTCCTGTATAGTAACTCTCGTGTATCCACACCCCACACGGTAGTTCCTTTAGAAGACATCTAGTGGTGGACAGTGAAAATTGCACCCTGGTTTGCCTGTTGCTAGCTGACCCTAGCACTCAGTGAAGTGCTTGCTCATAATGGAGACTGACCCCACTCATTATGACGCTGCCTTGATTACCTGGCCTGTGTAGACCATGGAGGAAGTGCCCTGTGCATTTTTCAGGGACATTGCTGGGCTTACATCAGCTTAAAGGGGCACATCATGGCGGAAGGGTTGTAACCCAGCTAATTAACCTGAAGCTGCCGCTGACATCTGCTGGGGAACCTCTCCAATGGAGGCCCTCGGCAGCAACTTGTCCTGTGATTTCTAGCTTTCTTGAGGTGCCTCTCCTTGTGCCCTTTCTATTTCCTTCTTGCATGAACAAGGTCCTCAGCTCCCCCATGTGCATTATATGCTTCACTAAAGCTCTTGGCCACGTGTTTAAAACATATTTGATGGCCAGTTACAACTTTGAGTTCAGGAGCTGGCCTGTGGACTTCCGATGGGATGAGGCAGGCGGCAAGGATAGCAGCCCTGGCCACCGGGCTGCATCCCAGACCACAGCCAGAGAGGGTCTGCTGAAATCAGCTCTGCACAGAGGGCCTAGGACCACCCAGTGTAACTATCTCCGCAAGATGAAGCAGTGGCCTGGCCAGCTGGTCTGTTATATGGTGGCTCACTCCTTAGGCCGGTGGCTGCTTTACCCAGGCTCCCTGTACCTCATGCAGAAAGCCCTGCTGCCTTTACTGGTGAAGGGGCAGGCTCGCCTGCTGGAGGAGTTTCACGGGAAGCGGGCCAAGCTGGTGGCTCGTGATGGGAACGAGATCGACACCATGTTTGTGGACAGGAGAAAGAGCTCAGGGATGGAGGAGGAACAGCGAGGGAAGCAGCTGGTGATCTGCTGCGAGGGGAATGTTGGTTTCTATGAAGTGGGGTGTTTCTCCACCCCACTGGAGGCTGGCTACTCGGCCCTGGGGTGGAACCACCCTGGCTATGCTGGGAGCACGGGCCTGCCCTTCCCACAGAATGACGCCAACGCTGTGGACGTGGTGATCCAGTATGCCATCTGCCGCCTGGGTTTCCAGGTGCAAGACATCATCCTCTATGGCTGGTCCCTGGGGGGCTACACAGCCACCTGGGCCGCCAAGACCTACCCGGAGCTGGGGGCCCTAGTGCTGGACGCCACCTTCGACGACCTGCTCCCCCTGGCCCTAAAGGTCATGCCCAAGAGCTGGAACAAGCTGGTGGTCCAGACGGTGCGGCAGCATTTCAACCTCAATGTGGCCGAGCAGCTCTGCAGCTACCCAGGGCCGGTGCTGCTGATCCGGAGGACTGAGGATGAAGTCACCACCACCCGCATCAGCGCCGCGGACCAGCTCGCTGACATCAGGTCCAACAGAGGCAATGAGCTGCTCCTGCAGCTGCTGAAGTACCGCTACCCCGAGGTCATATCCTGGGAAGGGGAGGCGGCCATCCGTCACTGGCTGCGAGCCTCCAACCCGAGGCAGGAAGAGGCCGTCTGCAGACGCTTCGAGGTGGATGATGACTGGTGTGTCAGCAAGTTGCAAGGCTACAAATCCTGTCTTGGAGGTGAAGACAGCTTCCCCTGGAGGGTCGGGAAGGATGTGACCCCCAGGAGAAGGCAGCAGCTGGCCTTGTTTCTGGCCAGGAAGCACATGAAGAATGTGGAGGCCACACACTGGTCTCTCTTACTGCCCAATGAGTTCCAGATGCCCTGGAAGCTGTAGCTGGGGAGTGGTGGGGAGATTGTCCCAGGAGAGAGAAAGGCAGAGGCCAGGATTTAACAAGCCGGGTTTCCCTCTTCAATATGCTCATTGTGTGCATTTCCAATCATTCCCAGCTGAGCGCCCAGTAAAGGTGAAGTGACAAGCTCTGCAGGCTTCGAGGGGCTTTATTTCACCCAGGGGGGAGTGGGTGGATGCAAAATAAAGTGGGTCAAAGATTACACGACATGGAAAATGATTAGCAAATACTGTAGTAGCGGGTCTCTAGGAACGTGTCACAGGCCAGGGAGGAGAAGCTGACTGGTTTTTCACCCCGTCCACCTACCCACCTTGTCCACCTCCCGCCCTCTCAGCTGCTGCCCTGCGGCAGGGCATTGTTGAGCATGGAGCTGTGACTCATAGACCTGAGAGGTGGGATTGTGACATCACTGTGCTTAGTAGTGGGACTGGGACAGCAGTGGTGAATTACCCCACCCACTCTGTCGTCCATCTGCCATTCCCCTGCTCGTCCCTTCTCCCAGTGGGCATGTGGGCTCCTGGGAGTGGGACAGCAGAGATACATCATCACCCCGCCTTTCTTCTTCTCCCCGCCTTCTCATTTGCATACTGCAATCTCATTGGGTGAGTCAACAGACACTGCAGGCGGACCAGCTCTGGCGCTTAGACATAGATCACAAGGTGTGAGAGGTCTACGCCGTATGGGACGCCCATCGTGGTTGGAATATTTCGCAGCTAATTGTCACATTGCATTTGAAGCACCAGTCAACATTTACTATAGATGGGAAAGAGACGAGTTTGTCCTCACACTAGGGCCTGTCATTCGCTTAACGGCTCCTGCAGCATTGGTGTGGGACAGTGGGAGGTGTTTGCGGGTGGTGGAGGGTGGCAAGTTTTAAAGCCTTGATGTGTGGGGTGAGTTTCAGTGCTCAGCACAGGGCTCTCGGAGAGAGGAGCAAGAGCGCTGATCTAGGGGGATTAGAGAATCTCTGTAGGGAGAGGAGTGGATGATCTCTCTGGGGAGAGATGGGGAGAACTGGGGCTCTCTAAGGAATGGGATGAGGGTCTCAGGGAGGTGGAGGGAGGATTTAGCTTTTTATCACCAGATGGGGTGATATCAAAAGTCACGTTCATGTAAAACTGCTCAGTATTGCTAGACATAACTGATGGGACACCCCAGGCACGACCCACACCCTGGCAGCCTCTGCAGGGCCTGAGGGAGGGGGTGAGTATAGGAGGCACCTTATAGGAGCTGCTGCTGTCACAAAGGGCATGGTGAGTCTCCATGGGGGTTGGCTGGCCCCCAACGGGAGCCAGTGGGATAGAGGCAGCTGGGTTGCCAGAGGGGAGAGCAGGGTGGACCGAGAGCAGCCTGCCACATCTTTGCCCTCACTGCAGGAATCTCGTGCTGCAGCCAGCGAGTGGGTACAGGCGGCGGGCAGCTCCTTGGAACCCACCAACCCATCTTGCTGCCTGTTCTGGGGGAGCAAGAGCTACTCATGTGGGGAATCACGCCCCTGCCCCCACTGGGCAGTAGCAGGCAGCTGCAGTTGCTCGCCCCCACCAGGAGCAGCAGACGTGGTAAGTGTCCGAGAGACCGGGGCTTTGGATGGAAGAGGGCAGGGACACTAGAGACCCGTGGGTGGAGCAGAAGGGAAGCACCAGTGGAAGGCAGGGTAAAGAGAGTGTGACTTGGGTTGGAGAGGGCATTTGGGGTTCCTGGCTGGAGGGCAGGGTGCGGGGAAGTCTGCAGGGGACAGAGGATTGGGCACAGCAGGCCTTGGTGGCAAGGACTGCTGAGTTCCGCTCCTAGTGCTGGGCACATTACTTAGGGCGAAGTCCTGTGGCCCAAACAGGGACTGCAGCAGGTCCAGAATGCAGCAAACATGAACTGTGCAGATCTCCCAGCCAAACCATCCCCGGGGGAAAGGGACAGACGCCTTAGTGGTGGCTGGGGGGTGGCTCTGCTGCCTTGATGGGGAAATTCTGATCTCCCCAGCATGCAACCCCTTCCCCTGGACTGTGCGCTAGTGAGAAGATATGGCCATCCACCACTGTGTGCCTCAGTTTCCCCATCCCAGGTGGGGATAATAATACTTGCTCCCCCACCTCATGCTGGTGTTTTAGAGATGTCGAGTTAATTGTTAGATGCTTCGGAAATGTGCAGTGCTAGGCAACAGTGCTACGGCCCTATCAGCCGACACAACTTGCTCTATTTGCTTTTATGAGTGCAGGCCAGGATGGCTTTACAGGCCCCTTATCAGGCCCTCGCCCTTTGCAGCAGAGGGGGAAGGGCGGGGGGGAGAGCGGCAAGTGGGCAGTGAAATCTAGATCAGGGTTTTCTTTTAGAGGGGCACTGAGCCCAATTCATTTCTGATTCCAAGGGACTCAACCGACTAGAGGGAGTCTGTCTGAGCGCAGAACAGATGCCAAGAAATGACAGACTGGAAAGGTTTGTGCCCACCTGGAATAGATTCTGGGTCTGTCCCATGTTCCGGAAGCAGCTGGTGCCCACAGGAGCCTGAGCCCTGGGCAAACACTGGCTTCTGATTTCAGAGCTGGGCAGCAGGTGGCAGAAGCAGCAGCAGCAGCAGCAGCAGCGCACATGTACTCCTAGGGCTGTGGGTTTCATTTGCTGCAGCTAGTGCAGCTAGAAAACAAACAGGTCTCACATCTGATGAAGAAGGAAGTTTTGTGGCTAGACTCTGGCTGAGCAGGGCTGGCATAAGGTGTGCTGCCCCGCGGTGCCCCCTGCTTTCTCTAGACATGTAGCAGGCCCATGGGACGTGGGCTAGATTCCACCTGCCTCTCAGAAAGCAATGGGACGTTCCCTTTGCCCTTCAAGGCTTGCCTCCCCCCCCTTCTCCCTCTCTTCATTCCCAGCTGCTCTTGTAGCGCACTGCACGGTTGGGAAGCACTGTGTGTGCATGTGTGTGTCGGGGATTAGATGTGTGGAAAGGGAGAGTACACGCCGCTCCTGTGGGGGCGTAGGAATAAATCTATCAATTATACATGCTCTGCTCATGGCCCCATGCACAGGGAACTGAAAGACAACAGGGTCCAGGCCTGATGCAAATGTCACAGTTTGCTGTTGAATAACAGAAAAGACGACAAACCCACACAGATGACAAATGCCACAGCAGTAAAAAGGGAACTCCGGGACGGTATGTAGCGAGCTGGTCTGTGGTGGCGAGAGTGAGCTAAATGCTTCTGCAAAGGGCTGTCTGGAAGTTTAGAGATGAACAGATCCCAAAGGGGAGGCACGCACACTGCACAGCACTCGCTGCCCTGCATCCTGGGCGCTGCTGGAGTAAACTCTGCTCTTAGGAACCAGCTTTAAAGGGACCCTGTCAGGTTATGTGGTTACAGCTCTAGCTATCAATATCAATATCCACCCCAACTGCGGAGGTGAGCCAGACAGCAAAGCCACGGGATACACTGTAGTTACCAGACAACTTGGTTGGGTCCCCTGCACTCTGCCCGCAAATTCATTTCCAGCCCATCTGGCAGCTTCGGGCAGACAACATTTCAAATACAAAAAATCAGCCTGGCACAGAAATGGTTTCTTCCTCCCCCTAGATGTGGAGTTGTACCTTCCCTCCCTCAAAATTTCACCATTTAGTGGGGCAGAACACGGACTAATTAGTGCAGCACCAGCACCATTTAAGGCCCAATGTCTTGAGATCCAGCAAAACTGGAAACAGAAGCTTTATACCGTTGGGAGAGAGTCCCAGCTTCCCAATGGGGGACACACAGCTCTTGCTCCTCCTCTGGAAGGTCTGGAGATATTGGACTTTAAAGTCATATATTTATGTACAGCAAAGCTATCTGAGGCTATGGTAGGATGCTTTATGGCTCCTCCTGAGCCTTGTACATGTGTGTTCATGTGGCCAGATTTTCAAAAGAGCTCAGTTCCTGACTCGGCACCTCAATAAAGTGGCCAGATTTTCAATAGGGCTCAGCACTCAATGGCCCCCTCCCATTGTTTTCATTGGGAGCTTTTGGGTGCTGGGCTGTTTTAAAATTTGGACCATACTAACTCAGGCACATACCTACATCGATGGAGGGATGCAAAAAATAGTCCCAATACAAAATGTTAAGCTCCCTAAAACATTTAAAAAAAAAGTTTTCTGCAAACTATCTGGCATGTACAGGATAATGGAGTTTTTGGGCACGCATTTGGGATGACCTTCATAAATTCTTGGTAACCTTTGAGCATTAACCTGCTAAACCCAGGGTTGTGAGTTCAATCCTTGAGTGGGCCACTTAGGGATCTGGGGATTGGTCCTGCTTTGAGCAGGGAGTTAGACTAGATGATCTCCTGAGGTCCCTTCCAACCCTAATAATCTATGATCTCTATGACCTCTTGTGAATAACGGGGTTATTACAAACTCATCCTGAGAAAACTTTTATACTCCACTGCACCATACTGTAGTCTTGCATGTGTTACTATTGGAAATAATTTTGGAGAACGAATACACTTTCCACCTTTTCTATTTGTTTGCCTTTTTACATGTGCCTTATCTTGGGCAATGAAAATAGACTAATGGCAGAAAATCAGAAAGTGAAACTGACTAAAAACAAAACTACAACTGACTAGATATTTCAACAAACCAAACTGCAAAATAAAGAAAAATGCAACTGACTAGGCTTTTCCTGATCATCTTTTGACTGTTATCAGGCTCTTTTCAGCAAAGTGGAAACTGACTGAGGCACTGATCCTGCAAACATTTAGGCACATATTCAAATTTAAGCTGGTGAGCAATCCTATGGAAATCGAAGTTAAACATATGCAGGGTTGCAGGTTTGCAGCCTAGTGCTGCCAACAGCATAAAGGGAACACGGTGAAAATAGAGAAGAGTGTTCTTTTCCTGCTAACTTCTTTCAGTTATCAGCAAAGTGGCGTTACTTCTAACCAGAATAGAGTATTTTTAGATAGAAGTGGGATTTTCACGGCAATGATGCCCCTTTAATGTTTGTGAAGAGTACTGAAATGCTCAGCAGGAAAGTTCTCTAAGGGCAGGTCTACACTAAGGGCGGGGGTCGAGCTAGGGTACGCAAGTTCAGCTACGTGAATAGCGTAGCTGAACTCGAAGTACCCTAGTTCGAACTACTTACCCGTCCAGACGCCGCGGGATCGAAGTCCGCGGCTCCAAGGTCGACTCCACCACCGCCGTTTGCAGTGGTGGAGTACCGGAGTCGACCGGAGCGCGCGGGGAGTTCGAACTATCGCGTCTAGATTAGACGCGATAGTTCGAACTCCGAGAAGTCGAACTCACCGCGTCGACCCGGCAGGTAAGTGTAGACTAGCCCTAAGTATTATTATCATTTATTATTAATAAAGCCATTCTTTTTAACAAAACCTAAATGTCTGACCTGGCAGTGGCCTCTTGGTATGATACAGAAGAGCATGTTGCTATATATTCTGTGCTCTGCTTCTCGATAACTGGGGTATTTCCTACATATAGAGTCTCTGCACGTTACACACAAATGCACAAACAAACATAGAGCAAACCCCTCATTTTTCAGAGAGATTTTTTTCTCTTGTTGGATGTTTGTGTGTCCTTAAGACATGGAGGGTTAGCAAAGGGATCTGCATTTCTTAGGGAGGTCCTGATCACTATGGGAGTTCTAAATCCTCTGGCGACTAATGCGCAGGAGACTGGAAATGTTTCATTGTGTATTAATGAGCCCTCCTGAGAGTTCATTCCCTTTTGGAAGGAAATGTAGAATTCCCCTTGGCAGAAAAGAAGTTTGTCTCCTTGAGGTCACATGGTATGGAAGCCATATGGTTGCTAACAGCAGAGTTGTCTTGAAATGACCTTTGTGGTCCTGCATAAAGGCTGTAATGAAGGCACAAGATGTGAAGCTGACAGCCAGATGTGGGTTCTCCTTGTGGCAAGTGAAGTCCTAGATGAAGAGAGCTTTGCTATTTTCTGCTGTGCTGGGGTATGACTCCTTTGTGAAGAAAACAGGACTACTTGTGGCACCTTAGAGACTAACAAATTTATTTGAGCATAAGCTTTCGTGGGCTACAGCCCACTTCATTGGATGCATAGAATGGAACATATAAGAGTATATATATACATACAGAGAAGATGCCATACCAGCTCTGAGGCTAATTAATTAAGATGACCTGTTATCAGCAGGAAAAAACTTTTGTAGTGATAATCAAGATGGTCAATTACAGACAGTTGAGGAGAGGTGTAAGGATAGTTATCATATGGAAAAAGATTCAAGTAGTGTAATGACTCAGCCATTCCCAGTCTCTATTCAAGCCAGAGTTAATGGTATCTAATTTTAAAATCAATTCAAGCTCAGCAGTTTCTCTTGGAGTCTGTTTTTGAAGTCTTTCTGTTGCAAAATTGCCACCTTCAGGTCTGAGTGGCCAGAGAGGTTGAAGTGTTCTCCTACTGGTTTTTGAGTGTTATGATTCCTGATGTCAGATTTGTGTCCATTTATTCTTTTGCTTAGAGACTGTTCGGTTTGGCCAATGTACATGGCAAAGAGGCATTGCTGGCACATGATGGCATATATCACATTAGTAGATGTGCAGGTGAACGAGCCCCTGATGGCATGGCTGATGTGATTAGGTCCAGTGATGGTGTCACTTGAATAGATATGTGGACAGAGTTGGCAATGGGCTTTGTTGCAAGGATAGGTTCCTGGGTTAGTGTTTTTGTACTGTGGTGTGTGGTTACTGGTGAGTATTTGCTTCAGGTTGGGGGCTGTCTGTAAGCGAGGACTGGTCTGTCTCCCAAGATCTGTGGGAGTGAGAGATCGTCCTTCAGGATAGGTTGTAAATCTTTGATGATGCGCTGGAGAGGTTTTAGTTGGGGGCTGAAGGTGACAGCTAGTGGCGTCATGTTATTTTCTTTGTTGGGCCTGTCCTGTAGTAGGTGACTTCTGGGTACTCTTCTGGCTCTGTCAATCTGTTTTTTCACTGTACTGTAGTTTTAAGTTGTAGTACAGATGGGTACTGTAGTTTTAAGAACACTTGGTAGAGATCTTGTAGGTGTTTGTCTCTGTCTGAGGGATTGGAAGGGGTATTACAGAGGAAGAGATGGCTTACAGTAGTTAAGCAATGACTAACCTGGTGCGAGGGGGCCCTTTGAAAACAGAGAAGGAAATATGGATCAGAGTCAAATGGATTTTCAAACTCTTTTTCGGGTGGTGGAAGAAGGGGGTATTTCCAGTGACGAAGGATATGGTGGGGATTTTTTAAACGGAACCACATCATCGCTTTGGCTCATGCCTAGGTCACAACTGGGGTGGAATAATAATAAAAATAACATAAATAGCACTTGTCCTGGCTGCTGTGGGCAGAGAGGATTCTCGTGCTGCTGCTGCCACCTTCCCTTCAAACAAGGACATAGCAAGCAAGAATTAGAAGAGGCTGAAAAAACAGCCGTGGCCAGTTCTTGTTGCTTTGCCCTTTATTCTCCGCCTCCCAATTCTCAGCCAGACCTGGCTGGAGGGGTGGATGAATGGGCTTTCTGGATGAAATGTATCTCCTAAAAATGCAAAGAAAATTACACACTGGGCATAAAAACAAGGTTTAATGGATTTGGGAAGAGAATTTTTTTTATTATTGTATCATCTTTAATGAATGTATATGTTGCCCTATGGGGTACCTCCTTATTCAGAAGATGAAGTGGAAGTCCCAGTTCTTTAGACATTGTATGTCTAGCCTGGACAAAGGACTAAATAATCTATTGACTGGAACTATCTTGTACTGCCCAGAGGAAGAACTAAATGGCATAATGTCTCTCTTCCATCTCAAACTTCTTTGATAGGGTGTTTTTCATAATTAGTGCTAGTTTGGTGCTATAGAATAGCAAACTGACAGGTTAGGGGTCCCAACTGTGTTATAGGGTTGTTGCTGTTAGGTTTGTTTCATAATCTGGGAAATTGGCATAATTACAAAGACAGCATATAATGGGAGTTATCGATTCCCCTCTCCCTATACCACCCTGACAAGCTGCAGCCTCACCGAAAGCTGACTGTATTTCTGATGGCACTACCCTTACACTGGAAACCTGAAACAGATGTCCCAGGGAAGTACTACATGGCTACTGATCAGGTTGCAAGCCAGCAGAACATGTTTATATTTTGCCTCTAGGCACTTGTCAGCATAATGTATCTGAGTTAAGCTTTATAGCTGAGGTACAGAAGCATTAGCACTATTCTGGAGATGGAGAAACGGAGGCAGAGACGGCTAGATTCAGCTATAGTGTATGTGACTTTAGTGGGCTGAATTTGGTCTGCAGAGGTGAAGAGACTTGCCAAAGATCATGCAGAGCTAGGAACAGAACCCAAGAGTTGTGCTGATTCCCCATCCACTGCTGCCCCTATTCAGCTCTGTAGTGGGGCTTGTAGTGCCATACTGTTCTGGTTCAATGTGGCCTACTCAGCTGCAGAAGGGGGCAGCTCATGCAGGGCTGGAGCCCAACTCGAGGGCACTGTGGGACAAGTTAATGGGTCTACTAGCAGGAAAGCCAGGGCCTGCAGAGGCTGAAGAATGCTACAGATGTGCACAGTATTCCCACAAGGAATCAAGAAGCTCTCCAGGTTATGTCAACTATCCAGAGGTATCCCCATGTGGGAACCAACACAGCCACAAAATAGCCGCTTGCGTGGCACAGGAGCATAAGCATCCTTTGCTCCAAGTCCCCAACAACCCGTAGCCCATCCAGACCCCCCAAGTTCCCAGCATCCCCTAGCCCATCCAGACCCCCCCAAGTTCCCAAAAACCCCTAGCCCAGGGATCGGCAACCTTTCAGAAGTGGTGTGCCAAATCTTCATTTATTCACTCTAATTTAAGGTTTCGCGTGCCAGTAATACATGTTAACATTTTTAGAAGGTCTCTTTCTATAAGTCTATAATATATAACTAAACTACTGTTCTATGTAAAGTAAATAAGGCTTTTAAAATGTTTAAAAAGCTTCATTTAAAATTAAATTAAAATGCAGAGCCCCCCAGACCAGTGGCCAGGACCCAGGCAGTCAAAGTGACTGAAAATAAGCTTGTGTGCCACCTTCGAACCTTTGTGAACCTGTGCCATAGGTTGCCTACCCCTACCCTAGCCCATCCAGACCCCCCCAAGTTCCCAGCATCCCCTAGCCCACTCAGACCCTCCAAGTTCCCAACAACCCCTAGCCCATCCAGACCCCCAAGTTCCCAGCCCCCAATTCTCTGCCCTCAAGTTCTCATTATCCCCTCAGCCTAGGGTGACCAGGCAGCAAATGTGAAAAATCGGGACAAGGGATGGGGGGGGTAATAGGAGCCTATATAAGAAAAAGACTCAAAATTCGGAACGGTCCCTATAAATTTTGGACATCTGGTCACCCTACCTCAGCCCCGCCCCCAGTCCCTGGCCCCCCAAGTTCCCAGCCCCCTCTCAGCCCCCCATTCCCTGCCCTCACGTTCCCATTATCCCCTCAGCCCCCCCAAGTCCCCATCAGGCGGGGCCATCATACCCCCCCCGCCAACTAACACGCTAAAGCTTTGTTCACGTCCCCCTCGTCCTGACGTCATCGGGTTCCTTCTGACCCCGCCCCCTACCCATGACGTAACCCGACTCCTTGTTTCGTACCCCGCCCAAAGTCACCCCTTTCGTGGCCCCACCCACTAAGAGGCTGTTTCCGGTCCGGGGACGTGGCGTAGCGGCTGACGCGTTCTGCCCGCGCCTCCCCGGAAGCGGGCGGGTGAGGGGTCGCGCGGCGGGTTGCGTGCTGGGTGTCGGCGGCGGCGCAGGTCCCCTTCTGCAGCCGCTCCGCGGGTCCGGGCCCGAGATGGAGAGCGCGAGCCAGGGTACTGCGCCGGGGCGGCCGTGCCCTGAGGGGAGGGGAGGCCGTTGGGTCCGAGCTGTCGCTGCGGTGGGTGGGTGCCAAGGGGCTCGCGGGCTCTGGAGGAGCCGGCGGGGGCCCAGCTCCGTCCTGCCCCGGGTGGGGCGGCCCGGCCGGGTGCTGTAGGGACGGGGGGGCCCGGCTGTGTCGCCCCTGGCTGAGCTGAGGCGGCGCCTGCTCTCAGGATTGTAGAGGCTGGGCCGGGTGTCTCGGTGGGGGGCAGGTGCCCTGCTGCCGCCCTCTGCCCGGGTCAGGGTGCCTGGGCGCTGGCGGCTGAGGCCTGGCCTGGCTCCCTTCCTGCCGTCTGGGGGGCGCTGAGTGAGGAAGGGCCGGAAGCTCCTGCTGCTAGCGCGGGCGCTTCTGAGGGCTGCTCTGCCCGCAGCCCGCTGCGCTGGTAAACTTGCAGCCACCGTCGTGGTCTCTCTGGAGAGGCGCCCCCGCTCTGGGCAGCAATGATAGGTGGAGAAGGCCTCTCTGGGGAAGCCCATCCCTGTGCAGGGCTGAGTGAGGATGTGTCTGATAGTACCCTGCTTATGTTATCTGGCATTAGGCAGAAACCCAAGAGATACTATCTAGAAGATACTAGATCGGAAGAATCAGTTGAACTCTCTGTTTGGAAGAGGAAATGTCTTGACTTCTACGATTTCTCGTATATTTGAAAACTCATCTGGAACTGGAGCCACGCCTATTTTTAATAGAATGAGAAATGGAGGATGAGGCTGTAAACAAATGTATTTGCAATTATAGGAATGAGGGCATCTGACTCCATTCTTTGTAGTAATTATGGTTTCATTCTGTCAATCTGTAGATGCCATGCTGCTCTAGCACACACTTGCTGGAATGACTTCAGAGCTTTCTTGCTTCTGCAATGCTAGCGGTATCATCTGCAGCACAGCGCATGTAATTCACTAAACTAGTAGTTGAGGTCATGACACTTGTTAATTAAATGGAAGCTGAATTTTTGGCTTCCCTTATACACGTTCTGTATACGAGAGATACACTTCAAGCTAGTTCAGGGAAGGTACTGGCACAGATGATCCCTGCAGGACAGTCTCTCTCTCTGATGTGTTATAGGTTCTGATGGATTGCCCAGTTTATAGTTAACTTCCGATCCAGATCTTATCACTCCTGTGTAGAGAGATGCACCTTGTTTACCTTGCCTCGTATATTAGCAGTGCATGTGCTCAGTGGTTATGTTACTTTAGGCCAAGGAGCTGTTAAAATATTTTTGACTAGTAAATTTTTCTTCCGATACTTCTGAAAGATACTACATCTTTTATTAGATGTGAACTTTCTCTTCCTCTTTTTTCTCCCCGGGACTCCCTCTGTATGTACTGTGTAGCAGCACATCTGCTTGCATAACATGCTTTGCTTGCTAGCGGCTTATTTTTTCCACATTCTGCTTCTTGTCTGTGACAGATATCAACCTTAACTCTCCCAACAAAGGTCTGTTGTCAGATACCATGACAGACGTACCTGTGGATAATACTGCTAGTGCAAGGACCTCTGCACCTGAGGGGCTGACTGATGCTGAGGAAGAGGAGTTAAGATCTGAGCTTGCCAAGGTAAAATGGCGCTGCCATTTCTGTTTAGACTGTGCCTCCATATCTGTGAGAAGTAAGAGACAAGTGGTAATTCCATTTGCTATAAGAAAGCTTAAGGGACACTAAATGTTTTAGCCTTCAGCAATGGTGTAATGTTAGTCTCTCCTCTGGAATCTAAGTCCATCATTCCACTGCTTAAGAATAAAAGTAACTACTAACTTTGTAGACTTTAACAATATGCTTTATTTCATGTTCTCCCTTCTGGTTTTGCTGCAGCAGTTAGCACCTTTGTCAGAGTTTTCCTGACATCAGAGTTACAAGGAAAATGGTTTTCCACAAATTATGAGGACATGGGGTTCCTTTTAATGTTCCTTCCCATTATAGGCAATGGCTTTGGATCTAAAAGCTTTTAAGATACTGCGGGTTTGCAAATTTACACTCAAATGCAAATGGGCAAATAATGAAGCTGACCTCTTTAAACGTCAGTCTATAACTTGCACCTGAAACAAAACAGGAAGTGAGAGCTACAGCTATTTTCTGTGTATCCGAAGAAGTGAGCTGCAGCTCACGAAAGCTCATGCTAAAATAAATTTGTTAGTCTTTAAGGTGCTACAAGTACTCCTGTTCTTTTTGCGGATACAGACTAACACGGCTGCTACTCTGAAACCAGCTATTTTCTTGTAGTTTCTGAACTCACTGTAGAAACCTGTTCTGATTCTTTGACTTGAGTGCAAGTTCAGTAATGCAAAGCAGTCCAGATGTACTGAGTTGTGGCTTCTTAAGATTGTTTCCTTCTGCCTCCACCTATTTTCTGACACTTACAGTTCTGATGCCAAACAGGATTTAAACCAGAAACTAAGCCACAGGAATGGATGGATCTTAGCTTCTTAATAAAAACAAAGGAACAGAATTATAAAAATAAACCATTTTCCTTGTATGCAGGATTCTGCAGTTTTTCAGATCTGTTAATAGAATCTACTGTTAACTGAGGATCCAGCCGTAAAAAAAGGCTTCTGTGATTTTTTTTGTGACATTAAGTGGCAAGGAGGGTTATTTTTCTGGAAATTTTCCTAACTTAACCTTGAATTTTTTTTACCGGTGGCATACTAAAGTTAATCTGTCTAAAATTTTTAAATCAAATTTAATTGGTGTCTGTGGAATTTAGATTTTGTCTCACTTTTTTGTTAGCAGAGCTTCAGTGTATAAATATATCAGATTTATATTGAGGGAGCTGTGAGAAATTATTGCCTATTTTTCTATGTTTAACCACTTTATTAAAAGTTGTGATCAAACTGAATTTCTGTAACACTAAGGCATGCTTCTAACTGGGAACCTGTCTTGTAGGTGGAAGAGGAAATTGGTACCTTGCGTCAGGTATTGGCTGCCAAAGAGAGGCACTGTGGAGAACTGAAGAGAAAACTGGGTTTGACCACTTTTGATGGGCTGAAGCAGAACCTGTCGAAGAGCTGGCATGATGTCCAAGGCTCCAATGCGTAGGTGTTCCTTGTGCCATAGATTTAAAATATACACACTCTGTAAAAAGTGAGGTTCCTCTGTGACTTTCTTAGTGGATAGAGGGTAAAGAAACTCACAATATTTGCTTGTCATGGTAAAATGTGACTACCAAGCAAAAAGTACCAGAAATCTAGCACTTGTGATTCTCTGGGAAATCATAGAATCATAGAATCTCAGGGTTGGAAGGGACCTCAGGAGGTCATCTAGTCCAACCCCCTGCTCAAAGCAGGACCAAACCCAACTAAATCATCCCAGCCAGGGCTTTGTCAAGCCTGACCTTAAAAACCTCTAAGGAAGGAGATTCCACCACCTCCCTAGGTAACCCATTCCAGTTCTTCACCACCTTACTAGTGAAAAAGTTTTTCCTAATGTCCAACCTAAACCTCCCCCTCTGCAACTTGAGACCATTACTCCTTGTTCTGTCATCTTCTACCACTGAGAACAGTCTAGATCCATCCTCTTTGGAACCCCCTTTCAGGTAGTTGAAAGCAGCTATCAAATCCCCCCTCATTCTTCTCTTCTGCAGGCTAAACAATCTCAGTTCCCTCAGCCTCTCCTCATAAGTCATGTGCTCCAGCCCCCTAATCATTTTTGTTGCCCTCCGCTGGACTCTCTCCAATTTATCCACATCCTTCTTGTAGTGTGGGGCCCAAAACTGGACACAGTACTCCAAATGAGGCCTCACCAGTGCTGAATAGAGGGGAATGATCACGTCCCGAAATGATTTGGGTAAAGCATCTTCTAACGAGTTCATGTCATAGTTCAGAGGCTTGATCATTTGGAATGGTCCTGAAGTACTTTCTTTTTAAAGGTTGAAATGCTAACTATTATTCAGTGTTTGTAATGAAAACCAGTATGTTGGCTCAATGGGGATCTGTGTTCCATTGCTCAAGCTTAATGCTCTGAATTTCATATTTTAGCAGGGAATAGAATTAGTTTTATAGTGCATATGGCCTAGTGCATGTAATACTCAGTACAGCTTACCTGATGACACACAGAGGTGAAGAGAAACAAACTGTAACTGAGCTCTAAATTGCAATGCTACAACTGCCCCATTTATTTTATCGTAAATGGCATATCCTTCCTGTGAGCTCAGGTGAATCATTACGTAATAGTTTGGCTATTAGAGAAGTTGCAGAGATCTCTCCTTTATTAAATAGAACAGTCTAATCTCTTTATATTTTTACACCTCTTGGAGCGCCTCTCCTGCTGACATAGTGCTGGTGCAGACAGCGCTTTTTGCTGGTTGAATTTATGTTGGCTGGGGGTGTGTCATCTCTTCCCTTCCTCCCCCCTCCCGCCCCCAAATCCCTGACCGACAAAAGTGGTAGTGTAGACAAAGCCTCACTGTTCAGAGGGAAGGGCACAAGGCATTTCTAATATGTAGAAAACCACAGTTTGCTCAATCCCTGCTTCAGGTCACCAGGTTGAGTCCTATAGCTAATGCCCCTACCAAATTCACGGTCCATTTTGGTCAATTTCATGGTCGAAGGATTTTAAAAATTGTAAATTTCATGATTTCAGCTATTTAAATATGAAATTTCACAGTGTTGTAGGCACCCTGACCCAAAAAGGAGTTGTGGGGGGCTGCAAAGTTACTGTAGTGGGGCTTGCAGTATTGCTATCCTTACTTTTGTGCCGCTGCTAGTAGCGGCACTGCCTTCAGAGCTGGGCAGCTGGAGAGCAGTGGCTGCTGGCTGGGAACCCAGCTCTAAAGGCAGAGCAGCTGCCAGCAGCACAGAAGTAAGGATGGCATGGTATGGTATTACCACCCTTACTTCTGCGCTGCCTCCAGAGCTGGGCACTTAGCCAACAGCCACCACTCTCCGGCCACCCAGCTCTGAAGGCAGTGCAGAAGTAAGGGTGGCAATACCATGATGCCCCTAAAATAACCTGGTGACCCCTGCTGTAACTCCTTTTTTGGTCAGGACCCCCAATTTGAGAAACATTGGTCTCCTCTGTGGAATCTGAGTAGTATAGTGTAAAAGCATACACAAGACCAGATTTCATGGTCCATGACATGTGTTTCATGGTCATGAATTTAGTAGGGCCCTACCTATAGCAGACTGCACCCAGGAACAGAATATAGTGAGGCACCTAAACGTCATGAAAAGATGTGAGGTCATGGTTTAGATTGGCTAAGAGTCATTCCAGGCTGTCAGTATCCCTGACTGGTACTACTAGTGGTGAGACTGAGATTTTTTTCCTGTGTCTGGCAGTATGAAGCACATGCAAATGAGGTGAGTTAAGAGCACCACCATTGACTGCCCTAGGAGTATGATCAAGAGGGAAGGGAAGTGTTGCAGCCAAAGGAATGCTATCTAATATAAGTGTTCTCATGTTGACTATAATTAGAATCTGAACTGACTGACAATGCCATCATGTGGGGAAGGACTTTCTTGCTCTACATCTTGCTACCCATTTCTTCTCCCCTCAGTCTCCGATTGTTGGCTGGTTTCAACATGTAACTTAAATCTCAGAAGTGTTGACTTCTCCTTATTAAATGTTCCCACTTTAAAATATGATTGATCACCAATTTTTTGTTTCTAGTTATATGAAAACATCTGAGAAACTTGGAGAATGGAATGAGAAAGTGACACAGTCTGAACTGTGAGTTCCTCTGGTCATCAGCATCATCTACTTGCTCCTCACTCTATTCTCCAATTTGTACTGCTTGTTCTTTTAGTCGTTAAGGGGTTGATTGTATGCTTGGGGCACAGTGAAGCCATGTTCAAGGCTCTTGCTTATTAACAGGATACGTGACTTTCAATGGCTGCAGAGGTGATGGACGCAAAAGATATTGCTGTCATCTCTTTAGCTGTCTGTTGCCATAGCTGAAGGAAAATTCCAATCAGTTACCAGGCCACACTTTACATAAAATGAAGCATGAAATGTTAAGAATTACTGTTGTCTGTCAGCTAGCCCTTGTTAGGTAAAGTGTGAATGAAGTCCCATGCTGTATCAGAGTGAACCTTGCGTTTCCTGTTCTAAAGCTAATCTGTGCTTTCTCCCCTTCACTCCATAAAAATCATAGCAAATGCTTTGGGGACCAGCTGACTGACTCCATTCTTCTGGGCACAAAGGTAGACAAGATGATTGGATGTGTTCAGTGCTAGGAGGAATGAGGGCCAAACAAACTTGGGCATATATGTGTCAGCTACTGGTAGCTGCTACCATGTTAGTGTGACTTTGACAGTTTATAAATAAGGGCCTATTGTTAATCTGTTGGATGCCAGTATAGGTTAGAATGCTGTGAATTTTAGTGTGGTGTTCAGTAGAACTTCAATTACTAGCAGAAGTAGTTATTACAATGCATTTCTTGTTACCTGGTCATCTGTCTTTAGAATATTTTCATTAGTTAGTATTAGGCATTCATTGATCTTAGTTCTAAAATAATGTAGATTATGCCATGTAGTAGACCTTCTAGCAATTGAGATCTTGTAAGTTTTTTGGACTTAGGTAATTTCCTGTTAAAGATGAGGAAATGGAGATGAAAGTTACATGGCTTGCACAGGGCCATGCAAGGCAGTATCAGAGCTGGAAATTGAACTCAAATTCCTGGTTCCTATGCTCAATGCTATATCATGCTGCAGTGTAGCTGCTATATAGTGAGTAGCGGGGAGGGAGTGGTTCCCCATAGGATGCAAAGTGGCCGACAGTACAACTTTGTTTGAACTGGCCTGATATCTGCTGTAGTCCTAGCTTAAATCTGTGCAATTACTTTGGCCAGCCACCATTATCTGAATAAAGAGGAAACCTGGGCTTGGATGTTTGCCCACATCTAAAAGAACAAAATGTTTTATAATTTTCCTCTAATAGCCATCCCCTCCCCCTGTCTATCACATGGGAATAGAACTTGTTTCCTTAAACATCTAGAGGCATTAGTGATGTGGATGGTCCAGGAAGGAGAGCGTCTGTCTTGAAAGCATTGGCACCTTTTCTAATTTCCGTTGTATTTGTAGATATCTTTCAGCCAGCAGCACACTGGAGGACTGGAATGAAAAATTAACTCAATCAGAAGCGTGAGTGTTTTAACCTTTAGTGTAAACCAACTTTCAAAAAAGCACATTGTCACTAACCCTCTCTGCCCCCAGCTAACAATTTTCTGCTTTGACTAGTCCCATAAAGTACTACCGATAAAACCCTTTTATGTTTACCCAATAAATACACATTTCATATTCAAGTCACTGATGTGACTCCAACTGTGGTCAGTAGTGACATCTTTACCCTCCAACAGCTGTCTACTGACCTGGGAGAAATGAGCTGATTCATTCCAATTTTTGGTGGATGGGGTCCATATCACTCTGACCATATTCAGAGTTGGCACTGGGTTTGTCAGTGTGACCTGACAAGCCATGGATTAAATAGACAGATTGAGCTATCTAATACCTAGATATGGTGAGGGATAGTAATGGTCGTTGTGATGCAGCATGCACTTTTCCCTATTTGGTGTCTGATCTCAGAATCAATATGGCTTCAGTTTCCAAGGCAGTCAGTATACCATTTTAAGAGCACCGAGTAAATGTTAAAAGCTTACGAACCCCATAGCTATCAAATAGCTCTTTAGTCACTCTTCTGATATTAAGCAATCCCTTCTTTGGGTGCAGGTTCCTCCTTTCCATGCTGTTTTTAGGGTGTTAGCAGTGCTGCAGTAAAATCTAGGTCTAACCTGTGAGCTTAACTCATGTTAAAGCAGATTGTTACATCTCACTCCGCAGGAATCCTAGTAGCTACTGTCTTCCAAAGATAAACTTTGCTTAGCTTGCATAATAGCCTTGCTGCCTGTCATAGTATGGGCAAAATTGCCTGCTTGCATAGTAGCTTGACTGCGGGATTTCTTATATAATTTGTTTCCTTGTTTGAAGCTGGATTTTTTTGTTGTTGTTGCTTAGCTGATTGAAGTCTTCTCTGGAGTAAATGCTACCAGTAGATTATAAAAATTATTCCTAGCCCTCAAACTGCTTATTACATTTTTAATGCAATCTCCATTTGTACTGGACTGTAGTTGGATGAATTATGAGAGGCAGGTAGGATCTCCTTAATTTTCCAATTTTGCTTAGATAACGGCAAATGTAGGTCCTGGGTCACTTGTAGCTGAACTCCCTTCTGTACATTGTGGTATGTAATTCAAGTTACCAGAAAAGAAACTGAATTATATTAACTGCTAGTGTGTGTGTCAGCATAAAGGTGGCTTCCTGTCACGGGAGCAAATGGAAGATTTTTTTCATTATGTAAGTGCGTGTGTGTGACAGACATCAGAACTTACCAGAGTGTGGGGTTCTACTTTCCAAGTAGACTGTCCACCTGCATTACAAAATGAGAGTAAACCCTGGCTGTTCCGTTATTTGGTGATATTGAGCACTGTTCTTTAAACCCTCGTTATTACCTAAGTCAGTGAATAACTTTCTCTGGTAGCATTTAATCAGAATTCAGTCCATGGGTGTGTTCTCATAGAATAAGAAACTTCCTGTTAGATCTGTTTCCTTGCAGTCATTGATAATAAATTGCCAGAAAACGGCAGTAGGAAGCCTGCCTATGTAGCTTGTCCAAGAGCAGTTTTTTTACACCTAGAATAGTTTTTGCATGCCAGTCTTCCTGCTTGTCTTTCTCTAGCAAGCTAAACACAAATTTTCATCCCTTCCCACTTTATTTTAAATTTGTGTTTAGCTTGCTAGAGAAAGACAAGGCAGATGAGGTAATATTTTTAATTGGACTAACTTCAGCTGGAGAGAGAGACGAGCAAAAACTTGTCTCTCGCCAACAGCAGTTAGTCTTATAAAAAAAAATATTACCTCAGTCACCTTATCTCTCTAATATACGGTGACCAACATGACAACAACATTGTCTAGCTTGCTAGCGTTCCAGTTGCCAGATAACATTCTTTCTAGTGCCAATCCAAGCAGGAAGACTGGCATGCAAAAACTATTCTAGGTATAAATGAGATGAGAGAACTGTCAGTGTCAGATGCAGATGTTCTGTGATTTCTGCTTTCTCTGTGTCTGACACGGGTAGCTGGATGAATGCAAGCAAGAGGGAGGTGAGGCTAGTAGGAGAGGGGAGGATTTTATGGGTCTAGGTGTAGGCGTTCGCCGTGTTGAAGGGATTTGTCCAAGAGGTGTGCAGTTCAAAAGTGCTTTTCAGTCCTTGATACTTCTGGATACCTATTTGACATATGCAAAAACCACCTCTCTTCAGCAGCATATAGCATCAGTTTGCAAGTCTGTTTTCAGGATCCATACCTCACTACAGTTCATGCTTTTGGCTTGCAAATAGCAATAATCTGATGTGTTCTCTCTTTTAAGACCACTTGCATTCTGCACTAGCTGTAACTTGCAGCTGCCTAGCAGAGTCAGTTGCACGGAACATAATGGAGCAGTTGGTCAATACTTCTTGCTTTCTGGTTACTTCCAGGTACAAAAAATGTTTTACTTTGAAGCCCAGTATAGGTTAGCTCCTTGCTCTTTTGAGAGACCTACCTCTCTTCTTGCCTTTGACCTTAGCTGTTAGGGCTCTCAAAGTACTAGTCCCCATATTTAAATAACTGATTGGGATGGGGGAGGGGGATGACAGAGTACTTACTGAAGGGTCCTACCTCTGTTCTAGAAATTGCTGCCCTCTCTGCTGATCTGACAGTGCCTGACTTTGACCTGTTTATAGTACAGTTCAAGGCCACCTTTCTCTGGCTTGTGTGAAGTGGGGTGGGGTGTAACTGGGCACATCTACCGTTTGAGCAGGGCTTGTAACTCCCAGCTCGTGACATATCCGTACTAGCTCTGATCGAGCTAGTGCGCTAAAATTAGAGCGTAGTTGCAGCAGGAGGGGCCAGCTGCCCCGAATGCGTACCTAGCTTTTTGGACAGGCCCATACTCGGGGTGGATAGTCCCTTGCACCTCTTGGTTACACTCTATTTTTAGTGCTTGAGCTTGTTCAGCGCTAGTACAGGTATTAGGCCCCCAGCTCAGAGTGTAGACGTGCCCTTATTGGAGTGAGGATGGAGTTGTCCCTACTGGAGGCAGTCTACTTAAGTTGTTTGTTAAACTCTATTATGACTAAAGGGTTAACAGTAAAAATGTTCCCGTTGCTAATTACACTCTGTTTACTCTTGCATTTCTCTCAACTTGGACAATGGAAACTAACAATGCCTCTATCTTGTTAGTTGGATCTTTCAGATTCCTAATGCTGCAGTGTTGGAATCCCAAACATTGCAGCATTACTTTAAAAAAGGGAGTTTACATCTTAAACATGTGGAATGCTCCCAGTGCTCTCAATTTCATAAAAATTAAACATGGGGCCAATTGAAGTTTGTGTAATAGTGCATATGTGTCCACTGCCATAGTACTGGTCTTTATTAATATGTGCAACCTGCTGTCCTAACTTGCATTGGAGCCTGAGGCCTCTCAATTTATGGGCATTACTGGAGTCCAAAAATTAATGTGTGGTGTGATTCAATTCTTGTCACAGTTCTATTGGATAGCACTACTGAACAGTGTGACAGCCTGCTCTGGGGTGATGCCCAGTACCCAGAAGGGATGGGGCCTGAATTCCTTGTATTCCAAGGAAGTTTTGACTCTGCAGGTCAGGTGTAAATTCATTAACTGCAATAGTGCCCGAAAGCCTGTGTTAAAGCTAACAGCATTCAGTACCTATCTTTCACCCTTAAATCATATAATTACTACCACTTCTTACAAAACAAGTTGTGCTGTGGAGAAGGATCAGGAGTGACGCTGGAAGACCCGGATATTAGACATCCAATATCCTGTGGATTTTAAGTCTGTTATCTGAATTTGACATCATGAATTTGGCAAACGACTAGATTACACAATATGAATAATCATTTTTGTTGGGACTGGATGGTGAAGAAGTAAATCTGGTTCATTACTGAGCTTTGTGAAGTACTAGGCATGTGCAGTAACTAGTGTAGTTGAGTTAAGAGGCCTGTTCACGTTATAGAATGTGGGTTGTTGGGCTTAAAAAAGCATAATTTAACAGGACTTCTTGGAATCTGGCTCAAAGTTCCATTGTGTTATCTCCCACACTCCCATCTGGAGACTGTGAGAGAGAGAGAGAGAGAGAAATATAACTATCAGCCTAAATTGTCTACTTGAACTTGTTGCTTCTTGCTTTGGTATTTGAGGGATGAGAGAGTAGTGGGTGGCTCTTACATGTCCTGTTCCAAAATACTCTAGCACAGTTTATGTAAGAAGGATAACTTTAGACTTAAATACTCAGGTGCCAGAAAACCCAGATTTAATTTACCCCAAATTTTGGTGTTCCCTTGTTGGTGTATGTAGCTGATTTTTTTTTCTCACAAGTTGAAGTTTCTGTAGATCTAGATGCTAATTTCCAACCCAAGAGTAGCTTGGCTAGGATGCAGTTGTGCAAGTGGCTTAGCACATATTTGTTCACCTGTGGTCCCAGAGCATAGCTTGAAATAGGCTCTGAAGTGCCTCTTCTCTCCAACCCTCTTATGAACTTTTCAAATATGTGTAAAATCAAACCCATGTAAAGCTGTCCAAGACTTCTCATTTACCTGTGGTTAAAGGTAACTGATGGGAAACTTTTCTAGCTATTGGTTCTAAGCTGAAATTGCAAAGGTGATGCTCATTCTTGCAATTCTTATCTATTTCGTAACATGTCAGTATTACCAGTTTCTTCTTCCATGCTGAACTCTGCGACAAAAATGCTTTCTCTTCCCTCAGGGCTGAAAGTTTGTTTATGAGAACAATTACTGACTACTGAAGGGGCAATTTTTTTCTGAAAAGGAAGAGTGGGGAGCTATAAGCACTTAAAAAAAACCCAAACTGGAAATTTCAAAATGTTCACTGAAATATCTGATAATCAGATTTAATGGTTAGAGGAAACTAAAATATCAACATGGACTAAATGTGAAGAAATAAATTAAATCTACTTGCCTTTTCTTGCTAAGATTCAAAGCCATAAGTACACATGAGACCAGAAGAGTAGCTTTCAGCCATGTCACTGCAACCTGCTAACCTAGTGCCCCTCTCTCTTTGCCTTGGCATCTTTTCCAAAATGCTGGCAGGTGCTTCTCACTTGACTACTTGTAATATTTCCTCCTACTAACCTTCAGTTGTTTAACTTCTTCCTGTTTAGTTATAAGAAGACTCAGGAAACCCTGTCCCAGGCAGGACAGAAGACTTCAGCTGCCCTTTCCAACGTGGGCTCTGTTATCAGCAAGAAACTTGGTGACATGAGGTAAGAGCTCTCTTCCACTTTCACTGTAGCACTGGAGTCCATGATTCACACAATGTTGAGGTTTAAGCATCTGGAATTCATGACTAGTTTTTTTTCCATTTTCAGTTCTGTGCACTGCAGTTAATGGCAAAATGAATCTGATACAGCTGTGTTATGTGACCCAGTATATGTCACTCAGGTTTTAATACATATTTTTCTAAGCTATTTCTGGTGAGAGCGCCATTCTCAGGAATCCTTTCTTCATCACTTTCCCCAGAGGGTCTGTCTTTGGTGGTAACTTTTATCGCTTTAATTTTCAACAGTTCCCAGAACATATAAATATATGATTCTCTTGTCCCACAAACTGATAAAATATTGTAGTCTCCCCCATACTGGGAAGCAGTACCATATCGTTCCATTGCAGCTCATTCATCCTGTTTGAATAATGGTGTTGAAAAGATTTGAGGGGAACCCCTTTCTGTTCTTGTGCGGGAAGATGGAACTCTATGTTAACGCCAGCATAAAAAGTGAGAAAATGGAGTCCAGTTCTTTGGCTCCATCAGAGATGTAGAGAACCTCAAGGTGGAGAAAACTGGACATGTAATATTATGCAATGAAAATAATGTGCATCAGTTCTCATATAAATGGAAAGTTAATATTCCTTGCTGATGGGCACAACTACCTAGCACAGTGGAGAATGGGTATTGTGGGGAGGGGGGTTTAATAAGAGAAGTGACTCAGTCCAGATGTTTGTTACTAATATGGACTAGAACTTTTCCTTTCCATGTTCAGGGGCTACAGAGGTTTATAAACCCACTAATCTGGTGAAAGGGAACAGGAGGAAGTATTTAAAGATCTAGAATCAATGTCACTTACCCCAAATTCTTATATCTTTTAGATGTGAAAGCTAATATTAGATTATTGCATAGGTTTTAGACACTTGTATTAGCTACTGTACCAGGAAGGCTGCTAATGTCTTACTGTGTAGCGGAGGAGGTAGCTCCCTGGGACAACAGAAGGTGGTTTTAGAAACGATGGATAAGCCAGTGTTTTATTAGCCATTGGAGCACAAAACCAACTATATTTCAGCTGTCTTACACTTAGATAGTCTGCCCTTTATGAGGTGGATATTTAACCTCATAAATATCTCTAGTGACTTGAGGTTGCTATAACCAATGAAATAATGCAAATTAGGAAATTAGGCATTCCCAGGCATTCATGTGCGATCAACTCAGGATTTCAGTAAGCACCATCTAGTATTGGTTTGACCTAATTTTGAGGGCAGGAAGTATCAGTCAATAAAACACCTATCTCAAAGGGATACTGACAAAGTAATTTAATTTCTTTATGAATTTCTACTGAGCTATGAAAATATGGTGAATCACTTTCTGCTAAATCTTTTCTAGCATTTCATTTGGCGTGGATTGCTAAACTAGTCAATTTCTAGTTCTCTTGTACTAGCCCAATGCTTTTTGGGTTCGCAGCTTTGCAAAGGGAAGTTCCAAGTTAAAACAGTCTTCGCTGAACTAAAAGAATTCCTAGGCAACTTAAATTGACAATATCTCTAACTCAGATGCATCAGAGGTAGTGTTCAAATCTGTATAGGTTTAGCCTTCCCTTCAAGTTCAAGGTCAGCTTAGAACTAGGGTTCAGACTGGTTTTAAAAAAACCCTCTAGATTTTAGCCACACTTCATTTGAAAAATTATCCATTTGGCTTTGGGTGTGGTGCTTGCTCTGATCTAAGTGCTCATATTGCACCCATCAGTATGGAGTCTAACAGGGAAACCAAACCATAAGGGCAGACTTGAGTCAGTGGTTCAAATGGAAATGGTTCAAAGGTCTTCAGAGGAACAATTGCAGTTTTAGCTCATCTCTAAATATTGTTGCTGCCTGTGCTTGAGTCTTAGTTGCCTTGGTCTTATGTGATCATATTTAGTCCAGAACCTTCATGCAAAACTAATATCTAGTAATGGTAGAGTGTAATCCCCCGAGGGGAGGAAGGGGGAAAAGAGTCTCAGGATGACTTCAGCCATTCTTCTTAAACTCCGTTACATGTGTATTAGTCCTAAGGGAGTTAAATGGTGCGTTTTTTGTAAAGCTGTACTTTGCATACAGGTTCAGTGCAAAAGCATTGTGATCACGGTGTTTGCACTAAGGTGTCAGAACAGCAGAAACCACTGACTCCATTCTGTGCCAGAATTGTCTTGCATGGGCCAACGTAATGGGGAAAGAAGATCTGTTAGAAGTCTTCCAGAGAATTAATGACAGTGTACAGAAAAGATATCCTGTAAAATACAGTATTTAACTTTTTCTCTAGAGTTTTTTGCAGGATATCAACTCTTCCCTGGACTCTGCATACATAGCTGCTTAATTTATTAAAATAGTCTTTTTTAAACCAAAAAAGTTACCTTTAAAGGTAACATTTGACAAAATTCAGATTGGGCAGTTTCTTCATCACAGCTTTCATTCTTCCCAGAGATTCTCCTTTTCCTCTGTGGCTGGGAGTACCCAGGTGGTAAGCATTTGATGTAATCTCTGATCACATAGTACTGGATAATCCAAATTTACTCTCACTGAGTTGTACGTGGCGTTCCTGGAGTAGCAGATACTGGTGCGTATCTTCAGTAGCACCCAGGTTATGTGAATTGGGCAGAGAATTAGTCCAGTTTCTAACCTTTCTAGTATGCATTTGACTCCTCTTTCCTACTAATGACCCAGCAATTTGCATAAATCTTTTTTCTCCCATTTATTTTAAGGCAGCAGCAGACTGAAATGGGAAAAATGTGGTTCCTTTTGCCAGTGTCATAAGTGCATAGTAAATGTAGGGGTCCACCTACCAAACATGCAGCTGTGGCAAAAGTGTGTGACTTCTGTCGCCTGTCAGCCCAATCACTTCACAGTCTGATTGGGAGCATTTGTGCTACCACTAACCTGCCATGACTAAACCATGCACAAATATTGTTTGTTCAGGAATGTGAACTTGTTAGTTCTCAATTTAACTCTAATATTAAATTTCCTAGAGTAATGCCAGTGTGTCCACATCAAAATACATAGGCTGTGTAGTATGAATTCAGCAAGAAAAAGTGAATAGGAAAAGGTACACATTAATCGTAATTTACATTGAAGAAACTCCTGAATTTCCTGTCTAAACATGCAGCATTAACATTGTGAAAACACCCTACATTAATGCAATCAACACTTTCTTCTTGGAAGACAAAGTGGTGGGTCTGTGGGCAGCTTCTCTGTCGGAAATATATAACATCAGTCACAGCATTACCAAATAACTCAGCCGGATTTGCTGTGGATTTATGGACCTATAGTGGAAAACAAATGAAAGTAACCTTTGCTTCTTTCCCTTGAAGATTTAATAACACTTCTTTTAGTCTTCCTCTATTGTGTGTGTAAACCTATATTGCTCTCTGTCTGTACTTCTCTGCTGTCTTCAGGGAAAAAATAAGTCCTGAGACTTTCAGTACAGATTGAATTGATATTTTTGGAGCAAAGTCTTCAATAGCAACATTCCCTCCAAATGGAACTGTAAACTGTTGGTAGTCATGATGTGATCAGAGATTACAGTGAGTGAGTTTGGTTTCTTGTAGTGAGCTTTCCTCTGAATGGGTGAGATGTTCCTTGTTTTCAATGAATCTCAGTGCTAGCCTTTAACTGTAATTGCTTGTTAGAATGCTCCTGTGTCTTTATCTCAGCCTGCATTTTTATAAGAAAAGGATCCAGACATTTATTTTCCCATCTGCCGGAAGGGTTGAGATAACAGAAGGGGACACTGCAGACTGTTTGTCAGCCTTTGTTAGCTGCTGAAAAATGCTAGAAAGGGGGTAATGACAACATAAATGTGCAGAACGGTTGATCACAATTTCCTTGTAAAACACGTTGCCACTACAGAATCAAAATAACTTGTGTCCTGAGACATCTTCAGTACATCAGTTAGTTGCCATGCATTGCTGGATTGTTTGAAATCTAATAGCTGTAGAATTCATCATGTTCAATAGTTAACCTGTGGTACTTGGAATCCTCTATGTATAAGAGGACTGATGCTGCTAGTTACTCTGCTACATCTTCCCCAGCCACCTAATCTCTGAGACTAGTCCAGGGGTTCTCAAACTGGGGGTCGAGACCCCTCAGGGGGTTGTGAGGTTATTACATGGGGGGTTGTGAGCTGCCAGCCTCCATCCCAAACCCCGCTTTGCTTCCAGCATTTTTAATGGTGTTACAAATTAAAAACACTTTTTTATATATTTAATGGGGGTCGCATCCAGAGGCTTGCTATGTGAAAGGGGTCACCAGGTCAAAAGTTTGAGAACCACTGGACTAGTCCATGTGGTTAGTTAGCTTAATTAATGGGAATGGGTGTTCTGCAAGTCCTGTGCAGCGTTGCTATTAAAGCTACAAAAATCTTAGCCAGTTTAGCTTTCTCTGTTATCTCGGCATTCTCTGATGTGGGTCTCAGGCGTTCTTACCTTACAGCATTTTACTGTAGTGTATGATTTCAGTAAGCTAATCTGAATGGAATGCCCTCTTCCTCATTAGAGAGGACAACTTTCAGAATGTATATTTTCTAATATAAATTTCTTGTCAGTGTTTGAAGGAGTCTGCTACTGTAGCTACTACTACAAGCATATTGATAAATATTATTTTGAGCTGACGATGGCTGGCTGCAGGACAGCTCCTGAATTTATGTAATCTGGAGACATTTTATCAAAGGAGGAAAAGGGCTACAAAAAGCACCAATAGATCTTCAAAAGTTCAGTTTCAGGTGCTAAACAGGCTGAACTGTGCTTGTGGTAATACATACAGTGTTGGGAGTGTTGCATGTTTGTGTATATTGTCCAAGTTGTTAATCTTTTTACAGGAACGAGTTGTAGAAACTCTCACTTTCAGACATACCAATAGACAATGTTTTGGCTCTGGCTCTAGCTGTTGAAGAGATGGCCTTAATACAGGGGCTCTCAAACTTGGGATCGGGACCCCTCAGGGGGTCAGGAGGTTATTACATGGGAGGTTGTGAGCTGTCAGCCTCTACCCCAAACCCCATTTTGCATCCAGCATTTATAAGTGTTAAATATGTTAGGGGGGTCGCACTCAGAGGCTTGCTATGTGAAAGGGGTTACCAATACAAACATTTGAGAACCACTGCCTTAATATATGTTGGAGGTGAAACCACAAAGCACGACTAACTTCTTGGGCTTTGGTGTAATCAGAGCCCCTTGTTCTCCATGGAAAGTTTTATCTTAACCGGGTAGCGAGACTACTTAGTTTCTACTGAACCGCACTGCTGCAAAGATGAAGCTCTGGCAGCTACATTTAAATAATATAAAATAGAAAGAGAAATCAGAGTAGCTGCAGTGTTTCTTTGTAAATTCATTTCATGCCATCTCCATGTCCTCATCCTGCCTTAGACTCTTTTGTATTGGCAACATGTAACCATTGTAGAAGCTGTCACAGGCCTGGATGGGATAGTTTAGTCTTGGTGGGTGGAGCAGTTATGACTTGGCACCCAAGAATGGGTGGAAGGCAGTTTGGGATTGTGACATAAATTATAGTAAGGATGAACAGTTTTTGTTATCATACCCTCACTAGCCATGTCTGCAGACTCAGGAAGAAAACAGTGCCTTGGCTTTCATTTGTTTCCTGTAAGAAGTATTCATAATAGCACTTTTAAATGAAAGCTTAGCGTGTGGCCGCTGTAGGGGGAAGAGGTGGGTTTTCCAGTGTTTGCTAACTCTTTGTAAAATCCAGGTGTGAACAACATGTGGGTTAAAATCTTTTTCTAATGAAGAGAAGGCTTGAGCGTGTGAACACAGCTCTGTGGCAGGGATTAGATTCAATAGTGCTGGAATACGCAGTGCCCTGGCTGTAACTTCTTACTGCAGACGCTACCATTATTGATCTTTGCTAAACTTCATATTCAGTTCACATAATAGAAGATCATAGGATAAGAAATGTCTTGGGCAGTTTTCTTAATTTGTCTTGAGGCAGATTTTGTTGTAGAGAGGTGGGCTTGCGATCTAAGGCATTTGTGTGCAAGACTTACGGGCAGCTAAGCAGGGCAGTCAGTTGGACATTGGGGCCTAACTAACATTTCACTTTTCTTTCCTGCTGCTGCCGATGGGTTCTTCCAGGGCTCATCCTTTCTCTCATTCCTTTAGGTAAGACGCTTTTCAGGGTACTAAAAGAGGAGGGTTACTTATTTTTTTGCTAATCTTTCCTGGGGACACTGCAGACCATGTAGGGCCCATCTGCACTGCTAAAACAGATTAGTTAGGGAGCTTGGTTGCAACAGATGCCCCTGGACTGGCCTTACAATGAGATTGCAATTGGTCATGAGGGTTGAACATAAATAATTGCAGTGCTGTAATTGAGTCCCTTGACTTGGTCATATTTGTTGTGTGGATGGGGCTGTAGGCAATTTACAGCAGCTTTTTTATTTGAAAGCTGACCGCTCAGTGCGGTTCCATACTCAGGCTCACTGCATGCATCTTGTACCTCTCCCTGTTACTCCTAAATTCTGGGAATATCCTGCCTGTTAAAATTAAACCCTGATTAACAGAGTAACTTGGTACAAGAAAGCCAGTCATGGACCTTCTCAGCTCTTTTTTTTTTGTGTGTGGTGCCTATGCAACGTCTCTTCTCTCTGAAATAAAAATAATCTAGTCCTGGATCTTGGGCCAGATACCTTTTCTTGATGCTCCTGGGCATAGCGTGGTGTTGAAAAAGCTTTTCCTAAATTAAACTTTTCTGTGGGAGGTTTGGCTCTTTGTATTGACATAAGCAAATCTGTCAGCAGTTGAAGCACAAAGCCTCCTAAACACCATTCACTCTGTCCATATCTTGCATTCTTCAGTTAGAGATACTCAGGCTAACTATCCTATAACTACAAAACTAGTTTGGGCTGCAGTGTGTCAAAGGGCAGGGGAGAGGGGATTTTGTGGCTTACTTCTATTGCCTCCGCTATTTGCAGCAGCCTTAAATGTTGTTGGGAACAGTAAGTGTTCGGAAATTGTGCAAGACCTAACCATGCATGCTGTCAATGTTTGAATTGTCTAACTCTTCCTTTTCCACTTTTAATGCTTCTGAGTAGCAGCTATTCCATTCGCCATTCGATAAGTATGCCAGCGATGAGGTAACGTAGCAAATGTCTATCAAAGTGGGAGGGTGGGAGGCATAGTTGATTCCAAACCACTTCCGGGACTTTAAATTCAACTTTTATTTTGTGTATTGGGACTGTTTTCTTCAGTTGACCACTAATGTGCATTGTGGGGTAATGTCTCCTGCAGCCCCACTAGTTCAGGGCTTTGAGGCCTGTTGCATAGGTTTATTAGTGGCTATGTTAGACTCTCTCTTATGAGGACTCAAGTGAAGTGTTGTAACCCTGCCAAAACTCATATTGCAATTTTATTATTTTCAAAGCTCCCTAAAGATAATTGATCCTTTTGTTAGAATTTCAATACAGTTGTAACTAGTAGTGCAGATGACATCTCTGACGTCCTGCTATATTCCTGGTTTACAAGCAAATGGTCCAGCATGCCAAAATATCCTGACTTTTGCAGTAGAACAATGTCTTCCTTATGTGGTAAAATCATAACAGTGTAGAGCTCAAAGGAACCTCAAAAGGTCACCTAATCCATCCCTCTGTGCTAAGACAGGACCAGGTATATGTACACCATCACTGACAGGTGTTTGCTCACCTGTTAAAAACCCCCGGTGCAAGAGATTACACAACCTCCCCATGTAACCTCTTCCAGAATTTAACTACCCTTATGATCACTAGCTACTGAAGAAATTATAAACTGATTAAGAAGTCTGGCTTTTCTTTACAATAAAATGTTTAATTGGAAACTCTGGTTATAACATGTGAGAAAAATGTTCTCTTAGTTGTCCTTTTTGCATGAGTTTACTTTTGTTTGGGATAGTATAATTTCCCTGAACAGAAATGTGCCTTTGTGTCTTCATCTTCATAGGAGTTAGCAGTACAAATCCTTTCCACACTTAAGTAATCTCTACGAAGTTCAGAAGCTTAATCTTGTAGTTTACAAGTCAAAACTATCCTTAAAGCTGCTCATTTTCTAGTAAAAACTTTAGCTAAACTTCAGATTTTAGCAGAATCTGGTATAAACTGTAATCTGCATTCCCACACATGGGGATGAATGAACTGTATGATGGGAGAGGAGCTGGGCAAAGAGTGTAGACCCTTTTCACTTGTTCACATTCTTAGATGAATTTTGCTTTGGTTGTACTCGCACCTCCTGTGTTTCTGGCAAACTAAAGCAGGTAAGTTTGTTGTATGGGTGCAAATGTTCAAAATAAGTCTTGTGTGCAAGTATGTCTAGGAACAGAAACTGAATTCTGTTCTCATGTGAATGTTCTTGCTAGAAGAGCTTGCGCACTGCAGTCCATCAAGGGAACAATTCCATGTGATGTATGTGCTAAATCATAACTCTTCAATACAGACTACTACTCCTGAAACATTTGTGATCATTCTGTAAGCAGAAAGGCTAAATTTATCAAACAGTGGATTAAAATTAATTGCTCACCTCTAAGGTTCAGTTCTCATACCGCAGGACGCAAATCTCTCCCACTAACATAGGTGACTACTTCTGTCATGTGGTCAGAGAATAGAGTCCCAGGTATTCTCCTGGGGTTATAACTCTGAATGTTCCATTCATCTCTTGCACTCCGGAGAAGCTCTTCCTTTTCAGTCTAATAGTAGGTATTGGAGAAAGCTGAATGACTTTTTTCAAGCCTGTTTAAAATGTTCAGCTTCCCCTTTTGGACTAAAAACATGGCTTTCTTACATAAACAAGAAACCAGTCCTTTGTCTGTGAGGCTTTCCCCTCCTACCTAATCTGTAATCCGTTGACTCAACGGAACTCAGCCTGCCTTTTAGGTTGTTAGCTTGAGTGGCCTGTATTCAAACAATGGGAAAAATGTACTGTGGTATAAGTATCCAGACCTTGCTGTATGCCAAGTATGGCATATCTAATGCAGTTGGTTAGTTAGAGATAGTGAATCCTAGCTTGCAAGGAGATGGCGAGATGACCTGAGTGATAACTGCCTTGGGTGTGTTGTAGGTGGTGGTGCTCTTGCATTTGAATGTCTAAGGAACTTTCACAGGCTTGATATTCTCAGCCTGTTCAATTCAAACTAAAAACCAGTTGTTCCAGTAGCTTACCCCTTTTGACTTGACATTGCCTTTTCTCCTTTAAGGAACTCTACGACCTTCAAGTCATTTGAAGACCGAGTTGGAACCATAAAGGTAACTGTCTGTTCTCCTGTTGCTAAACTCCCACTTATATCTATGCTAAGCAAATCCCCATGCAAGAGAGTCTGTGTGAAACTAGCTTAAAACTGTCAAAGGGGCACTAGTGCTTACAGAAAACTTCAGGGGTAAATTGCACTTCGGAGCCCCTATTCTTAAGAGTGTGCAGTCTCTAAGGCTAATAATTGGGGAAAATAACTTTACTGTATGTCAGTACACCCCTTGGAGAAGTGGTAACCATTGGCACTGAGGACACAAGACCAGTGTCATTCTCTTGTCATCTTCAACAATTTTTCTTCCTTTTGCAGTCCAGAGTGGTGGGCAGCAGGGAGAACAGCACTGACCCTCACTCCCCCACAGGATCTGGCGACAAGCCCCCCCAGGACAACGCTCCTTTCTAATCCCTCGGTGTGGCTTTTTGCACGGCTGTGCACAACTGCAGGAGCCCCACTAGTTCTTCACAACAGCCACAGCGTGCAAATAAAGGAAGGGGGCAGTTCTCATTCTGAAGAGAAGTATCCATACATCCATACACAGACATTGCTGCTGGAGTCAAGTAAAATAAAAACAATGTTTTGTACACAAATATTTTACACTAAAGTTTGTAGATGAAATGTATCACTGTGCTGTCCTTTTGGGAGAGCAGGTAAAATGGAGTTTACTCATCCTAGTCCAGAAATAGAATTTCTGATGCTAAACATGTGCATTTCTCACTCAGTGATAAGCTGTTTGAGTAGGCAAGATTGTTTCTTTAGGCAGGGTGGGAAGAGCAAATATGGAAGAAGCCAACTGCCTGGGAAACACAATCTTCAATTTCTGGCGACAGCCCTCTGTTCTAAATTATTTATGAAGAGAAGTAGTTCCCAGTCTCCCATCACTGCTCTCTCCCACTACCACAGAGGTGCAGGGCCAGAGGGGCATTGAAAATTTTCTCTCTCGTTAATATGGGAATGGGGTAAACAGTCATTTTCTCTGGGCTCCCAAAAAGGAAACTGTATAGCAGCTGCCTAGTTGTTACACTAACGCTCTAGCTTTAACAGAACTAAGATCTTTATTTTTAAATGTAATGAACTTCAAAAATAAAAGCTAAGTGAGAGAGCTTTAGCATCATATAGGGAAATAATACCTTGGACTCTGAAGCTGAATCGCAAGCCTTACATCACCTTATGCTTTATTTGTTTATAATCTTTTTATATAGAGAGAAATGTGAGGGCTACAAAGTTGGGGTTGGAGCACTGGAGTTTTGCATCATACAATAGTAGCAGCATGCCTGTGTGCCAGTTATTGTGTTCATTTCAATGTGCACTCTGTTGCCTGAGTATAAAACTTGCTTCTCTGTTCTTGGGTGTATGCCTTCGTCATCCTTTAAGGAAGAAGCTCTGAAGGCAGATTAGAAAAGGACAAAGCTCTGTCTCTAGCAATGTGGGCACTGTACTGGAGAATCCTGTCTCTACCCTGCCATTGTGAAGGTGGTTCAGTTTGGAGGGTCCTAAGTATGATGGTACATTCTCCTGACTAATATCTCCACCCATAATCTTTGTTTACAGTACTTGCAGAGAATCCTGGAGACTAACTGATTCCTCAAGTGTCTGGATGTTTTGCTATTCTGCTGTCCAGCACTATCGCTCAGGAGCTGTAGAATGAAAGGTTACCCTATGGTGGCCTGATCTTATTCTAGGCAAAGGTGCCTCCACATAAAAACCTAGAGTGAGCAATTCTGTGCCTTAGAGGCTAAGTGGGACTTACTCAGGTCTTTAGGTTTGCTTACATACATATCAAAGTAGTTTCTCTGGTTTGAGTTCCTCTAGGATAAAATTTTTTTTTGCCCTTCTCTAGAGAAGCAAGTTTTGACATTTGAATTTGCTGATCATAAACCTCAGTAACCACCCTTTTCCCCCCATTTTGCAGGTGGGGGTGGGGGTGGGATGCATACTATGAAAAATTAGAAGGGAGATGTGATAGGAAATAGGTGGAATGTAGAGTGTCATTTACCAGGTTTTATTGTTTGTGGCTGAAATTACCTTCAGTGTGGGGGAAACAGTGCCAGTTAAATGCGGGACTGCTGGAGCGTAGATATTGAACTGTTTCTCTCTACAGGTGAATATTGAGGAAATTTGTCAATAAAGCTTTCCGTTGGGAAACAAATTAAGTGAATTTTTGGTCCAGCATTTATACTTAGAAATCTAAATGAGTGAGTGCAAAGGGTACGAACCCATCAAGGGGCATTATCCAACTAGCAGAGTAATTTGGGGAGGGAGGCCTAAGTTGGTGACTTCTGTGTAATGCATGTCATTCTGGCCACTAGAAGCTTCTGTATGTGTTATGCTTCAGCTGATGAACTGGTATCTCTTGTCTGGTACTTCACTATAACAGCCACTAGCAAACATCAGTTGACACACACAGTATGCTCCCAGGACCTTTTTATGCAAAACTGACTGAAGGAGGCAATAGGGGAACTTGCATGCAGCTTAAAATTGGAGGAGCTGGCCCCTGTCAAGTGGAGAGACTGGAGCCAAAAGGAACTTAGTGGAATGGTATGAGCTGACAATTTCGTTACGCAAAGAATGAGCAGAAAAGAGGTCAGTACATGGTATCGTCTGAGGCACAGAGCAGAACATATTTTCTACACAAAGCACAGTAGGTGCCAAAGCAGGAAAAATCATTCTAGTACAGTACAACTCCCTTGGGAAACCTTGGGCCTTGTTTTGGGAAGAGAAAAGGTGCAGGAGCATTGAAGGATGCTAGTGCTGCATTAAAAATAACATATGTAAAAATTATCAATGCTTGTCTACTTTTCCTGACTACTGTACCCCTTTCAGGAGTCTGATTTCTTGCATACCCCCACGTTTCACCTCACTTGAAAATTATTTGCTTAGAAAATCAGACCTAAAAATACAAAAGTGTCACAGCACACTGTTACTGAAAAATTGCTTACTTTCTCATTTTCCCATACAATTATAAAATCAATTGTACTTACATTTTTGTAGTGTATAGTATGTAGAGCAGAATAAACAAGTCGTCATATGTTTGTACTGACTTTACTAGTGCTTTTTATGTAGCTTGTTATAAAACTAGGCAAATATCTAGATGAGTTGATGTACCCCCTGGAAGACCTCTGTGTACCCCTGGTAGAGAGCCACTGCTGAAGGCAACGCTGGCAAGGTGTTAAAAAGCTGTAGGCCAAAACCTGACTCGGAGGGGACTGAGCCCTAGGCTAGTTCTTCAGAAAGGTCAGATCACTCTCATACCCTTTGTTAGTCTCTAAGGTGCCACAAGTACTACTGTTCTTTTTGCGGATACAGACTAACATGGCTGCTACTCTGAAACCTCTCATACCCTTGCCTACTGCTTTCAGTTGTACATGGGCGTTTCTTCATTCCTTCTGGGAATAGTTTAGAAAAGGGGGGAGGTTTTTTTAAACTTCCTCTTCCTGTTCTCCCCACTGGAATGAGCCAGAGTAACCAAAGTTAACCTACTGTACACTCCACTGCCTAAAAAAGTCCCTCATTTTAATTCTTAAACAGCTAGGTCTTGAATGAAAACATTCCATGCCAGTGGGCTTCTAGGGCTGTGGCACTGTCATTGTATGGGGAGTGTCAGTTGTTTCCCATCCTAGCCATTGATTCATCACTGCTGTCCATCTCATTGAACTGCTCCTATTGGGAATTTATCTCAAATACATCACTCTGCTAGAAATGTACGCTAAAGATTAATTGAACTTGACTTTAAGCTTCCTTCCAATAATTCTTCCTCAACCTTATTTTCGGCTTCTGTCCCATATTTGAGCTTTGGCAGCAGCAGCAGCAGCAGCAATTCTGGAAGTTCTTCAAGCCAGAGAAACTTGGAATATGGAAAACCAGCAGTTAAAACACTGGCTTAAATTTTTAGCATGATAATCCTGGAAAATAGCTTCTTGGAAACTGTGTTGACAGTCATGTGTGACTTAAGCAGTGCAAGGAAAGGGGACATTCTGACTGTGATTAGTCTTGAAGTGCTCCAAAGGCTGCACGACCTTTGGAGAAGGATGAATATGGAGTAGACATATGTTTCAGGGAAAGACAGCGGAACTCTGTGACCTCATAGGGAAATATTTTCTCCTTTCAGAGAGCAGCCAGGTGGCTGAACTGGAGACTTTCATTTGCTGACCACAAAAACTGTTTGTTTTTATTCATTTTTGCTGCCTGACTTCCAAACATGAGGCCACATCCTATCACGATCCAGTCATGCAGCTCCCGGTGCCATCCACATGAATTGTGAGCAAGGGTCATGGGCATAATATTGTTGAAAGCACTTGAGTCTGCAGTTGCTGGATTCTTTGGTATAGAAAAGGTGGGTGGAGGAGAGACCCAGAGCACCCACTCGTTTTTCAATTTAATTAAACTGTGGCTTGACCAGCTACACATAAGGTGAAAGAGTAAGAACGTCAGCCCCCTGTGATGTCAGATGTGGTTTTGACCTGCCGAGGATGGAGTTAACACACAGGATTTGGGGTTTGATCCCATCTGTCTGTTTGGCACTACTGCTTGTATTTGATCTGGTGGTTGGTTGGTACATAATGCAGTGCCATCTCCTTTCTCCCAGGTTCAAGCAGAGCTTTTCCCACTGCTCTTCGATGTCTCTTTGAATTGGTGGTAATTTGAAGAAATAATCATGTACTTCCTTGTATTTTGGACACTGCAGTAGAAAGAGCCTCTCTGTTGCAGTGGGTGCATGGTGTTATTCATCTCTTTTCACCTGGTCCCATGAGAGGAGGGCAACTGCTCTCCTCAGTGAACAGGATTTGGCCTATTTTCTCCAGTTCTCCCTGTCCCCACCTAGCCATAAACTATCAACATATCTTTTCCGTCCAAAGTCAGGCAGAGAACTTATCAGTCCCTGGCACATCTCCTTGCAGGCTGAGCAATAAGGGAAGGATGTTTGCTTTTCCACAGCTGTTCACTCAAGGATTATAGTTGAAGACATTTTATGGCAAGGCTGGACTGTCAGAGTGAGGGCAGGAAGCAGATTCCAAGCAGAGAGTACAGCTCTCAAGGGGCAGCTGCTGTAGGTGCTAGCACTGATGGGAGAAGAGATTTGTGTTTGTACAATACCTCCATCAAAGGATCTTAAAGTGCTTTACAAACACTCATAAACTCTGATTACACCTGTGTCATTAGGAAATTGTCCTCCTTTTGCAGAAGAGGAAATGGGACTGCGGGCCACATCTTTAAAGGTATTTAGCTACCTGCCTCTCATTTATTTTAATGTGAGTTATGCACCTAATTACCTTTTAAAACATACACTACACAAAGCCACATATGTGTATCCTACATAGAATATGAGAATGGCCCTTCTGGTCAGACCAAAGGTCAATCTAGCCCAGTATCCTGTCTGACAGTGGCCAGTGCTAGGTGCTTCAGAGGGAATGAACAGAACAGGGACTTGCCAAGTGATCCATCCCCTGTCGCCCATTCCCAGCTTCTGGTAAACAGGCTAGGGACACCACCCCTGCCCAGCCTGGCTAATAGCCATTGATGGACCTATCCTCCATGAATTTAACTGTACCTTTTTTAACCTGTTTTGGTCTTGGCCGTCACAATGTCCTCTGGCAAGGAGTTCCACGGGTTGACTGCGTTTGAAGAAATATTTCCTTTTATTTGTTTTAAACCTGCTGCCTTATTAATTTTGTTTGGTGACCCCTAGTTCTTGTGTTATGAGAAGCAGTAAACAACACTTCCTTATCTACTTTCTCTATACCAGTCATGATTTTATACACCTCAATCATATCTCCCCTTAGCCATCTCTTTTCTAAGATGAAAAGTCCCAGTCTTATTAATCTCTCCTCATATGGAAGCTGTTTCATACCCCTAATCATTTTTGTTGCCCTTTTCTGAACCCCTTTTCTAGTTCCAATGTATCTTTTTTGAGATGGGGTGACCACATCTACACGCAGTATTCAAGATGTGGGCGTACCATGGATTTATACAGAGGCAACGTATTTTCTGTCCTATTATCTGTCCTTTCTTAATGATTCCCAGCATTCTGTTTGCTTTACTGTTACCATTACAGTGCTAGCTGTATCTTTTCCACCTTTCTGGTCTGTGTGCACCCCCACAGTCAGTTGGCAGGCCTCAAGTCTAAATGTCCTGTGGTGGAAATCTGCATTTCTCCTACTTTTAGACCAAGCCCTTGGCTACCACACCCTGTGTACTAACTTTGCTTTCCTAGTAGGTCTGACTGGGTGTGGTACCTGTAGTTCTTTCTTGTGCCAGTCTGTGACCAGTAGTATTCAGTGACAAAACAGTCGTCTTAAAGCCAAAATACTGTTTTAACAGTAGGAACAAAGCATTTAGAGAGAGAGAATTTTAGAACACAAACTACACATGTCTACCCCCCACTGATGACAGCCAAGACGCCCTGCCCCCGCAAGGACATGTCTGTCAGTCTGATCCGACTGAACAACTCTCTGCTCTCCCCCTTTTAATCTAGCCAGAGCTCCTTTGTTCTTGTGACTTCCTAGGCGTTGGCCCCAGTCAACCAAACCGGTTCTGTAAATTGGCTGGAACTAGGCAGTAGAATCTTAGACATTAAGAACAGGAGGACTTGTGGCACCTTAGAGACTAACAAATTTATTTGAGCATAAGCTTTCGTGGGCTACAGCCCACTTCATCAGATGCATAGAATGGAACATATAGTAAGAAGATGTATATACGTACAGAGAACATGAAAAGGTGGAAGTTGCCATACCAACTCTAAGAGGCTAATTAATTAAGATGAGCTATTATCAGTAGGAGAGAAAAACTTTTGTAGTGATAATCAAGATGGCCCATTCCAGACAGTTGACGAGGTGGTGTGAGGATACTTAACATGGGGAAATAGATTCAATTTGTGTAATGACCCAGCCACTCCCAGTCTCTCTTCAAGCCCAAGTTAATGGTACACCTCTACCCCAATATAACGCTGTCCTCGGGAGCCAAAAATCTTACTGTTATAGATGAAACCGGGTTATATTGAACTTGCTTTGATACGCTGGAGTGCGCGGCCCCGCCCCCAAGAGTGCTTCTTTACCATGTTATAACAGAATTCGTGTTATATCGGGTCGTGTTCTATCGGGGTAGAGGTGTATCTAGTTTGCAAATTCCAATTCAGCAGTTTCTCCTTGGAGTCTGTTTTTGAAGCTTTTCTGTTGCAAAATTGCCACCTTTTAAGTCTGTTACTGAGTGACGAGAGGTTGAAGTGTTCTCCTACTGTTTTTTTTAATATTATGATTCCTGATGTCAGATTTGTGTCCATTTATTCTTTTGCGTAGAGACTGTTCAGTTTGGCCAATGTACATGGCAGAGGGGCACTGCTGGTGTTTTCTGAGGAGTGGTTTATTTTGAGCCATTGTTCCATTTCTTCCCCTCCCCCAACAACTCCTTTATTAATCTAAATCAATATATTCACACAGTAAACATCCCAATAACCAGGTCACCATACAGTATTCATAAATTATTACAGAGCAGCATCACTTCTCTCACTCACTCTCAGGGGTGGGGTGGGGGAGAATCTCCTCATTCCCATTCCTTTGGTTTTTTAAAACATGATTATTGTTTCTTGTTGCTCTGAATTTTTAAGTGCTTCCATTTAATGGTCTGCATTTTAGCTCGGGTGGATATGTATTCCCAGCAAAGCTTGTCAGAGCCTGGGGCTAATGTTACCAGGTTCGATGCCTTTTAGTTTCAGCTGATATTTCCTCCCACACTGATGCTGTTAACTGTACAGCAGTGAGCCTGCATCTTAGACCCCCTTCTACTGCGGAGAAGGCGCCTCTTTCACAGCAGTTGCTATATTTTTTTTCATTGCATCACTTCACTGTTGTAAGGAAAATGTTCATGGTGCAAAACTCTGGGACCCAATCTAATGTGCAGTATTTCTGACGCACCTACCATTGGGGCATTAGTGCAGTGGTATCTATTTACTGTGTGCCCCTGGCCAGGAGTTGTGATCTTGGGCCTCCATCAATGCAGCTAGAAAAGCAGACAAGATTACAGTAGTTGGATGGAAAATATTTTAGCTCCCTGCCCCTGCGAAGATCAACAACTCACAGAACAAAGATGTATCAAAGATTCATCTCAACCAGGAGAAGTAGGTACTTCAAAAAATGAACAAACAAACAAAAAGTTGCAGTGTCTGAACTGAGCTTTCATAGAGAAATAACTCAGGAGAGCCAAGCTTGGCCTCTTCCCTGTGCCAGTATGAAATGAAAATTCACAGTGTTGAAATGCAGAGTCCTAGAACCAGGAGTTACTACACGCATCCACCAAGGGCTGCAGAGATGGGAAACAGGAAAGTGAACAATCAAAGCAGGGTATGGCTGGATTTCCAATGGGCTGGTTTGTAACTTCAGTTTTCAATAAATCATCCCATTCTGAAAATATTTTTAATTAAAACACAAGGACATTAGTAATTTATAAACAAACTCCACCATGTATTGCAATGGTCCCAATAAAGCAAAACGCAGACCAAGAAATCTGATTTTTCTTTTCTTTTAACTTCCAAGTGTCAAGTCTTCTGCAGGCAGTGGAGATGATAAAAATGTACCTAGGCCCTTACCCTCAACGTGGTGTTCAGTTTTGAAGGACCAGAGTGAGGCACAAAAAACGATTTGGAGACATCACTGAGCCATGTCTATTAAAGGGTAGGAAATAAATAAACCAATCCCCTTACTAGTCTGGCTAGAAGAGGACAGGGGGATATGACTGTTGTATATAAAATAGTGACGGTTACAAAGGCAGCCAGCCCTTTTGCTCCTCCTGTTTGTCTGATCCCAGCTGCTGAAATTAAAAGGCAACAAATTCCAAGCAGCTAAAAGGAACTACTTTTTACTTACACAACATGCAGTTAAGGTGTGAAATTTACTACTCCATGCTAATGTTAAAGCAAATATTGTTTGAAAAAAGAATTTGATACAAATAATAACAGCAACTCTATTTTAGACTAGGGAGAACAAAATTAGAGGCCATCCATCTTCATGCTTCAAATGGATCAGGAATGGGAGCAAGGCCGAAATTAAAACTTCTGCAGTGTAAGCAATTTGGAGCAGGATCACATCTTTGTTTGTACAGGGTTTGTTTCCCCTAATGCACTGGGGACCTCATTCTGTTGGAGTCTCTGGATCCTATAGGAGCAGAAATATCATTGAATAATAATGAAGTATCTTCCATTCAGGAGCAGGCCACAGTTGGAGACAGGATGGACCATGTATCTGTCCCAGCATGTGATCAATTCAAGGAATACTAATGAGTGTGTATAGGTGTCTCTTCACTTGCTTGAAGCACTATAAGGTGACAGAGTAGCTCAATTCTGCTTGGTGGTTCTTCAGTGCATACCAGGATAATGGGCATTTGCCCATTGATGTATTGAATGAATGACACTACTGCAGTATAACAGGATTCAGCCTGATTATTCTGTTAGTAAATGCATTATACTATATTTCTTAAAAAGGTGGGTCAGAGCAGTCAAATGGAAAAAAAGCCAGTTAGAACTGTGACAGGCCAGAAGCTGTGCTAATGCATATAATGTGGAGATGCCAGAAGGCCCAGATATCAGAGAATCAAAGATATATAGAATTTGAAAGGATCTCAGGAGGTCATCTTGTCCAGACTCGTACTGAGGCAGGAACAAGTAAACCTAGACATAGGTACCAACTTCCCCTCTTTCCCATGGATGCTTGACCCCCTTCTGCCTCTGGCCCTGCCCCCACTCCACCCCTTCCATGAGGCCCTGCCCGTGCCCGCCCCTTCCCCAAAGTCTCTGCCCCTCCCTGCCCCTATTCTAACTCCTTCCCCAAATCCCCGCCCTGGCCCTGCTTCTTTGCCTCCTCCCCTGAGCATGCCATGTTCCCGCTCCTCACCCTCCCTCCCGGAGCATGCTAACAGTGTGTTTGGCAGCGGACGGGCAGGAAGTGCTGGGAGGTAGGCGGAGGAGTGGGGACGTGGTGCACTCGGGCGAGGGGAGCTTGGCTGCCGGTGGGTGCAGAGCACCCACTAATTTTGCCCTGGAGCACCCACAGAGTTGGCGCCTATGAAGCTAGACCATTCCTGACAATTGTTTGTCCAACTTGTTCTTAAATCACTGGTGACGGGGATGCCATGAGCTCCCTGGAAGCCTATACCAGAGCATAACTATCTTTATAGTTAGAAAGTTTTCCACTATATCTATCTAAATCTCCCTTGCTGCAGATGAAGCCCATTACTTCTTGTCCTACCTTCAGCAGACATGGAGAACAATTGATCCCCGTTCTCTTTCTAGCAGACCTTAGCGTATTTAAAGACTGTTATCGGGTCCCCCTTCAGTCTTCTTTTCTCAAGACTAAACATGCCCAGTTATTTAAACTCTCCTCCTAGGTTTTCTAAACCTTTTATATTGTTTGTTGTTCTCCTCTGGACTCTATCCAGTTGTCCACATCTTTCCTAAAGTAGCACCTAGAACTGGACACAGGACTCCAGCAGAGGCTTAACAATGCCTAGTAGAGTGGAGGTACCTCCCATGTCTTACAGTCGGTCCTCCTTTAACACATGCCAGAAAGATATTAGCCTTTTTAGCAACTACATCATAGTGTTGGGCTCATATTCAATTTGTGCTCCACTACAGCCCCTATCTCCTTTTCAGCAGTACGACTGCCTAGCCAATTATTCCTCATTTGGTGTTTGTGCATTTGATTTTTCCTTCCTAACTGTAGTGTTTTGCACCTTTGCACTTGTCTTAATTGACTTCTTAAGGAGTAATAAAGGGCAAACTGGAACTGAATGGGAAGGGTGTTGATATAAAATAGTAAATAAAGCATATTCCAGGAAAAAATAATCTTCACTTTACCTGCTCCTCTACTGTGTTCTCCATCTGAACTCCATATGACGGTGGTGTATGGTGAATGCTAAGCCATTAAAGCATACTTAAATGGAACCGGTTGGTGTGATTTTGGGAGGCGGCTTGAGAGTGATATGTATATATGTCACTGGCGCCACATCCTCCATCAGGCAATGCCCCACTTTGAGGAGAAGCGTCTTGCCCTTAAAGCTAAAAAGGGAGAAAGAAGGAAGGAAAAAGAGAGAATTTCTCCCAGCAGGCAGCTGACCCATTAGGAAATATCTGTACCTATGGGGGGAAGATCTGTGGTTCCAGGATCAGACTCCTGAGTCATCTCAGGACCCATATGTAAATCTGTGGTAGAGATCATCCTCGAATTGGGGATCGCCGATGATGATCTATCTCACTGATCTCATTTCTCAAAACTGAATCACTTTTGCTCAAATTCAAAAATATAAAATACCTGCTGAGACAGAGAGAAAGCATGAAATATTAGTTCCAAACAGTTAAAGTTTGTCAAAGTTGAGACCAAGAACTTAGCAAGACTCAGAATGGGACTGGATATTTATATGGATAACAAGAATATCTAGAGCTCCTATAAATTATGCTAACAAAAATTCTGGAAGGGATATTAATCTTTGTGGTTCGGGGCTTAAACCGATCTCTATTAGAGATTAAGAAAAGATCAGTGTGGGGGTCTGATTATCCCACATCTGCTACTGCGGAGTTCTTACACCTTCCTCTGAAGCAGCAGGAATGTGGGGGGCAGAGGCTGAAAAAGGACAGGGCAGAATGGGGAACAAGGGAGACAGCCCCAAACAACTGCTGCCCCACCAATCTCACCTTGGCCTGCCCACTCAGGGTGATGCCCCAGGCTCTGCCTCTCAGCAGATCCTACCCTCTTTCTGCCAGGTACTGACTCTTCTGTGCCCGGCTCTCCCAGCACCACAGCTGCTCCTGACTCCAGCTCAGCCCCACTTGCTTCTGGGGCAGCATCAGAGGAAAGGCTCCTGCCATCCCCCTCACCTTCTGTTTGGCTGGGGATGATGGCACTGGTGACTTTTTCATTGCTGAGAAATGTCAGGCATGGAACTGCGGAGAAATAGAACAAATGACTACTACCAGTAACATGCTGGCTGGGCATTTTTAATATGCACGTCTGGCTGGAGGATCTGAAAATGGTTGAAAGGAAGGTGCTGCTCTTTGGAGCATTCAGTGTATCATTATACATTTCAAGTATCAGGAGGTAGCTGTGTTAGTCTGTAGACACAAAAACAACAAGGAGTCCGGTGGCATCTTAAAGACTGACAGATTTAGTTGGGCATAAGCTTTCGTGGATGCATGGATCTGAAGAAGTGAGGTCTTTTACCCACGAAAGCTTATGCCCAACTAAATCTGCCAGTCTTTAAGGTGCCACCGGACTCCTCATTGTTTCTATTATACATTTTACTTATTTAAAAATAATGCATTGATATAGCACATTAAATGTAGGCTGAGCATTCAGTTTGCTATGTTGTACTGCAGTTAGACCCAGGCTATTAGAGAGAGGAGGTAGGTGAGGTAAAATATCTTTTATTTGCCCAACTTCTGTTGGTGAAAGAGAGAGGCTTTGGGGCTTACACTGAGCCTTGCTTCAGGGCCTGCTCCAAAGCTTGTGTCTCTCACCAACAGAAGCTGCACCAATAAAAGACATGACTTCACCCACTTTCTCTCTCTCTCTCTCTCTCTCTCTAAGTGCGTTATGAAAATGAAAGTGAAACAATGATAGGAAGTTAAGGATGTCTGAGCTCTCCTGCTCAGAGCTCCCTGGTGGTCTAGTGGTTAGGATTCGGCGCTCTCACCGCCGCGGCCCGGGTTCGATTCCCGGTCAGGGAATGTGGTTTTTTTTTTAAGGGTCTCATTCCAGCCGTCCTACTTTTAAAACCCAATCGGTGGCACTTGTAAGGGGCGCAGCAACGCACTGATTTGCCTCCTTTCACCCTGCTGTTTCATCCCGGCCGTTAGCGTCTGGTGCAGCGCTCAGAGGGGCTGCTCCTGCCTCGACCGCCGAGGCTCGCTCACAAGAGCAAGGGGCAGAGATGGCAGCGGCCAGAGGCGGGGTGATTTGTACCGGCTCCCGGTGGGCTTCCCCGTAGCGCCCTACGCCCGTGGCGAGGGGGCTTGGCAGGCTGCCAGGGGCGAGTCCCGCCGCAGCCCCCCGTGCCCATCGGCCCTGCAGACAGAGCAGCCGCTGCAGCCCGCCCCGGTGCCCCCCGCAGAGCCTGCGACGCCCGGCGGCGGGGCAGCCGCCCCCTCGGGTCTAGCCTCTCCTTGAAGGCGAGGCGCGGCCACGCCGTGACACGTTCCCGCCCCCCCTCCTGCGCCTCTGTCATTGCTAGGCGACGTCTGACGCGCGCCCCAGCTGGTCCCCGTCCAGGTGTGTTTCCCCGCAGTGACACGCCGGAGCCCCGCCCCTTTCCCGGAGCGCGGGATGACCGCGCGCGTGCCCGGGCCTGGAGGCGCGGGGACTCCCTCCCGCGCGCGCCCCCGCCCACAAACCAACCGCCCCGCCCCGCGGGAACGTGGCGCGCTCGCGGCCGGGCCAGGGAGGGCGGCGTGCTCGGCCCCGCGGAACGGCGAGGGGCGCGTGTGTGAGCGCGCACGCAGACTCCCTGTGCCCGGCTCCTCCCCTCCCCCTTTCGCTCCGGGTCCTGCTCGCTTGTGTCGCTTGGCGGCGGCGGCTGGGGCTGCTGAGGAGACGCCGCCGGAGCCCGGGCCGGCCTGTGAGGAGGAGCCGCCGCCCCGCCCCCTCCGGGAGACTCAAGAGCCGCCTCCGCTCCCCTCGCCCGGCGACACCCGCTCCCTGGTGCTGCCCGCCCACCGGCCCGCTGCGGAGAGCGCAGGTAAGGGAGGGGAGGGGCAGGGTCGGGGAAGGGGGGGGTCGGTCCGTTCGCCCCACCCGCCCGGGTCTGTGGCGCCTCAGAGCCTCGTACGCACCCAGGGCCGGCTGGAGGCCAAGATGGAGCTGATGCTGCTGAGGGGGAGGGTCTGACGCTGCAGCACAGCGCGGGGGCAGATGGAATGGGGGCATGAGAGGGAGAGAGCCGGGGGCGTGGGGGAGATGGCATGGGGGCGTGGGGGCATGGGGAGATGGCATGGGGGAGAGAGCCGGGGGCGTGTGGGGGGATGGCATGGGAGGAGGAGAGGATAGAGTAGGGGATCTCATTAGAAAGGGGAATATCCCTCATCCCACCCCCAGTTGCCACCACCTTGCTTTCTATGATGAAACAGAGACAATTAAACATTAGGTGTCTTTGTATTTGGGGGGGGGGGATTAGCTGTTGAGGGCCACTATGTGCGTATGGGGACAAGGGATCATCTCAGTTTGTCATAAATGCCACATAACTACAGAGCCTGTTCACAATAAGGTATTAGACATTATGGACACTGTATTTTCCCTGGGAGCCTCTTGCTTTGGAGGGTGGTGGTGGGGGGGAATGAAGAAAGCCCAGCTTCTCCTTCCCTCCTCCCACACTTGCATACCTGGTACCATGGGGACTTACAGTGTGCTTGTGTCCTCTGTCTTTGGACTTCAGAATAACAGTAAAAAATCCTCAAAGACAATATAAATAATAACTTTGCACTTAGGGCTTGTATTAACTGAGACTCATAATGACAAATGACAGCTCAGGGGATTTCAGATGTTGTCTCCCCCTATGTTGCTGCTTGGGATTTTTATAATTAGTGGCTGCTCAGAATATTACACACTTGAGTTTGGTTAAATGATGCATTAAGAACCAATGGGAAACCTAGTCTTTGAAACAGGAATTTGGAGAGAGGGGAGAACTCATTTATTTTGTGCTGCTTTTTGTGATGCTTGAATGAAGAATATTTGACTTCAGTGGCATTCTGTCTGGATGTAGTGATGTGGATGAAGTGGATGGGGTAGTCAGTTTACTAACATACTTTGTTGTTTTGCTTATGCTTTAGCTATATCTTGCAATGATATGCATAGTAACACAAGGCAGTTGGTTTCTTATTGGAGTATAATGTACAGATGGAGTCATTTCTCCCTCAGAGAGAGAGTTGAAAGCCATCCATGTCTGATGCTGGCGCTGTGTGACACACAAGGAGATTTTCAGCTTTTGTATCTTGCTTGTATTTGATTCAGTGAAGCATCAATCTGCAGAGTGTGCAGAAAGTCATTGCTATGGGTTTGTCTGTGTGTATTTAATGCTGTCTCTGAGGCTGTAATCTGTAATAAAATGTGTATGCCAGTGTGAATGACAAATTCAAAATATCTTCTTGGAGAAATACACAGATGAGCCTGAATTTACAGTGGATGTCTCTCTCTTCAGTCCATGGGGGTGTGTTGTTACTACATTTCTTTTGGGAAAAGAAAAAGTGAAATTATAGTATATCTGACATTATTATAATCTGCTACCATTGAAGCAAAAACTTGTAGGTTGGAGCAAACTTAATGGTTGGCTTTGGCAACATTTTAGCCATCTCATTGGGTATATTAAGCTATGATAAGCATGCAAATCTAAAAAGAGCTAAGAGTGTTTTATTTCATGTGAAGTGCACTTAGGCAGGTCAAATGGCTATCGGATATTGTCGGTTATGCATAAGAAGCATTTGTTTTAGATTTGTTAAGCAATGGAGAAATTCAATTAAACTGTAAGAACAAGCTCGTGTTTTAATAGCCACCATTCAAACTGCCCAGGGTCATTGTGTACATATATTTTGTTGTTAGAAGTGGCCTGGTCTTAGACTGAGTAGCTAGTGCTGGGGGATAGATGCCAGTGATGCTGATGAGCGGGCTCTGTAATAATTATAACTGTGCTGCTTTTCTTAATGCAAAGCTGAATCTGGGAAGAAATCATATCTAATACACAGAAGGTAGAATTAACTTTAGATTCCCCATATGGTACCTTAAGAAAGCAGTGTAAGGAAACTTGTGCTACCTATGTCCATGGCGTACTTGTTCTGTGGATAAGTAGGTCTTTGGGCTTTAGGATTGTTGATCTAGCACCTTTTTCTGAGCACTAAGTAAATAAATATCTTCCCCTTCTTTGCATATTTCATCTTAATATTAAATGTAAGCACAATGGGAGCAAAAGACTGTTTATGGTGGTGGTGGTGATGAGAATAAAACTACATGTTTTAGATGAGTCACTTTAGTCTGACACCATTTATTTTCTGCTACATGTTTTTGATACATCATATTTGGTAAGTCATAGGTAGTAGTGTCCAAGTATCTTGAGGCCCCCACACAGAGGTGACCTGAGAGCATGGTGTATGTGTGCTCTGTAGTTTAATATATGTGTTTTATCAATATGTGCCCGAAAGAAACAGCAAGAGACAAAACACACTTTACTAAGTCATTAATATGCCTTGGCTGAGCAGGGGTCGGAAGGCCTTTCAAAAGAGTATGACTAATCAGTGCATCTCCTGCAGTCTTTCATAGTTAAAATACCAAGAAACCTATATTCTGATAAGTTAATGCACTTGAGTTACAAAAATAAAGTACAGTAATTGGGGTAATTTCACTGAGTTTGTAAATGAGATGGTGAGGCTGTCATACCAGAGCAGTCACTGGGGATTCATCACCCAAAGATGATTAGCAGCCAGTCAGATAGTTGCTCAGAACAACTGATTGATCATTAAATTACTTATTGAATGGGGCCAAGATTTTCTTCCTGTATCTGTATTTAAAGCATTTATAAAGTCATCAGTGGGAGCTATTGAGTGCTTAGTAGTTTGGAAAATTAGGCAGGTACCAAAAATGTGATTTTTGGGGATCCTAGCTTTAGGTTTCTAGTTTTGAAAATCTTGACCTAGTTGAATTATTGCAATTTAACCTGTTCGGCAAATAGTATTTCTGATTATTGATGCTTGTGCCTTTGATCATCATATTTACCTACTTTATAAACTTCAAATATAGGTAACAAAAATCATAGCCTCATAAAAACGTAGGGCTGGTCATGTAATGAGAGGTCATCTAATCCAGACCTGTGCACTGAGGCAGGACCAAGTAAACCTAGACCATCCCTGACAGTTGTTTGTCAAACCTGTTCTTAAAACCCTCCAGTAACAGGGATTCCACAGTCTCCCTTGCAAGTCTATTCCAGTACATAACTGTCCTTATAGTTAGAAAGTTTTTCCTGATATCTAATTTAAATCTCCCTTGCTGTGAATTAAGCCATTACTACTTGTCCTACATTCAGTGGACAAGGAGAACAATTGATCCCCATTCTCTTTACAATATCCTTTAACATATTTAAAGACTAATCAGGTGCCCCCACTCTCTTCTTTTATCAAGACTGAACCTGCCCAATTTTTAAAAAACTTTCCTCATTGGTCAGGTTTTCTAAACTTTTATCATTTTTATTTCTCTCCTCTGGACTTTCCAGTTTGTCTGCATCTTTCCAAAAGTGTGGCACCCAGAATGGGACACGGTACTCCAGCTGAAGCCTTACCTGTACTAAACAGAGTGGGACAATTATTTCCTGTGTCTTACATACTACACCCTGGTTAATACACTCCAGAATGATATTAACCTTTTTTGCAACTGCATGATGTTGACTCATATAATTTGTGATCCACTATAACCCCCATATTTTGTTCAGCAGTATTACTGCCTAGCCAGTAGTTCCCCATTTTGTATTTGTGCATTTGATTTTTTTCCTGTCTGAATGTTGTACCTTGCACGTGTCTTGATTGAATTTCCTCTTGTTAATTTTAGACCAGTTCCACAATTTGTTGAGGTTGTTTTGAATTCTAATCCTGTCCTGCAAAGTGCTTGTGACCCCTCCTAACTTGGTGTCATTTTGCAGATTTTCTAAGCATACTCTTCACTCCATCATCCAAGCTGTTAATGAAAAAACTGAATAGTACTGGACGCCTGCAGGACCCCACTAGATACATCTTCGGTTTGACAGCGAACCATTGATAACTGCTTTTTGAGTATGGTCTTTCAACCAGTTATGCACCCACCACATAGTAATTTAGTTTAGATCACATTTCCCTAGTTTGCTTATGAGAATGTCATGTGAGACTGTGTCAAAAGCTGTACTAAATAAAGATCTATCATATTTACAGCCTGCCCCTTACCCCCTCCTCCCTGGGGAAGCAACAGTAACAAAGAAGGATATTAGGTTGGTTTGGCATGATTTGTTCTTGACAAGTTGTGTTGGCTATTTCTCTTAATCCTGTTATCCTCTAGGTCAGTGGTGCCCAAACTTTCCTGTTGTAGAATTTGATTCTACACTTTTTCACATATAGTGCCACTGTCCCACAAGCATAACCTGTTCTGTCCTTTTGATATATTTTGTACCCAGGTATTACGTGTCCCATTGATTATCCTCATTCCACCAAGTTTCTGTGATGACTATTATATCAATATCATTTAATACAAGGCACTCTAGTTCACCCATCTTATTATTTAGATTTCTAGCACTCATATGTAAGCACTTTAAAAACTTGTCACTTTTTAGCTGTCTGCCATTACATGATGTAATTGAATGGGACTTTTTTTCTTTTGACTGTTTCTCATCAGATCCTACCTGTATTTTATCATCTTCCATCCTCTGTCTCCTCCTTATTAGGACATAGGGAATCTCCATTTATAGATCCTCCCTTAAGGGATGTCCGAACCACATGCTCCTCTGCACCTGTTGGCTTTTCCCCAGCCCTTAGTTTAAAAATGATGATGGGTGTTTTATGAGTTCTGGGCAATTTATTAAATTTGTTCATTTAATCGTGTGCATAATATTTTACATTTTATAGTAACGGTTTGTTAAGCACCCAGAGATTAGGATCAATTTTTAAATACTGGTAATCATAATAAACTAATTGGTTTTAATCTGAAACTTGATTTGGGCCACAAGTGACTGTTTCTTTATGTTTTGCTTACCCATTAATGCTTTACAGGGTTGCACCATTATGCTTTTGGGGTCAGTATAAAGGCAGGTTCAGATAAGGCTAAAGGATTGTACTTCTATCCAGAAAACTGAAACACATGGACCTCTCCATATTAATCAGTGTTCCTTTGGGAGCTATCCAACACAGAATAATGAAAGGATAGCTGGTTTTTTTTCTCCTAGATCCTCACTAATTGTCTTCATCCTCTTCACTTTCTCCTGTCTCCTCTTCAGCTGGCTGAATAGGTGAGTGAGTAGCACCAGGAAGAGGAATGTATTTGTAGGGGACAATTGCTACTGTCTCCCTCCCCCCGAGGAATGAAGGTTTCAAAAACTGGTTGGGTCTTCTGTTTGGCAAGGTGTTTTCACAATTTGAACCCAAACTTGTTAACCTTAACAGAAAGAAGGCACAGAGGACTAAGATTTCACCGGTATTTATCTTGTGTAGGCGCAGGTGGATACATAATTATCTCCTGTGACTAACACTAGACTGACTGGTCATATTACTAATGCGTAGGTGATTGGATGAGAACCTGCTCAGTGCTGATGAGGAAGGCAAAATGCTCCATTCCTCCCAACGTGGTCTGGCGGAAAAATGCCTTTCTTACCCCAAATGTAGCAATGAGCTGAACTATGAACATGTTAAAAGTAATCACCATAATTAATATTGCTTATTTCGGAATTCTCCAGATTAAGTGTGTTAATTGTATGGCCATGTACAGTGGCTAATAGCAGTCTCTTGTAAATAAACTTTCTGAGCATCTTGGTCTGGTGAGATGCAGAAAGTCTCCGAGTCTGCAAAATGAAACATTTTAAGAAAAAGGAGTCTGGGGAGGATGTGGTCTATGAGAGAGTCTCTCCTGCATTATCATAGCATGGAGAAGGTTGGTGAACCTGTACAGTAAGGGATAGGATTTTAGGAATTTAATTTGCACGTTGGTATAGTATTAAAACTAGTAAGAATAGCAATGAATGATAGCTGTAGGTAGTCAATAAAATGAACACTAGATGTGTGTGTATATATTTTTTTATTTTACCAAACTGCATTATGGAATATCTCAGAATAGATTACCAGCATATGGTATCAGATATTCACCGTCACTTTTCTTTCCAGGGCAATATAGTAATTCTTGCCAATTTATTCAGTGTATTTTTCTGCTGATGTTTTTGCTATTGTTTTGTTACAAAATATGAAAGTCAGACTTGATGATGTGTGATTGGCCAACCAGCATGTTTTCTTTTATCTTAAATGGTGGCAAGAAGCTTGAGGCTGACTATACTTTGAGATTGCTAGATTACTATGTTTAATTTAGGATTTCACTTTGATCTTTCAGATTTCCATAAAAATATGTGAAGAGCTCTGATTAGAAAGGATATACCTTTCATTACATTGTGAAATATTTTATACTTCATCTGCATGAAGGAAAACTAGATAAACTGCTGTATCCTGTGTGTAGCTACATCCCAAATAAATACCAAGGATTGATTGTGTGCTTTTAATGAAGTGATGATAGTAATTTTCATTATGTTTTTTGGTAGCTGTTTCTCGAACCTTTTGAAAATTTAGTATAATTTTTTGAGAGCTTTGCCCATTTTTCTCACTTCAGTATCCCTGAATTGGCGTTTGTCTTGGATTAGAGTGAATGAGGCTGCTTGTGAATGTTTAAAGTTCCCATAGTGGCATGTCCTCCTTGTCAGTTATTGCTAATTGGACTTACCAAAAATAAATTTTAAATTAAAATGTGCATTTCTGAAGTCCCTCCTGGTTTTTACAATAATACTGAAACTTCTATGATACCAGCATGGTGGACAGTCCAATATCTCATCACAGATGTGTTTTTCTTCTAGGTTTAATGCTTGGAAGAAACAATTTTAAACATTATGTATACTGAATTAGTGTTAAGTGTATGCTGGAAAGTGTGCACTTTCAGAATGCTGCACCTGAACAAAATAGTTTCTGCTTGCTATCAAAATGCCTGTATTGAGTTGCTTAAAGAAAATCTGCAGGGTAATTGGTATGCCACTGCTCCCTCAGTTGTTTGAATTAGGTCAAGACAGAGTGTGGAGAACATCATAATTCAATGTTCCCTGGCTCTGACCATGTATTTCAAAGAGTTTAGCAGTGCTGAAAGCTTTTTCTATTCACTAAGTATATGCAAGTAATAAATTGTAGTAAAGTTGCATTGATGAACCACTTTGACATACTGCAGATATTTTCACTTCCTGTTTACTGTAATAATTACAAACTAGCATTCAACCTGATTGTATTCCTGATCATTAATACCACTGTTATAAGAAGCAGTAAGACTAATTTTATTTCCCACAGTGTATGTCTTGCTCTTGATGATGATTTTAAGCCTTCATCTTAAAGGGTCCCTAGCAATTTGAAAACTAGTCATTTCAAAAGTTTACAATAATTTCAGGTAATACCCCTGTGTGTGAGTCCCCCTGCTAACTTTTGTTTACAATTACACTTCTCAGTTGTCTTAAAATACTCTTTTCTCACTTCTTTCTGGATAAAAACCCCACACAAACAGGGGAAGTGATGTAGGCCTATATCAAGCAAAGAACTTAAGCATGGGCTTAACTTCAAGCAAGTGGGTAGTCACATTGAGGTCAGTTGGACTACTTGTGCACTTCAGTGTAGACACTCACAATGGCAGTGGGAGGGGTTCTTCCATCAGTGTAGTTAATCCACCTCCCCAAGAGACACTAGGTAGGTCGATGGAAGAATTCTTTTGTTGACTTCATGCGTCTACATCAGGAGTTTGGTCTTCTTAACTGTGTCACTCAGGGGTGTGGATTTTTCACACCCCTGAGTGACATAGCTGGGTATAATTAATTTTTGAGTGTAAACTTGGTCTTATTGTTGGTATTTTAACAAGAGGAACAGATATCTGTAAATTTTGCTTGACTGACTTTTTACCTTAATGATGATTATCCATTGACACCTGGCTGGAATCTGTATTTCAGGTGAGCTCTTGAGATTTAAAAGTCAGTTTCTGAGGGCTGGTTGACATTGAAAACTTACATCAGCATATCTGCCTCTATCAGGGGCATGAAAAATACACATCTCTGAAACCTAATCCTTGGTTTAGACAGTGCTAGGTGGATGGAAGAATTTTTCCAATGACCTAGCTGCCACTTCTTGGGGAGATGGATTACCTACAGTGACGGGAGAATCTCTCCCGTCACTGTAGTGAGTGTCTGCACTGAAGTGCTACAGTGTTTTAAGTGTAGACCTACCTTGAGTCTGTATGCTTAGGTGGATCTCATGCAAAGACATGTCATGTATAATTTCCTCAAATCAGATTAGGAAGGAATTTGTAGGAAAACAATTTTGTACCCTCCAGGTTTCTTGGTTTTCTGTTGCTCAAGCCTTACTTTGAGAAGCTAGGTGCCACTCCATGTGTAGGCCCATTATGTCAAATCTCCACTGGATGAGTGGGCTGCATAAATAACTTAGTTCTGCTCCTTTTTTTATTCTAAATAAGGTTATTGCATGTTACAAAAACAACGTAGGTTTCCTTAGTTGCTTCAGAAATACTAAGATGTACTGCTTTATTTTTTGTGTGTCTTACCAAAGGACACTGCAAGCACGAATCAAAAAGATGGAGTTGAAAGAAATTCTGTTATCAGAAGTAATAATGAGCATTCTGGGGTGTGTTTTGCACCTATTACAGGAAAATACCCAAAAAACAGAATTCTAAATAATTTTCATATTTGAAATTTGTCAGTAAAAATAAAATTTATGATGAAGCACATATTATTCTCAAGATGTTTGGTTTTATTAATATAATCACTGACAAAAACAGTCTGTTTTATTTTTTAAAAGTCTTTAATTTTTGGCTGTATTTTTGTGATGGGTTGGATCCCTGGGGATGTCACCTGATGTGCGGAGATACCACTAAGTCTACCTGTTCTGCAAGCATGGGCCCCCTTTAACCTGTCTTGCTGAGCCAAGCTATTAAAGCCTCTAAAACACACACATGCAGGGCCACACCCAGCTACAGATCAGCTCTGGGAAGACTCAGCTTCAGGGACTTGCTCCAACACTCTTGTGCTCACTCCTTTTAACAGACGCAAACTCAAAGATTTTAATAAATCCGCCTCCTCCCTCAATGTGGAGGAAGGTATGCACAACTTCTTGCCCCCAAGTTAGAAATTACAGAAACTTAGTTATATTATAAACAAAACAAATTTTATTAACTATAAAAGGCCCATTATAAGTGGTAAAAGGGGTAACAATCAGAACAAAGCAGATTACCAAGCAAATGAAATCAGACATGCAAACTAAGTTAGTTTCACTAAAGAAATTGGTTACAAATAGTATTTCTCACTGTAGATATTGTTGCAGGTAGGTTGCAAAGTTGCTGTGGTTCAGAGTTCCAGTTATATTCCTTTTCAAACTGGTCCCCTGTCTCAGTCTGGACTCCACCCCCCACCTCCACCCCGCTCTTCCCTTCAGGTGGCTTTTGCAGTCTTTCTTCTTGGACAGGTAGGCCATGGAGAGGAGGAGTTTGGTTTACCTTCCTCCCCACCCGTAAATAGGATTTATGTAAGGCAGGAATTCTTTGTTTCCCAAACTTGACCCCACTTCCCTTACAGGAGAAAGTTACCAGAAGTCCCAGATAATGTTAGTATCAGGTGACAAGACCACCTGACTCTGTAGTATCACAGTGTCCATGAATCATTGGCAGTATGGAGCTTCTGCAGGAAGGCCAAACTTTTCACAGTCCATTATTCTCACTGATGGGCCATCCGCCCTGCCTGGCTTTTCCATTGTTGTACCTGAAGAGTTAGCAGTGGGCGTCAACTAAAGTAGCATAGTTGGAATACAGATACATAGTCAATATTCCTAACTTCAGATACAGAAATGATACAGGCATACAAATAGGATAATCACATTAGTAAATCATAACCTTTCCAATGATATCTCACAGGAGCCATCTTGCATAATGTATGTTATATTCCTATCATAAGCATATTTTCATAAAGAATACGGAATGATGTCACATTTGCAACAAAATATTCCCTTTTACTCTCCGTTTTTCATATTTTAACATGAAGCCAAATGCTATTTTCTGTCTTAACAGTAAAAGAAAATCCTGTTAATTGATATCTTGTAACAATATTTCTCCAGGCTTTGACATATTAGACATTTGACCCATACTCTGTAATATATTTGAGCTTTTGCAGATTGGAACACTCATCAAAAGATTTTTTGCTTTCAAATCAGTTGATAATGCCATAAGAAGAAACGAAACTGTAGGTAAATAGGAAAAGTTGGTGTTTATTTTTGCTTTTTAACCATTGAATCAGCTGTTTGCAGAAAAAAAATGCTGACATACAAAAATTGCCCAGGGCAGTAAATAGAGAGAAGAGTTTATATAACTATCTAGAAATGTGTCAGGTACAGGAAATTCATACTGCTAGTACTTAATAGCCTCAAGATGCGTTTATAAATTAAAATTACAGCTATCATAGCTAAAAGGGACTGTTGTGATCATCTAGTCTCACCCCTTATATAAGGCAGGCCACAGAACTTTCCCAAAATAATTCTTACATCTTTTAAAAAAAAATCACAGTATTTTAAGGTACTGTGAAGAGTTAAAGCAAATCTTTATAAGGCTAGGGGAAAAAAGCATGTTAGAGGATTTTTGTCCTTTTCCTCCTCCATAGTCATGGATTCTGTAAATTTTCCTTGGTTCACAGTTCTGATAGAAACATGGGATAAGTGCTGTCAGCAGACAAATTGAACATGCAAGATCTTGCTCAAATATTGTACTGGAGAGTAGCAATCTACTTTCTGCGTGGAAGGCATGTGATGATCAAGAGATCTGAGGGGCAAACAAAAATAGCTAAATGTTCACGTGTCTGTGAAAACCCGCAAGGAGCTCTTGCAGTCAATGTAAAATCACCATCTACATTGCCTTCCGGTATCCTAGCCCTTTGTAAACTGTAAGAAAATGTCCCCTCCCTAATTACTAACAAACTAGATTTCTGGTTTCACTTCCTTATTCCTGACCTACTGTGCTTTATTCCCTCTGTCTTATCCCATAGAACTCCTGATTTCCATTCTCTTGTGGGGAAGAGTTCCCGTTATACTTGTAAGTACCATTTTGCTACAACACTTAGTTCATGATTTTAACTTGCAAAGTCTGAGTAGGCAAGTGGATTTTTGTCAATCATTGCTTGAAGAATAATATGTTTACAATTGTACAATACATAAAGTATTGTTGAATTCAGGGATTCTGGTAACAATATAAACTGTGAGCAAAGTTAACTTTTCTTTTTTGTTCCTGTCACCATATCTCTGAGAGAATTGTAACGTTAATTTGTGTACATTTGAAATGATAAAAATCCAACTTCTCTCCTTCCCTTAATCTCTTGCTGTCATCTCATGTGCACCTCCCCACCCCAACCTCCTGTGTCCTGTCTTATTTTAAACCATGTTCCTTTCCTTATTTTCTTTTCTTGGTACCCTTTACTATAGTACCTTAATTGTCCCTCCTGAGTGGTTTTTTTTTAACAAATCCTACAAAAGAGATTTCACTCACCCTGCCACGTGACAGCAAGGAAGGAAATGTTTAAAAGAAAAAAAAATTAATGTGAGGTTGTGTAAAGATACTATTGTAAGAGGGATAGTAGGGGAAAGTGGGTTGTGCATTGCATTTTTCCCTCAATGTGTTCGGTCTGTCTCATTTTCCCTCCTTCCCTAGTTTGACAGTTTGAATTCAGTAATACTTCTGTGGCACCTTTCATTTGGGGATCTGAAAACATTTTACAAACAAATTGATGTGGGTTCTCTGGAGGTAGTGCTCTTCTTGGGATTAGCAGTAAGTTAATATATAGGGGTGATGCTTGCTTCAGTGGAGAGCAGTATGGTATGAGGTTATAGGATGCTATTTATGTTCTAGTGTTGGTCAACACCAAAAAAGTAGATACAAAATTTCGCTCTCACTCAAACTAGTCTCAAAGCAGTCATTATTTTGTCAGTGTGTTCTCCCGTTTTCTTTAGGGGAAGAAAAGTTTACCTTTAATAACTTGATACCTTACAGTACTAAAACCAATATAAATTGAGAATGGGAGTGACTTGTAATGATGCAGTAGAGTAATATAAGTGCTCTTATTATAAACCCCTGAAGATTATTTTAAGTGTGGTTCTGCTCTGAAAACTGAGTTTATAAAAGTGGACTCTAAGGGTTCTCCATTTTACTGTCCCAATGATTTCTATATCAGATTTGATCATTTCAGATGCAGAATATTTTTTCTAACTACCCAGCTTGCAGACTGAAACTGGGATCTGAAATTCAAGATGTGCTATTTCTTGATTATCACCAGTAATAAAGATTCTCAGCTACACCATTGCCTTTAATTTATGCCCTTTGTTACATTGTGAAACACAGTTGCCGTCATTTTTTCTCCACGCACGTGTCCCCTGGTCTCTGCACTTGCCAGGCGGGTCTTTGGTGACCTAGCCCTCTGGCCGAGTCGCACTCTGTCCATGTGTGAAACAAACAAACTCCTTCCGGGGTATACAGTCCAAAATGTCCTGCAGCCCTCCCTGGGCTCAGTCTTTAACCTATCACAGTACCCTCAGTTGGTCCAGCTAGGTTGCAAGGTTCCTACTCTAGTACTGAGCAGCATCCCTGGAGAGTCCTTGCCTCTACTTGAGGCCTCAGTGACCCCAGCCTTCGTGCTGAGCCACCCCGCTTGGACTTGCTAACCAAAGCTCCCTGCTAAGTCAGTCCCAGTAGTGTGGCTCCCTTCCCCGGAGTGCCACAGTTCTAATTCCCTTCCTTAGGGTGTAGCCACTTCTCCCCAGTGGTTGGTGGGAAGGGGGCCTGTCCCACCTCCTGCTTCGGGTCCTAACCCAGGGACCCGTTACGTATAGCAGCCTCATACTGTGTCCCTTTACTAATTGCTGCTCTGTTTCCCTGGGCTACTTCCCTACAGCCTGAGTTGAGTCCTGGCAGCGACTCAGGAGCTCCTTCATTGCTCCCTCCGGTCACAGCAGCCAGCCAGGAGCTATTCTTGGGCTCCCCTGGTCTCTGCCAGCAACTGATCTGTCCAGTCCTTGCAGTCAGCCAGGAGCACTTCTTGCTTCCCTGATCCCTGCCAGCAGACTGAACTCACTCTGGCCCTGCAGCTCCTTTTTATACGAGCCTATGGGCCCTGATTGGATGCTCCCTGCAGCCTCTTTCCTGATTGGCTGCGTCTCAAACAGCCTCTATAGGCAGCTTGGAGGACCCTCTCTACTGCCCTTTTCTGGGGCAGGTCATGGCAGAGTCCTCAAGGCCTCCAGCAGGGGGCTCAGAGCCTCGTCCATGCCATCACAGTGTCATAGGTGACATAATCAGATCTAAAACATTTTTGAAGATCATCTGAGTTACAGCAATTTGGCTTATTATGACAGACATAATATGCAGATATTTTTCAATATTCAGCATTTTTCAGTGTTTCCTTGAAAGCAGTTTTTTGAAGGATATGAGAAATATTACTAAGTTTTAAAACCTTTTTTACAATAGTGATGGCTCTGTCTTGGTGGGGGGGTTTTTCCAGCAAGGAGAAGAATGTCTTAGTGACTTCTGTTGAGCCTGTGATACTTGACTAGCAGAGAATGGCAATACTTGATATCCTTACTCCAGTGACTTGTGATCTGGAGTTGCTTCATCTCTGCTTCCTTAGGTCCTTGCACAGAGCAACTGACCTGCCTCAACAGACAGAATACATATTATGTTCCTTAAATCTGTTAGCCTCATGGCACTTAAATGTAATCTGAAAAGCGGGTGAAAGGGTTGAGCTTTTTTTGCTTATTACATTTAAAAAGTCTTCAAATATATTTGGAAAGTCTTTATTTTCTGTTTGTTTGTCTTTGCATGAGAAATTCAAGTCTGGTCTTTTCTGGAAGTCTCTGTAGTGCCTAGAGATATAGTGAAATTGTGACATTACAAGATCTGGGAGAGTGAAAATTGAGAGGATGGGTTTTTAGACATACTGATCAAAACTTAGATTTTTGGTATTTGTTAACACTGGTTAAGTTGAGCAACTAACATTTTGGAGAAAGAAACACTTCAGCATTCCCACCCCTTCATTTAAAGTGTGAGAATTAAATATACATCCTCTGAGACCTTTGGGAAGACCAGATTTGATTTACCAGATATTTCTGAGGTAAAAGAAAGTGGGTGGAACCCAAACAAAAACAAAAAACCAAACCCACACTTTTAATTCCATCTATTAATCATGAAGAAGCAAAACAGAAAATAAGCCATATTTTAA